>NC_088920.1:49287500-49505000 GCF_038396675.1 Hydra vulgaris | reverse complement strand
TTTAGAGTCAAGCTCCTTTGAAAATATTTTCTTATCATTCTGGTAAAATAAATGCATTAGCAATGTGTCCAAATGCACACTGCATTGTAACAACTGGTGATGATGGTAAAAAACATTTTAATGGAAATTTACTTGAATAATAAAAATTGATTGACTTATTATGATAAAAATTAATTGACTAATAAAAATGAGGTTTTCCTGATTTATTATTTTAATTTTTTTTTAAAAGAAAAAAACCCTGCATAACTAGCTCTATATCTACACATAATTAGCTAAATATGTTTAAGAATAGACTGTTTTATGCAAATATTGATAATGAATAGTTGATATAATTAATAAATGTAAATACATGTAAAATTAATGCAAACACATACGTAAATACATCTAAAATTAATGCATATAATGCAATCACTTTTACAACTACTTACTGACAAGAATGCACTTATATATGAGAACATTTTATATTTGAGAACATCTATAATTATGTATACTTATGTATAAATATGTTAATTATTATAATTATGTATTTAAGAACAATTCAGTAATTTAATTTATCAGTTAATTTATTAGCTATTAGTTATTATTATTTTTATAAATAAACTGTTAATAATAACTAATAATATTATTAAAGGTAGCGTACGCTTGCATGATTGTGAGTCAAAGCAAACACTGTGTGATCAGAAGTTTAATGCAGCTGGTTGTTCTGCATTGTGGATACCTCAATCGGTATTTTAATATAAAAAATCTTAATATCTTAACATTTATTTTTATATTCATTATCTGCAAAAATAATTGATAGAGATTTTTAATAACTATTTTTGCATGAGGTTGAAACTACACACTAAAAAAAATGTTTAAATTTCTACCATTCGGTTATATATCATATTTTACCCCTTTAAGGTAAAAAATTCCACCTTCAAGGCTAAAAAATTATATAAAAAAATGGTCATAGTGGTGTAATTTGCTAACTTAAGGGTATAATGTCTACCTTAAAGGGTGTAATTTTCTACCTTAAGGTGTCCAATATATGATATACCCTAGCGGTAGGATATGTGGTATACCCTTAAGGTTAGTTCTACCTTTTTTTTTTAATGTGTGTTTTTTTTGTATAACATGTTAATAATTATTATAATAATAATTTTGTATAATATGTTAATAATTAGTTTTTTTATTTTTAACTTTTTAAACAAAATTTACATTTAGTCAATAACTTAAAAGTTTTTTTTACTAGGTTAATAAGGAGTCTTCATCATTTCTTGTGGGCTTTAGCGATGGTGTGGTTCGCTGGCTAAGTATAATTAAAAACTCAAACAAACATCATAAGTTGTCTGATTATTCATTTAATTTAAAGCAAGCTATCAAACCACACTCCAAAAAAGTTACATGTATATCTATGCATAACCAAGGAAAGTTGTTAGCTACTGGGGTTCGTCATTTTAAAAATTGTTTGATTTAGCTCACAGTTTGTCAGTTTAATAAGAGACAGTATCAAAGTCTTTTTTATTTTTATCAATGCAAAAGAGACTAGGATATAATAAGAATGTTTATATGAAGAATTGTTTTGAATTTTTGATTTTTGTTGGAATTTAACTTTTTATTTAGAGCGAAGAAAGAACAATTTTTTTCTTCAGTGTTGGATTAACTCTAGAAAGTATAGGATTTGTGAATGTTGGGGATTGTGTAGTTTCCCTTCAGTGGTCTATTTATATAGTAAACATTTTTTATTTTATTATTAATATTTTTTTATACTATTTTTATTGTTCACACGTACGCACGCACACACACACACATATATATATATATATATATACATATATATATAAATATATATATGTATATATATATGTATATATATATATATATATATATATACATATATATATATATATATATATATATATATATATATATATATATACATATATATATGTATATATATATATATATATGTATATATATATATTTATATATATATATATATGTATATATATATATATATGTATATGTATATATTTATATATATATATATATATGTATATATATATATATATATATATATATATATATATATATATATATATATATATATATATATATATGTATATATATATATATATGTGTATATATATATATATATATATATATATATATATATATATATATATATATATATATATGTATATATATATATATATACATATATATGTATACATACAGGGTGCGGAAAAAGTTCCCGTACAAAAGAAAAATTATCTATATGGTGTTTTTTTTCAATATGAAGTGTGTTTTTAGTATTCTTTTGTATTCCTTCGCATTCTTGTAGTATTTTGTAGTATTATTTTGTTTTGAATTAAAGTGTAATTTGTTTCTCGTCTTGTACAGGAACTTTTGCTGTTTTTGCTGTTTATATATTTGTACGGGAACTTTTTCTGCACCCTGTATATATATATACATATACATATATATATATATATATATATATATATATATATATATATATATATATATATATATATATATATATATATATATATATATATATATATATATATAATTATAATTAAATTTTAGAAAAACAACTTTTAATGGAACTTAAAGTTTCATGCCTATCGGCAATCGTCAGCCATGAAGTACTTCATGGCTGATGATTGCCGATAGGCATGAAAACTTAAGTTCCATTAAAAGTTGTATTTTTTAAATTTAATTATAATTATAAAACGCTCTGATTTTGAAAAAATATACATTTTCTTAAATATTGAGCACTCTACAACAATCAAGAGTTTAGTATTTTTAATACTAAATCATACAACAGCAATATATATATATATATATATATATATATATATATATATATATATATATATATATATATATATATATATATATATATATATATATATATATATATATATATATATATATATATACATATATATATATATATATATATATATATATACATAATAATTTTCTGTCATAAATTGATGAACTTTTGCTCAAAAGTAATGAAAATGGGTTTTATTCTGATTAATTTTCAAAAAAAGTTACCCACAACACAAAATTTTTAAGATGGTATATAAGTAGTATTTGCAGGCAGTAAGTATTATTTGCATTGCAAATACTACATTACTGCATTGCAGTAGCATTATGACTTTTTAAAGCCTAGAATTTTCTTAAACCTTATGGAACATTCTAGAATTTTCTAAACCTTCTAGAATTTTCTGGAGGCATCTCAAAGTTTATGGAAATTAGCAAGATTTTGACTATAAAAGCTGCCTGATTGAGCAACGGTAATAATTGTATATGAATCTGAATTCGCCAGATGGCAATCAAATAATTTAGAAGTAGCTTTTATATTTGTTATTACTTTTGGAAATATATTAAAGTATTATCTTCAATCATAATGTCCTATAAGAAAAGCTTTCACTACTGAAACAAGATGATCTGGATAAAGAATCTTGTATGATTTTATGAGTCACATTGGAACAGAAGAACTATTCCAATAGAAGAACAATTACAAAAAAAAGAAGCAGGATACCACTAAAAATCCAATTTGTTGGGCCTCACAGTGGCTTGTAAACTTTAACTCCTACAAAACTCATCTATTTACTGCAAACAACTATCGCAGTACTATCAACTATCGACATTCCTATATTAATGAATGGCAACCCTCTCATTATTGTTTACTACTGAACTTTCATGGAAGCCATATAAACAATTGGTTGCTAAATTAACATCAGCTAATGTTGCTTCTCTTTATTGTGCTCGCCATTTTCTCTCTCCTGATTCCATTCTCTACTTCTACAAATCTCTTATTCGTCCCTGTATGGAATACTGTTGTATTCCATACAGGGACGAATGAAAAAAAAAAATCCAAAAATCCAAAAATGCATTGTAAATGTAGTTGGACCCGGTATATCTGCTAAGCTTGAGCCTCTTTCACATCGTAGTAAAGCTGCAACTCTTTCTCTTTTCTACAGATACTATTATGGTCGCTGCTCAAAGGAGCTATCATCTCAAGTTCCATCAACTAAAACTCATTCTCGGTTGACTCATCATTTATCAAAGTCTCATTCTTTTACTGTATCTGTCCCTGCATGCTTTAAAAATGTTTATTTGTCTAGTTTTTTTTCCACACCTTAAGTCTTTGGAACTCACTCCTATCTTCATGTTTTCTTGACTCATACAACCTTCAACTTTTTAAGTCTTCTGCGGACTGTTTCCTTGCTCTAAAACTCTATTCTTTTTTTCTAGTAACTCCCAACTTAATAGTGGTTGCTTACAGCGTTGTTGGGAGTGAATCAGAATAAAAAAAAGAAAATTGTGTAAAACAAAGAAAATATAATCCATTGAATGAAGTTTTTGACATCACAAAAAAGATGATGAATAGTTCTGCAGTGAGGATAAAAAATTGTATCATCTTTAGATTGAAAGCAAAGGATAGGTTAGTTATACAACTGGGAAGGCTGCTAGTTTAAAAACTATCCATCCATCCAAAAGAAGAAATATGTCCTTGAAGCCTACTTCAACAATAAAGGCAACAGCAACAATGTCAACTTCTAAATTCGAGTCTGATGCAAAATATCAAGAGTCTGAAGATTCAGAAGAACAGTCCACTATTTCATTTTCAGGAGTTTATAAGAATAACACAGAAAAAAAAAAAGAAAAAAAAAAGCGAAAATTGAATTAAGAAGCGAAAAAAATTTAAGTTAGTAAACCAAAGTCTAACAGTACCAGCAAGAACTACAGCAAAACCAAAACTGTAACAGTTTTGGTTTTGCTGTAGTTCTTGCTGGTACTTTTTTTCTCAAGATGAGATCAACGTTCAGACACCTTCACAGTTTGGTATATTTAGATCAACTATTAAAGAAGCCGTTAAACTTAAAAAAAAAAATGAAGAAAAGACTACATTTAGAAAGCTGGTCACTCTACTTTGGTCATAAACATATTAATCACCAAGAATATCGATTGTTAATATTGAAGAATAAACAAAGAGAAGTTAAATTACAAGCACTAAATCTACTAGACAGAAAAGCAGATACTGTTGTTAAGGTTTAACAGCTATTTTTGATGAATACAAGTTATGAAAGAGTATAAAAATGATTGTAAAGGACACTAGAAATGTGAACACTGGAAAAAGGAATGGGATTGTCAGTCAGTTACAAAGGCATTTTACTGAAAAGAAACTGGAAGAACCTCAATTCATTGGTTGTAAAAATGATGAACATCATTTTTATCATTTTTTCATGGCGTAGTAGATGTTTAATATTAGATGTTTAATATTTAGATGTTCAAATTATGTTTCCTGATGAGCCCTTTGCGTAGTTATGGATGAAGAACTTGGAGGAAACAATATGTTGCCCAATATCAAATATCCGTTTATCCTGGAGCTTGTAAAGGGCTATAAACAATTCAGGAAGAATTTCAAGAATGGTAAAGAAGTGATTACCGAAACAGCAGGATGGCATGATGAAATGAAGTTTCTATTTTATTTAACTCGGGTATTCTGCTTTTTAATAGAACCTGGAGTATTTCTTGAAGTGAAGATTCAGAAAATACCTAAATTAAAAATGTAAAATGGAATTCTCAAGCAATACTAGCTCTTTTAGAATTTATTCTTCTACCAGAGAGAAGAGACTCACTACTCGACATTTGTAGATTTACCTCTTAAAAATGGACCAACCATTAATTTTCTGACCAAATGCACAATGCAGATGATTATCAAAAACTATGTAGCAGCATGGTAACAAAAAAGTGTTAAACTTAGTGAAAAAGTTTTGAAAGAGTGCAGAACGAACAATCAAATATCATCAAGATCTTTTTGACATCTATAAAATGAAAGAGAACCTCCAGCTTAGATTTATTTTGTCTAACATAGCATAAGAATTGTATATTACGCTTTAATTAAGTTGAATGCTACACAACATTTTTTCGATACATACAGTAGCTTTTCATACTTGTTGAATTGTTATTTAAGTTTGTGATTTTATATTTATTTGTAATTTATAGTGTTATGATGTAACAATAAAAGTTAAATGCTTAAAACTACATAATAACTTTCTAATTAAAAAATTTAGAATGAAAAAATAAGGATCATAAAATTGTTTGAAATGCTATCTATACGCATATATGGTAAGTTCAAATTTTTGATTTGTAGGTGACCTTTTTCAACATGAAAATTGAATTAATGTTTTTTTCATTACTTTTGTACAAATATTCAATGAATTATGACCCAGTAAAATAAAGTCGCAAAAAAGTCTTAACCCTAGTATATATATATATATATATATATATATATATATATATATATATATATATATATATATATATATATATATATATATATATATATATATATATATATATATATATATTAGGGTGATTCAGATTGTAATAGAAAAAAAAAATGTCACAAAAAACATTCTCCTCAAGGTTGCCTGTGTTCCTTTATCACCTAAGATCATGTGTACCAAAAATTAGACTAAAAGAAGCAATTTTAGGGGTTGCCATGTTTTATAAGATGAATTAACCATTGGTAAAATTTTGTGATTTTCTCAAATTTCGCAAATTTGTTTTTTCATTGTTTATTTATTTATAATTTAGAAATTGATAATATGGCAACCACTAGATCTTCTGCTGAGGTGTGGCTTGTTGGTAAACCTACACAAACTCTGTCGACTGCCAGACTTCCTTCAAGAGGGGATGTTCTTCGGAGGTTGCTCTTCCATCATATAGAAGAGAAACAAGAAGTGAAAAAAAGTATTTGGGCAACAATTGAAGCAGTTCTTGTTATATGGGAGAGAGGAAAAATTCCAACTCAAAGAATTGACAATGCGGAAAGAAAGTTAAAAAAACTTTATGACGAATATCTGCTGCTGAAAAAACACCGAGGATCAAAATTGGACAGCTGTCAAATGAAAGAAGGAATTTTCCACGCTGACCTTGAAGAACTTTTTGATATTTCAACCAAGAATGCATCAGAAGTTATGAAAAACGATGAAGATAAAGCATTTTTACGTCAGCAGCAAGAAGATCCATTAAGTTGTAGTATGGCAGGAATTGATCGGAATTTAACAGCTAGGGAGGCACGGAAACGAGTCCGAGAAACTAAAATGGAATTGAGGCGTCAAAGAAGTCAAGCGGAACTGATGGAAAAAACAGAACTCATTTCTTCTTCATCAGCAGTTGACATTGTGAGTGAAAGTAGCTCTAGTTCCTCGGATGATGATGAATATCAGACTCCTTCCGCTTCCAGCACACTGAGCACAAGTGGTTCAACGAAAAAGAAGATGAAAGTTCTAACAAATAATGTTGTATCATCTCTTGATCGTGTTAATATTTCTGATCACCGTGCACTCTTCGTGGTTGGAACAGTGTCTCAGGCTCTTGGTCACTCGGTAAAAGATTTATCATTGTCGTACAGCACAATCCGCAGAAAAAGGCGATCTGTTTGTGAAGCGGTGACTACAGCTGACAAGGTTGATTTCTCTCCTGATGATCCACTTCTTCTGCATTGGGATGGAAAGCTCTTACCTGATATCACTGGTGGTCAAAAAAAAGTGGATAGAATTGCCATCCTTGTGACTGGTGGTGGGGTGGAAAAATTGCTGGGCGTTCCAAAGATTGATCTAGGTACAGGTGAGCAACAGGCTGATGCTTGCATGAAGGCTCTTAAAGACTGGAAATTGAAAGAATTTGTTCGGGGACTGGTTTTTGACACTACTTCATCTAACACTGGGTTGAACAATGGTGCCTGCACAATAATGGAGCAGAATCTTGACCGTAATCTTATATGGATAGCATGCAGGCACCATATGTTTGAAGTCATGCTTTCCACCATTTTCACGACTGCATTGGGAACCAGTGGAGGACCTGAAGTTGGAATTTTTAACCGTTTCCAGAAACAATGGCCAGCAATCAACAAGGAGGTGTTCACTATAGGGAATAAAGAATTTTACAACTGCGATTTTTTTCTCAAACTTCGCGAAGAAATGGTAGTATATTATAGTGAAGCAATTAAAGGTCAACAACCCAGGGATGATTACTTAGAACTCTTGAATTTGTGCCTTATTTTCCTTGGAGGATCAACTACAACATCGGAGTTCAAAGTGAAGTTTCGGGCTCCAGGTGCAACACACAATGCACGTTGGATGGCAAAAGCTATATATTGTATAAAGATATATTTGTTTCAGGATCAATTTGTTATTACTGCAAAGGAAAAGAAAGGAATAACAGATATAAGTCTTTTTGTGGCATTTGTATACGGACAGTTTTGGAATGAAGCTCCGTTAGCTGAACGAGCACCATTCAATGATGCCAAGCTTCTTCAACGGATTCAAGAATATCCAAATCGTACAATTGCAGTTAATGCAGCAAAAGTTTTGCATCGCCACCTCTGGTATTTTTCTGAACATCTAATAGGATTGGCTTTCTTCGATTCCCATGTCGACAACAACACCAAGATAGACATGGCAAACAACCTGAAACAACAGCCAAGGCAGAAATCTCTCAAAAGACTTGATGCTGCCACATTCGATTGTCACAGCCCATTGTCTTCCTTCGTCACACAACGCACCGCAGAACTTTTCGATCTAATTTTGAAAAATGGAAAAGAAAAAGCTGAATCATTTTTAATGAAAGAATCTTCAGAGTGGGATATGGATTCAACATATCTTGAAATGAAGCACAAGGTTCGTCAAATGAAAGTCGTCAACGATTGCGCGGAACGAGGCATAGCACTTATAACATCCTTTAACTCAAGCGTTACGAAAGATGAAAACCAAAAGCAGTTTCTTCTTAGATTGGTTGATCTTCACCGGAAGGAATTTCCAGTTGCATCAAAGTCTACCCTGATGAAGATGACTGTTGAATGATGAAGATGATTGATTTATTATTGCCTAGTAATAGTATTTAGTATTTATTATCAATAAGAAATTGATAATAAATAATTCAGTAATATAATATAAAAAATGTAAAAATAAAAAATATTTTTTTTACTTTTTGTAACCTTATACCAAAATATGACATAACATGGCAACCCCTAAATATCATCCGATTTGATTCAAATTTTGCCCAATAACTACTATTGTCATATAGAACAAGGGCAAGCTTGAGGACAACTAAAGTTTTGAACCTACAAATTTTGCATCACCCTAATATATATATATATATATATATATATATATATATATATATATATATATATATATATACACACATATACATATACATATACATATACATATATATATATATATATAGATATATATATATATATATATATATATATATATATATATATATATATATATATATATACATATATATATATACATGTACATACATATATATACATATATATATAAATATATATATATAAATATATATAAATATATATATATAAATATATATATATAAATATATATATATAAATATATATAAATATATATATATATATATATATATATATATATATATATATATATATATATATATATATATATATATATATATATATATATATATATATATATATATATATAGAACAAACTTCTTGTTGCCTGTCGAAATGGAACAGTTTTGGAGTTAGCTGAACCAGACAGAAAAAATGATACATCTGTTACTTACGAAATTTCATTGAAGTATATGCTTATTAATGAATTTCATTTTGAAAGTGTTAAAGCTGACATTTTGGTAAGCATTTTACAAATATGGAATGTATAATTAACTAAACAGATACAGCAAATATCTATCAACATTACAGAAGTTGCAGACAAGCAACTCATTAGAACCAACTTATATTATTAGTATATATTGGAAAGAATAAGCATTAGTGTGTGTTGGAAAAAATTAAATTTTTTTGTTTTCTATTATTTTTGCTGTTATGCACATTTAGTTCATAAACAGCTAAACATTAACAAGTTTATTTTTAAGATTATTTATAATATAGTTTGGTCTACAGATCAATTAGTATCATAAATCCTACAGCTTTCAGAATGATCCTCAGGTCTAAACATAACTTTTGAACCTCATTACAAGGAATTGGAGTGTGCTACCTCATGATTTTATCATTATAAAAAAATATGGGAAACACAGTGTAAACATTAGACACTTTCAAAACTATATTTGAGAATTATTTTCCAACAAACACTATTGCAAAAATGCACTTGATTTATTTATTGTTTCATATTTGCATCGATGCTAACTGTTAGTAAAGATGTACTATTATTCTTTGTTTTTGTTTTTATTTTGTTGTTTAAGTTTTCTTGGATTTAGCGTTGCGGGAATTGATTACTTTTGTGAAGCAGGAAATAATTAAATTTCTTTTTAAATTCTTTAATATTTATTTATTAGGTTTTGCAGAGTGTATAATTTTAAGTCAGAAGTAAAAATAAACAAGAAAAATATAAAAACTTTTTATAGAATTCTAAATAAATGAGCTCCCTTTTTCAGGATATTTTCCCATTGTTTTCCCTGCTTGACCAGTCTAGCAGGATATTGGTCATAAATAGTGTGGCTAAAGATTACTATAAAATTTAATACCTTTTTTTAAAAAGCTATTTGCTATTTAATAATAAATAAAATAGATAAAAAAAAATGCTGATGTGAATGTCTTTTGAGCTAAATGTTAAAACATCAGAAGACATCAAACATCAGAGTCTGCTGAATGTGAGAGAAGATTTGTACCTTGAAAGATGTGTACTCTATTTCTTTACGCTTACCAGTCTTTGCTAGATTGTCTAAATATAAGTTATATAACACTCCATACTACACACTAGTTCATATAAGATTTATCATTAATGATGTTATATGTAATTTTTAAATTCATTTACTCTGTTATATACCAGGTTGTCATTTCAAAAAAGTATGTCTTTTTAAATTTTTTTTTTCTTAAAATGTAATTTAATGTATTTTTTTAGTTTTTATTATAATTTAAAACATAAAAATAAAAAAACAAAGGTTTTTTTAAAACAATTTGGATTATATTCAATCCTTTAATCCATTCTTATGAAATCTGGTATGAGTGTTTCTTTTTTGTTTGCTTGTTCAGTTTCATAGTTGATGTGAACATTCAAAAAATGTTGTATGTTAGAGCATAATATTTGAAGAAAATAGTCATACTGTGTGTTAGATTTTTAGTGTTTTAAAAATGAAATTTTTTATTTTATGAAATGTTTTAAATGAAATAGCCGTTTCAGGGTGGCCAGCAACTTGGAAAACCTGGAAAACTCAGGGAAATTCTAAACTATGTGAAAAAGTTAGGTAATAAATCAAATTTTGTAGAAGTCATGGAAAAGTCAGGGAATTTTAATGAATAATTTATTATCATATTTTATTTCATTTTTTTGTTTAAAAATGTTTAATGTAAAGCAAACAATTTTTAAGAAAACTTTTTTTATTTGGGTAAAGTTAAGTAAGTTTTATTTGTTGTCTTTTTATTGCTACATTTATTAAATTCATATCGGTAAGTTTAAATTAAGGAAAATTTCAGATTAGTCGGGGAAAAATAAGGGATAATGAAATCAAAAGTTGTCTGGCCATCCTGCACGTTTAAATGTATATTTTGTTTGGTTCAAATCTCCTGAAGGAAGCAATCATATTTAACTACATTGTGTGCTTGATTCTAAACAATGTTAAATTTCAAAAATGTTTGAAATTAATACTGAAATAACGGTGTTGGGTTTAGCATAAAAACCATTACTACTTGATGCACCAGATGTTGCTTCTTTATTTGTAAATTCTTTTTGTGTATTGTAATACAGTACTCAGTTTAGTAGTTTTGTGTATATTGTAACAATGTACGCAATTATGTAACTTCTTGTGTATTTAAACACAATTATGTAGCTTTTTGTATATTTTAAACACAATAAACAATCACGTAGTTCCTTGTGTGTTACACCAAAATGCACATCTAGTTTTGCACTTTAGTTTTTATAGCATAAGTAATTCCTTTCATTATAAATGTCTTAGCTAGCTATGTGGCCAGCTATCTAAATAGGACTGGGTATTAACTATTAATGTTTGTTATGTTATTGTAACTGTACTGGATAAAAATAATTATCATGTTAAGATTTTGCTCCGTTTTTTTGACCATGAAGGCCATTTAATGTTTACTGTTTGTTTTGTTTTTTTTATAAAAGATATTAGCTATTTCATTTGAGGTGGTTAATTTATTATTATTTTTTAAATGTGGTTACAACCCTCTCTTAAACCTAAATCACAAACCTTGATGAACAAGGCTGCTGGACAGTGCAACAATTTGAGTGTGGTGTTACCAGGGGCGTGGTGGGTATCAAATTTAGAGCTTCTGGTTTACAAAGCGAGCGCTCTACCACTACACCACTACTGCATAATTTTGTTGCTGCTTTTGCTGAAGGCTTGAGTCTTGTTGAGTACTATTCCTTTAAAGTTATCTCTTTCTCTTTTCTAAAAGTATCATGGTTACTTGCACAAGGCATGATCTTGCGTGACTTGTCATGCAGCAAAGCTACATTCTTAATTTGTTTCTTTTAATTTTAAATTGTTTCTTACGTTTATTCATCTATTTTTTCCGCAAAATCAAAATCAATGGTTAGAATTTTTTTCTCTTCTTTATTTTTCTTGACTCATACACTTTACAGGTTTTTTAAGTCTTCCATTAGCTGTTTTCTTGATCTATTACTCTGTTCTTTACTTTATTGCTTCCGACTTATTATTAAATATTAGTGGCCTACTCATTAAATCTTATTAAAGTCTTATTAAACGTGAGCTTGTTAAAATTATAAAATGTAAATAAACATATTAATAAAAGTATACTGAAAATAAATATCAAAATTTTTTGTTATTAAAAAAATGATTATATTTAAAAAATTAAATGCTTTTCAAAATATTATAAATTTTTGAAGAGATTGGAAATAGAAGCTAAAAAAGAAAAAGAACGAATTGAAAAAGAAAATTTTAAAAAACAAAATCCGGATGCTAAAGAAGTCGAAGAAGAAGCTGTTTTAGAAAACGAAAATGAAGAAATTGGCATGCCTGAGAAGCAACCTCAAGGCAGTGTACTTAGATGTATCTATGGATTTGATTACAAGCATTTCATATTATTCTTGGTAAAAAAAATTTTACTTGCATTATTGTAGTAAGTTTTTTTAAATACTTTTTATGGTTTTTACTTTTAAAAAATTAAAACTTGTAATGTAATTAGTATGATTTTGTAATAAAGATTTTGAAAGAAGCTTTAACTGTAGATATGAGGTCTTTTTTTGTACCATCTTAAAGTATCGCTAATACAAGAATCTACAATAGATTACTTTTAGTAATTTAATGTTTAAAAAATAAAGTAAATTATCATTTTATGTATGTTCTATGAAATTATTTATTAATTTTTGAAAGTTTTTATGCAAATAAAAATTCAGATAATTGAGAATAATGAAAACTGATAAAAAACAAAAGTAGTGCGTAAATTGCCATTTACACACTACTCTTTTACTATTGTGCTGTTATAACAACAGGTTATTAGTCCATCAGTTTTATGTAAATGGTTTTAACAATTATTATCTATGCAATATAATATATAATATAATATATAACAACAATTAATATCTTTAAGTAATAGTTTTTAAATTTCAATACTTTCTATAATAATGTTTACTATAAATTTTTCTTTTCTACATAACACTTAACTTCAATTAATTAATTAGTAGCCTATGACTTGTTTACATTTGCAGTTACAATTATTATTATTATCTTTTTCTTGGTAATGGCAAAAAAGATGTGTAAAAAATAATTACCTCAAATAAAAGTTCTTTTATAAAAAACAGCTGCAAAGTTTTAATTCATTAAGTTGTAATGAACTATCTGAACAATATGATTCTATAAGTCTATATTATAACTCTTCCAAATTTGCACTTTCTTGAATTTTATGTCAAAACTCTTTATTTTAATTTTTCAGTTCTTTTTTATAAAATTTTTAGATCGATTGTTCCAGGGTATAAATTGTCGAGTCAGCATATTTATTAATAGAATAGTAAAACATTGTTTTCTTTTTAAAGTTTTTTTTCATAAAAGTGTTATGTTATGTGAAATAACTGTTCCAGAATATTCCAGTTTAAACTAGAAAATCCAAATAAGAAATTTTTTAAAGTGAAGATTCTTTCTCAAATGTTCATATAAATATTTTTTTATACCACATATAGAGTATTCTACAATACACCAAGTGTTTGTTCAATTTTTATAACAGTATGGCTATCTGTTTTATATATTTATAGTTTAAAGTGTTTTTAATTGTGTTTACACAATTTTTTATTAATAAAAGTATTTTTACAGAATACATATTTTGGATTTTTTGTTAAACGTTACTTATAATCTGTCCAAGCAAACACAGAGTTATTTATTGTAGACATGGCAAATATATATACAATTTATGTCAAACATTAAGTAAGTTAGAGTAAGAAAAAAACAGAAAGTATTACATAAAGTAATCATTCATTTATTAGGCTGGCATATACGTATTTATAATACATTGTTTTAATTTAGGATGTTAAATGCTGGATTTTCTTGACTCATTGCATGAGTTTTACTTGTGTTTCTATTTTTATGACTAGCCAACTCATTCTATTATCTCCTAATGAGGGTACTGCTCTAAAACTCAGTTTTATGGTTTTGAGGTTGGCTGGTAGTCAGGTTTCCAAACTTTATGGTAGCTCTTAGAGAGGTTGATTCCATCAGCTGTAAAATGTCAGAGTACTAACAGTACTATGTTATGCATAGATGATGTCCCTGTTCATACTCTTGGTGTGCATTTTGGAGGCCACATTTAGAGCCCTTTGTTATGGCTTAGGGTTTATAAATAGTAATGAGGCAGTTGCTTGGACTATCAGATAGTGTACCAAGTACTATCTATACTTTGAGTCAAGTTCAAGTTAACCAAATTAAAAAATGGCTAAAGTATAAAACACAAAAAGCCATCTTCATCACCAATTTCTTTAAATCTATCATTCACTGATATTTATGGTGTTTAAAGTAAATTTTCACCAGACCTATTTTATGAGACTAATTTGAGTTCAGCTGTCTCATTTTGTGATTTTAGTTTTGATGGTTATCTTTCTTTAATTTGTAAAGACTCCAATAGTCACTAGGATTTTAAAACTATTCTTTTTTGTGCTTTCGTTTAGCACCACTTCACTCAATCACCTTTCTCTTTGTTCTATGTTGCTCTCTGTCATCTCAAAACTGCACTCTTTTCTATGTTATTTCTGATCAAATTGAGCAAGCCCTTTCTCTTTATCCTTCAGCCAATATCGTTATTGTTGGTGACTTCAATGCTCATTACACTAAATGGCTTGGCTCTAGAGTCAGTGACTCTAGAGCCAAGCCATTTAGAGTACGTGTAAAGGCATACAACTTTTAACTCTCCTAATCGCCAACACAAATAGTCAACTTTCCAATTCGCTTTCCAGACAATCCGAATAATTTACCTTTTCTACTTGACTAATGTCTTGTTTCTGATCCTAGTCAGTGCTCAGTTCTCCACATTCACCCTTAGGTGCTTTTGATCACGGCTTGATCTCTCTAAAACTATTATCTCATTCCCCTTATCATTGTACCTCTTATAACTACCTTAAAGATGACTGAATTCAGGTTGGCATGGAACCTTTTAATTTTCTCTCGACAATTCCAGGTCAAGTTTCACACTTCTCCATGGTTTTCTTCTCATTTTGCTGCTGTGATTTCCAATTGTAACCATTACTTCTATATCTATTCCTAAAACAATTCTCCAGAAAACAGATGTTTGTTTACTATTTCCAGAAACAACTGTAAAAAGTTTTTGTCTAACACCAAAGACTGCTATTCTCAGGTCACAAAATTTTGAGTTTCATCTCAAAAATTAGACTCCAGAGACTTCTGGTGAATCTTTAACAGTGTTTATAGCAAATCTGTTATTCCTCCTCTTTTGCATGGTTCAGATTTTGTTACCTCACCTCAAGGCATAGCTTCATTATTTGCTAAGAACTTTTCATCAATCTCATCTTTTGGTTCCGCTGATCACATCCTACCTGATAAAGCCAACAAACAAGTTGATCCATTGCTTGATATTCGTATCACTCCATCTTATGTATTTAAAGTTATTTCCTGCTTAGAATCTTCTTCAGCTTATGGTCTGGACAACGTACCTGTTATAGTCTTTCAGAAGTGTTTTCCAGGGCTGTCATCTATACTTTCAAAACTATTTAACAAGTGCTTATCAGAGTCTTGTTTTCCAGCTTGCTGAAATGTGGTATCTGTTATCCCTATTTTCAAAAATTCTGGAGAGCGATCTGACTCGTCTATCTTTTGTCCAATTAGTCTTTTTACTATCATAAGCAATTTTTGAGTTTTTAATTTGAAAACGCTTAAGCTCTCATTCTGAATCTAATAACTTTCTGATCATCAAATGGATTTCGATCTTTTCATTCTACTGCTGAATTGTTAACAGTAGTAACTAATAGGTTTTATCATGCATTAGTTAGATTTGGAGAGGTTAAGGCTATTGCTTTGACATTTCTAAAGCTTTTCATAAAGTTTGGCATGCCAGCCCTCTCCATAAGCTCTCCTCTTACAGTGTATCAGGTAACATCTTTAAGATTATTGAATCCTTACTTACCAATTGTAGTATAAAAGTTCAATCCTTGGCCTTATACTTTTTTTAATTTACAATGACACTCTCCCAGAAATTCTCACATCTAAGATGGTATTGTTCGTTGATGATACTCTCATTTATTCTTGTCTTGATAAGAGGCCAAAACTTCTGATTTCATTTTAGCTTAAAAAGATCTCACTTCTGCTACAGCATGGAGCTCTCAGTGGCTGGTGAACTTTAATTCAGATAAAACTCATTATTTCCAACTGATTGTTATCGCAACAATGTAGATCTTCCTATATTTATGAGCGGTAGTGTACTCAATTAGTCATCTACTCTTTGTCTTCTTGGATTAACTCTTTTTTCCAATCTTACTTGGAAACTATACATCAAATCCATTGCAAAGTTAGCATCTGCTAAGGTTGCATCTCTTTATTGTGCTCTTCACTTTCTTACTCCGGATTCTATTCTGTATCTCTATAAATCTCACATCTGTCCTTATATGGAATACTGTTGCTATATCTGGAGCGGATTTTCGTAATGTTGCTTTTCTTTCAATTTTCTAGAAATACTATAATGGATGCTGCTCTAAAGAGCTGGCATTTCTTGTGCCTACTAAAATTCATCATCGTGTTACTCATCATTCAATTCTCAACATTTTATTCTGACTATTTCTAAGTGCTGCAAAAATTCTTATTCATCTAGTTTTTTTCCTCAAACATCAGTTCTTTGGAATTTGCTCCCTTCATCTTGTTTTCCTGATTCATATAATCTTCTAAGTTGACTGTTAATCATTAGAACAATAGAACCACTTCACAATGTTTAATTAGACTAATTAAACTGTGTATATACGTTAAAAGTTACTTTAATGCTGTGCGAGCTCAGTCACTAACTAGTGACTCCAACAATAAAATTTAAGTTTACCTTAATCTCTAGTATTCTGTTAGAAGTAATGTTTTCTTTTATGCATTTCCAAAGTATCCTCATCAATGTTTTAAAGTACTGCTTGCAGGAAGTAACTTCTTTTAACTACTCCAGGTCAAGTTCTTGGTCATCATGATCATCCTGCTACTGGTATTATTTAACTCAGTGCTACCTGTCCCATGCCCTGCTGCCTTTTATGGTTTTTTTTTTAGGCAATGGCTAGGAGCAATAAAGTCCAACCTAAGTTTCTTCTATCTTAGGCTCTTGGCTGAGTAAAGCCTAGAGATGTCTCAATAAAAATGCTCATCTCAGGCATGTGTTAAATGCAGCTGCTGTCTTGCAGAAGGCTTTCTAGGCAATGACTTTAGGGGTAAATAGAATTATTCTGTTTACCAGCCTCAAACCCCTTCTTCATCTATTAGGTTGGCATAAATGTAAACCTGTGTTACATTGTTTCCTGCCTAGAACAATGAATGCTGGATCTTCTTGACTCTACTCATAGGTTATTGCTTTTGCCTCATGAATAGTAGCTATGCAACTGGTGTGCATTGTCAAGGTCACATAAAGAGCCCTAAGTTACAACTTTGGGTTAATTAACAGGACTGAAACAACTGCATAACTCATTGCTTAGGAGGCTGTGCTCTATCTATGAATAAGTCAAGATCTCTTTAAACTTAAGTCATGCCAAAAGTATTTAAAATATTAAACATAAAAAACCATCCTCACCATCAACTGTTTTAATATATTTTTCACAAATATTAGTGGTCTTTGAAGTAACTTTTCATCAGTTGAATTGTACCACTTGCAAAGATAACCAGAATTGCTTGCTCTTTGTGAGACTATTTTAATTTCAGTTGTTCCTTTTTCAGATCTCAGTATTGATGAGTACTAGAGAGCCTATATACTCAGAGAGCAGACATACAGAAAGCAACGGCTATGTTTTTGCCAAAGTAGCAATTTACTTAAGTTTATTAATGTGATTCAATTATAAAACACATTATTTTTAAACATAAATTTGTTTTAAGAGTTTAAACTTTTTATCTTATTTATATATATATATACTGCAGTTTTTAAAAAAATTAATTATTAACACAAACTATTTGGCAAATAAATAATTGCTTTAAAAAAATCCTCAAAAATTACTTGTAATTTATAAGTGACTTAACATAAATTTAGACTTGACAAAAGTTTTCAAACTTTTTTTATAAATTAGATTTAGTTGAATCTAAACCTAAAAAGTCAATACATGCACTGTAATACCCTTGCTGCCAAGTTCAAAAGAATTTTTTTACTTCTTTTTTTTTTTACATAATAAATGCTTTTACTTAAAGCTAAATATTTCAAGTCTGAATGTTATAAACCTGTTTTCAAAATTTGATTTAGATTAATGAGAGTCAGAATACAAAGCTAAACTTTTAATTCGTTGATCAGTTTTAATTTGTTCTTCAATTGACTTTTTCTAAAAGTATAGCATTACAATATCTTCATGAAAAAAGTTATTGCTTAAAATCTAAATATTAGTTCCATTTGTAAAAAAAGAAATGCAAAGTTTATTTCATTAGCAAAAACTTCCCACCTTGTGCTCTTTGTATGTAACACACATTGTATAATCAGCACTTACTCTATTTTGTAAAATTGAGAATCAAAACAAATTAGGAAAATTCTTTCAATTTTTTTTTAACTCTAGAAATTATATAACCTGCAATGTTAAAGAATTTTGCTCAGCATTACTTAAGACTAAACTGGAGGTTTTATACCAATCTTTAAGTAAAACAAAATGCTTTTTTTGTTGTGGCTTGTGCACCTTATTATTAACTGTCAAAAAAACATAATAAAAGTTATACTATTGTATCGTATCTGTACTTTAATAATTTTTTTATTTTGGCCATTGCATATAAGTTTCAAGTTATTTTTAAATTGAAAAGCTATAAGAATTACTTGTTTTGCATGTACCAGTGATTTTTTATCGATATTTTGTTGATAAAACAACACCAGATGGAATAAGTTTCCCCCTTGTTTTTCCACTTTCATTATAAAATTTTTTTTAATTGTAATCTTAGTGATTTTTCAAGTTAAATGCTATAGCAGAATTTCGAGATAATCATTTGTCTTAACCATTTATCAATAATTAAGTTAAATCAAGCAGTTGTGAGTATAGAATCAACTTTTTTTATTCGAAATAAATTTTAAACCACAATTTACATTATGGTTTATTATATATGATACTTTTGATACTTTTGTTTTGTTGAAATGTTTTTCATCAAGATGCTTAGTTTATAACCAAACTTTAAATCCATACTTTCTTAAATATCAACAAGCTTGTTTAGGAAATTTGAATCTATAACTAGTGATAGAAGAATATATTTTTATTGAATCTTAGCTGTAATTATGAAATGGTTGTTACATAACAGAGATGTCCTTTTATTCTTTATTAAATATGGCGCATTCTCTAAAAAATCAATAGTACAAGTTGAGTTACACAGATGTTTAATTAAACTGGAAATGTTATTATTTTTAGTACAGCTTATAATCAAAGTTCTCCACATTAACTGGCTATTTGCACCCATATTAGAAGTAACACTATTAATTTTTAATTCTATTTCTTCAGTGTAATTTATTTTAGTGAGGATCTTTTTTAAAACACCTCTAAAAACAGAACTTCCAGTATATTAACATGCTACAGTTTATTTTCATCTTGTAGATATTCCTCTAAACATAAAAACTTTAGTAAGCTTGGCCTTAATGTTAGGTAGTGTAACAATTCTATGGTATTAGCTTGAGATGCATCATAGTTAACATTTTCAGTTATTAATATTTCATTAAGAATTAAATTCTTTTTCATGAATTTTTATGGCATTCACTTTAGTTTTCAAAACATTTTACTAATATTTAACAAAAATTTAGTAGTAAGTTTGTTTGCATTGTTATTTTTTGGCAAAAGCATGGCATCTAAAACCATAAAAATCGATCATCCAATCAAAAAACGATCACACACATGTCCCCACTCTGAGTATATAGGCTTTGATTCACAAAGACTCCAATAGTCACATGCTTGGCTTGGGATATACTTACACATCAGTTCACCTATCTGTTGAGAAATCAGGTTTGAATCCTCTGACCATTCTTTTATGTGATTCTGCTTAGTACCTCTTCACTCTATCACCTTTCTCTTTGTTCTTTATCATTCTCCTTCTTCTCAAGACTGCACTCTTTTTTATGTAATTTCTGATTAAATTGACTATGCCCTTTCACTTTATCCCTCTGCCAAATATTGTTGTTATTGGTGACTTAAATACTCATTACACTGAATGGCTTGCCTCTATTGATTGACTCTGCTGGTACTAAAGCCTATAACTTAGGCATTTCTTAATTTCTTACTCAGATAGTTAACTTTGTGACTTGTTTTACTCCTTACTATACCCTAAAGCTGACTGGGATTGTTTTCTTGGTTTTCTTTTTGAGGGTCTTTTAGTTGTCTTTTCTCTCTCCACTGATAAATGTGCCTCCTACATAGTCTTTTGTATCCAGGCAGGTATAGATGCTTTTATTCCTTTTCATCAATTCCAAGTCAAGCCTACTTTACTTTACAGTTTATTAAATCTCATATCTTATCTCAGAAGTTAGGCTCTAGAGATTTTTCAACAACGTTATTAACAAAGGTAAGTCTAACACTCCATCTCTAATTCATCTGACTGATCTTATTACATTTTCCAAGGATAAGGCACAACTGTTTGCAAAGAACCTTTCTTCTAGTTTGACTCTTGAATCTTATGCTCATATTTTTTCTGCGATTCCAATTAAACAGGTTAACCCATTGTTTGACATTCAAATTACTCAAGCCTTCGTTGCTAATGTCATATCTCAATTAAGCTCTTCTATGTTTTGTAGTCCGGAAAACATTCTTGTAATATTCTTACAAAACTGTTAACCAGAACTCTCTTCAGTTCTCTCTAAACTATTTAATAAGTGCTTGACTGAATCTTATTTTTCTGCCTGCTGGAAAATGGCGTCTGTGGTTCCAATTTTTAAAAACTTTAGTAAACCTTCTGACCCCTTCAACTATCTTCTGATAAGTCTTCTATCTGTTATTACCAAAGTATTTGAGTCTTTGATCAACAAATTTCTAACATCCCATCTGGAGTCAAATAACTTACTGTCAGACAATCAATACGGTTTTCAATCTTCTTGCTCTATGGCTGATTTTCAACTGCTGTTTCTACTGTTGAATTTGGAAAACATTCTGACCCCTCAAACTATCGTTCGATCAGTCTTCTCTCTATTATTACTTATTAACTTCTGGGGTACCTCAAGAATCTATTGTTGGTCCTATTATGTTTCCTATCTACATTAATGCTCTTTCTGACAACCTTACATCTAAAGTATTTCTATTTGCTGACGACTCAACTTTATATCCCTTTCTTAACAAAAAGTCTTCATGATAAAAATATATAGTTGTGTATAAAGTGTGCACTGCACAATTCCAATTTATGCATTAAATTAAAGCCTTTGTTTCCTTTTTCTTACTGAAAACATTTGAGTTCTGAAATTTTTTCCCAAAGTAATCTTGCCAAGAGTTTTTCAGGTTTTTACTTAAAATTATCAAATTTTTTTAATAAATAGTAACAACATTATTGTAACAAATTTTTTCAAAAGTTGATAATAGAAGCATAAATTCCAAAGCCTAATATAAGTAATTAAGATAAGCATCATAATTATTCTATCATAATTATCATAAATAACCAAATTAATCAAATAAACATAAACTCAAATATCATTAATAATATAATTCATATACTTAACCTATATAGAATAATCAAAATAGTTAGAAACTATTTTAGTTTAATACTTTGTTGTAATTTTTATAAGATTATTTTTTCAGGATGGATGGGACTCTGATTATTTTTACATTTGTAAATTTGATAAGACAACAAATATTTTGGATTCTGTTAAAGCAATCAAGATGGTGGGCAATAATGATAATGTTTCTGTTACATCTTTTGTAATCAGGTATCAAAATAATTTTGCATCAAAACTAATTTGTTTTATTTTTTAAATAAGGTAAACTAACAAGTAATACTAAAAGACACAATTTTATTCTTGTTGAGTTATGCCTACAAGAATAGAATAGTAAATGGATGTGAGCTTTGTGAATGATGACATGACTTATTTTTAAAAACTCATTTTAATAACTCCAATTCAAGCAATGAGTTTGTTTTCTTAAAATAACTTTTGATTAGTTATTTCCTTGAAACCAAGAAACTTTTAAATGTGTTTTAACACTAGCTTTAGGGTAGCATAAAAGCTGCAAAAAAGTGGATCATCAAGATCAACATAGTTCTCTTTTTATGGTCTAGTATTTTTACTTTGTCAGGTTGCAATTGACTTCACCATTCAATTGAAAAAGATGAGACTGGTTCTTGATGTCAGAAAAGTCTTTGCTTAGTAAAAGATCACAGTAAGAAAAATATTTTTTAAAGCACTTTACTCGATTTCCTTTTTTATTGCGGTTTTGAAAAAAGTTGGTCAAGGAACCTTTTTCTATTAAAATCTTTTAAAAAAGTTAAAGAGTTTTAAATAATTCTTTAAAGAAAATCTTGTTCCACTGTATAAAAATGAATGTTCCACATTCATAGATCAGGGTTATTGGTTACAATTTTACAGACAATTTTTATATACTTATTTTAATAGACACATTTTCCTTTAGACATTTTAATAAATAATCTTAATACATGTAGTTCATTTATGATTTCTTGTTTGACAACATAAATATGTAGACTAGCACACTAAGGACATCATCAAGGGCATAAAGTTAACACAGCACATAACACATGTTGCATACCAATTATTTAAAGTAATTTAATAATATTCTTATAGGCATGTAGCTTTTTACAAATTTCTCCTGATAAAGTAAATTCTTTGGACCCATACCATCAATGGTATACATCTTCATTTTTATGTTTCTGTAAAAAATTTCTTTTAAAGCGTTCTTGAAAATTTTTGACATCTTTATTTCTACTCCCCTGAGCTTCTTTAGATAAGAGGTCAATTGTAACCAACTTGTCTCTTTACTCCGACTTGTCTCTTACAACCTGGTGTGAATAGCAGGCATTAACTATTTAAAATGTGATACATATATCTTAAATGTATATTTGCAATATACTTCAAGTTTATCTTTGGTAATTGGGTGCTTACAGTACAACACAAAAATAGTGACTGGGGCCTGGCTAAAAATGGGACTTTTTACATAACCCATTAATAAATATATATAATATATATATATAACATATATAATATATATAACATATATAATATATATATATATATATTAATAATAATATTAATATATAGATATATAGATATATGTACATATATATATATATATATATATATATATATATATATATATATATATATATATATATATATATATATATGTATATATATATATATATATATAATATATATATATATATATATATATATATAATATATATATATATATATATATATATATATATATATATATATATATATATATATATATATATATGTATATAACCAATATTAAGTAAATTTTTATAGCATGGAGGGTAGATACAGTAAAAGGATGCATCTTTGCTGAATGACAAGCCAAGTGAGAATGAGTTTTGGTTGATCAATCTAGAGATGATAGTTCATTTGAGCAACAATCATGATAGTATTTATAGAAAAAAGAAATTTGTGCAATCTTACAACGATGGGAGAGTGGCTCAAGCTTTGCTAATAATACAGTAACTGACAACTTTAGCATAAAAAAAAAGAAATTAAAAATGTAAAATTTGAGAAAACCAGAAAACTTTCCTAAAGCCAAAAAAAAAAGTTAACATTCAAAACTTATTAAAATCAATTATTAAAAAGTTTTACCAGCCTTCAAGTTCAACTTGAAAAAAGCAACTTGAGAAAAAAAAAAAAATTCTGAATGCATGAAGCAAGCTTGAAATTTTTAGTTTTACTTTAAAGTGAAGATTGACTAATAAGGAGGGTTGATTTGGAAACTTTTTTGCCATTTTATTTAAAAACTTGGGCTGTATTGACCTAGATATGTTGTTGGCATCACTTTCATATAATCATCAAAAAAGAAATATTCTGTTAAAGATTTGTTTTATTCCACTTTAGATGCAGATTAATAGGATGGTTATTATTGTAGATCAGAAACAACAGGTGAATGATACAGAAGCAACGATAGAACCTTACAGCACTCCTAAAGTTACTGTAAATAAAGGAAAAATGGAGGCTTTTGAGAATGACTTTAATACTGAGGGTAGAAATTAAAATTTACTGATCTTAAAACTTTTATATAAAGAAAATAATATTAGAGAGAAGAATCGCTGGATAGTTCAGATCAGAGTGTTTTCTTGAGTTTTTAAATATTTGAAAGAGAGTTCTGGAGAAGGTTAGGTATAATTTTAAGATATTTTTTAGGTAAGATGCATTTGTGCATACATAATAGAGATATATATGGATGATGATGATGATGATGATGATGATGATGATGATGATGATGATGATGATGATGATGATGATGATGATGATGATGATGATGATGATGATGATGATGATGATGATGATGATGATGATGATGATGATGATGATGATGATGATGATGATGATGATGATGGCCCCGGCCCCTGTCAAATTTCAACCTCACTCACTACACACAAAGAAAATCTAGAATCTTTTAACAAGGTCTACATTATCACAAAGTTTTTTTTATCAACTACAAGTATCTCAGCAAGATTTTGTGGCTTCTAAATGTCTTTCTTGGTGAGTTTTCATCATTGGATGTATCAGAGCCTCTACTTTTTGAAAGATCAATAACAAGTTCAAGTGCATTTTTTATCTTTATTCTATTTTTCTTCATGCAACTTTTTTTCAACATACAACTAATTGTTTATTTTTCAGCTGTGTTTGCATGAAAAAATCCAAAATAGTTATATCCTTATCTTCTTTTTAGTCCAATATGTAACAGACATTAAAGACAAATGGGGATTTAATCCACAAAAATTGCAGACTTGATAAGAATTACTTAATGAAGAAAAAATAATTGAAGCTTTGCCATCAATTACAGCACATTCTAACTTACGCTTGACTTATAATGAGTCTAATGTAGTTGAGTTGAGCTCAGTTGACATAAAAAATTCATATTCTGCTTTAAAAATTTACTGGTTTTCTTTACCATATTGCATTTGAACAGGTTGACAATATTTGGTTGAGTATGTTTTGGGGTTAGTTCTTTGAACAACATCGGTTTCCTATTCTTTAAGTTGCACAGGTACTGTACACGAAAGAGACGAAGATTCTTCAATTGAAACTCCTCACCATTTTTAGTTCTCTGTTTATAAACATACTGTCCAGTTGAACAATCAAGTTTGGCTTTGCTTATAAGAAGGAGAGTTTTATAAGGCTCAGGTAATTTGGATTTATCTATGATTTTCCAAATCCTGTTTCACTGTAACCTATTATTCCTTGAAGATTTGAAGTAAAGGAGTAGTGAAAGAAGCATATTCAAAGGGACTGGTAAATAGAAGATTAAAAGTTTAAGGTTTGGATGGGTAACACTGCTATATGTGTGTATATATATAATGTTATATGGTTTGGGTGGGTTACCGTAATGCTACTTTATATATCTATATAAATATATATACATATATATATATATATATATATATATATATATAATTTTTGTCAATTTATTTTTGTTTATATACAACAGCTCACAAGATTTTTTTTAATGATATGGTTTTTACTATTTTTCTTTAAACATTTAAATAAAATTAAAATTTTTTTATTATTATTTCAGTTCTGCTGTTGGTTCAAATTATGTAATTATGGGTCTTAATGATGGTTCTTTACGAATGCAAAAGTTGCAGTCAAATTCATTTGAAAGCTTATCTTTTGAATATTGGTCTCTTAACATTCATGACAATCAATATGGAGTCATTACAAGTGTGGGTATAACTTTTGATAGCAGATATGTAGTTTCTGCAGGGGAAGATGGAAACCTGTTTGTTTTTAAATTTACTAAAGCATCACAAATGCAGCCATCGGTTTTAAATGTTGATAACAAGTTGAACTGGAATTTTAACTCTGAGCATGTTAAGCAAGTTTATGACATTAAAAACTTAAATCATTATAGGTACTTATTGAGATTTTGGATTTTACAGTTGTTCCTTAGAATCTTTCATCTTTAATTTATTCTCTTTATTTTTAACTTAATCATTAATTAGTATCTACTATTTTTAGCTTTTTAATAACCTCTTTTATTGATTAGTATTGAATTAATAATTATAATAATAATTTAACTAGTATTGAAATGGAAAAGCAAAAGGCTGAAAATGACAAGTTAATGCAACTAGCACACGAAAAGAAGGACAAAGTTAGAAATACAATATTTAACTTGAGGCAACAATTTAAAGCTTTAAAAATGAGAAATGAAGAACTTCCTTCATATATACAATTAAGTCCTGAAGTATGTCTTTTTTGCTGCTAATATACCCTAAAAGTATTGTTATTTTTTAACAATCAAATTGAAAATTTTAATTATGACAGTTTTGTTATTGTAATGTAATTATGTAAATTTTTTTAAATATTTAGCATAATTAAATATTTTTCTTTGATTATTTTAATATTTAAAAGGAGTTTATAATTGACACTCAAACACATGCAAATAATGAAGAGGAAACTAATGCAAAGGTTTATTTTTATTTATTATTAGGTTTTATTTATTATTAGGTTTATTTTATTTTATTATTATTGGTTTATTTTGTGCTATTATAAAAATTATTTTCATGTCTCAGTAAGTCTTGTTTGCATTAAAAAAATTAAATTCATATAGTTAATAGGCAACAATTGCACACAATATATTTACTTTTTAATGTTAATGTAAATTTATAATGTTGTTTGTAAATTAAATTGAATAAAAAAAATTTAGATTGAACAATTAAAAATTGAAATGGCGTGGGAGACAGAAAAGCATAGCATAGGATTGCATAAACTTCAAGCAAAGTATTTTTTTATTCTTTTGTTATTGCATAAATTTCAAGCAAAGTATGTTTTTAATTCTTTCATTTGGAAAATATTTTTCAAGAATTTAGGTAAACTCATTATGAGATTCTATAAAAAAACATGTAAATGTTTTGACAACATACACATCAAAAAAATCCTCTTTATTTATAACTTAGAAGAATATGGTACCATAAAGAAAAGGTCAATGAGAAAAGGATCATTTGTAACCATTAAATATGAGTGGGAATACTTCAAAGATGAAAGGAGAATTATTTTTTTTTTTAAAGATGTGATAAGGCTCATGTAGGATCTTAAAGTTAAGAGAGCATTCAAGTAGTACATCAGCATTGCTTATTAATTTTTTTTTCTTTTTTGACTTCCCACTCAGTTACAGTTTTACTAAATTCTGATTATAGCTCTAATTTGTTTCAAGATTTTTAAAACAGTTTATTTTTTCCTTCAAAATAATTTAAAATTTTGATATGTAAGTTTATTGCTTATTTTTGATGTTTTTATTTTTTGTACATTTATCTACACCTTTTATGTTTTTAATAATTAAAGTTGTAAATATTTAGTATATTAATATGTGCAAAAATTTTATAAACATTTTTTAATGCTCACTGAAATCAAGCTCACTGGTTTTGCTGTTTATATATTTTTCCATGCTTTATATAAGATTACTTTCTATATATGTTTGTGTGCCACAAAATTTGAAATCAATTTTTGAAAGCTTTTTTCTCAACCAATTTTGCTCAAATTTTGCACACTTAATCATTTTCGATGACAATACAAGGAAATGGAAAAATTTGACCAAAAAAAGTTAATTAAGTTAACAAAAATTTAATTTGTATTTCCCTATAAGAACACTGAATTAATAAAAAAAAAATTTAAAAACGTAACAGTAATTTTTCCTTCTACAAAAGATAACAAAAAAAGAATTTCTAGGCCCAATAGAATTCTGCTTGCATAAAGCATGGATTTGAAAAAAGAATTTTTTTTTGATTTACTAGTTTTAAATTGAAATTAAATTAGTTAGGTATTATAATTGATAAACTATTCTGTTGATGACTAATAAGATAGGTAACTGTAGATAAGCCATTCATAATCATAAATTGAAAAATGATCAAAATGATATTAATCTAGAATGATCTAGAATTAGTTCAAGAAGGGTAACTATTCGGAATTTAAAATTTAATCCTTTTTGCAAATCTATAAAAATTAAAAAACCAGCATGACAATTGTTACTTTTGTATGTTGGACATTTTCAAGGACAAAAATATAAGGTTAGCAAGTTAAGGTTACTCTATCCAAGAGTATCCTTCATAGCACCAGCTTTAGGCAAAAACTAACTTTTTGTTTCTACACTACCAAATCAACAGAAATATGTGCATGCTACTCTGAAGCCAAATAAACTTGACGGTTACTGTGAGTTTAAGGAACAAAACACATATTATTTCCTTAATCAACAAAAAAACTGTGTACCTAGTATATGATGGTTAAAAGACCTGTGAGTAGCATGTAAAAATAAGAAGTTGATAGTTTAATATCTTGGAGTCAAATGTTGAGTTTCCATTTCAATTAGTTCATCTAAAAGAAGGCTTTTTGAATTTTAGATAAAATTTAAGGACTCAACATTCCTTTTTCTTTTCTGGTTAATTACATTCTAAAAAAAGGTAGAAATTTCTACTTCAGGGTTGGATATGTGATATACCCTTAGTAAATATAATTTTCTATCATCTAATGTAGAAAAATATAACATTAAGGTAGAAAATTATTCCTTTAAAGTAAAAATTGTATGACAAATCATTATTTTTAACATAATTTTCTACGTTGGAAGGTAAAAAATTATACTTCACTAAATGTACATCACATATCCTACCCTAAGATAGAAATTTCTACCTTTTTTTATAGTGTAGAACCAAGTACTTAAATTTAAATTACATAAGGATCTATATACTTAAATTACATAAGGATCTATATTTATTTGTATTAATGGGTTATTAAGATGTTAGTATGTTGTCAAGATATTTGTACATTGTCAAGATATCAGTATGTTGTCAAGATATTAGTATGTTGCCACAATATCAGTATGTTGTCACGATATCAGTATGTTGTCAAGATAATTGTATGTGGTCAAGATATTAGTATGTTGTCAAGAAATTAGTATGTTTTCAAGATATTAGTATATTGTCAAAATATTTGTATGTTGTCAAGATATTAGCATATTGTCAAGACAATAGTATGTTGTCAAATTGCTATATCGAAGATGTCTTGATTAACAATAAAGATTAGTAAATATAATTTAATTTAAAAATTGCTATATTTTAAAACCCTGAATACTTATTACAATAAAAGAATTTATAATAAGATCTTCATTGAAATGCATTTTCTTTTTGAAAAAATAATTTAAATGTCTCTTCTTTCTGAAAAACTATTTTATGAAATTTTATTTGTTTTAACAATTTTTATTGTCAAGGTTTTAATTTTTATTTGATCAATTTTAGATAAACATGACATAACAAATTAACTATTGCTTTTTTTTGAGAGGTTCTTAAAGTTAAAAGTAGTCTTGAGGATTAGGATCAACATGGTCACCCTGCTGTTTGTAATATGTGACCTAGTATAATCTGCCTTATGTCTTGTTGCCTTTTAGGATTTGCCTTTCTAGGTTTAAGAAAGATTAACTCTGACTTAAAATATTCCTTACCTTGGAGCTCTTGGTTTAGTAAAGGCTCGTTTTAATAAAAATACTCATCCTGGGTGAATGTTAACTGCATTTATCTATAGGCTTGTAAAAACCTTCTAGACAAAGAATTTAGAGTTAAGCAGAAAATTTTTGTTGGCAATCTTTGTTCTCCTTCTTTATCTAATATTTGCTGGTAACACAACTTTATACTCTAGTTTTGATAAAAAGTGATCTTGAACCTTATGACCTTATAGAATTTGATCTAATAGAATAGGCTGTTTATCTTGAATTTGATCTCTCTTTCATGACAGCTTAGGGTTAATAATTATTGCAGTGTTAAATATTCTACATCATGCTTTGGAATTCTCTCCTGTCTTCGGTTCGTGTTTGTTGAGAGTTGATAGAGAGTTATAACCACAATTAAGTAGCCTCCTCATCTGTAGTGGCCTTCTCGGTCTTGGGGAAGTGAATTAAAAAAAAAATCATGCATTGAAATTCTCTCCCATCTTCAACACACACAAGTTGCAGTTTTTTAAGTCTTTTGTCAAAAATCTTTCTTGTTCTTTTTGTTTTTGTTCTTTTTACAAATTTTTTTGTTTGTTTTCTGTTAACTTCCAACTTGAAAAAAAAAGTTTAATTTAAAAAAATAAAATTATTGATATCTTACATTGATAAATATTGAAACTACGCAGCATGAACTTTTAAAAGAAAAAAGTGAAAAATACATAAAAAAAATTCAACTTTCATAAATAAATAATATCTAAAATCAAAAACACTTTTTTTTTTTTTAAATCTAGTAATTAGTTATAATATAATTTTTATTATAATTTAATTATAACTTAAATCCAATTATATAACCATAAAATTAAATAAATCTAAAATTATATAACAATAAAATTATATAACCATAAAATTAAGAATTACAAATTTAATTATAATTTAAAAAATTAAATTTGGTGTTGCTCATATAGTTAAAAACTAGTCAATAGAGAAATTATGAAAAATTATGAAAAAATTATGAAAAAATTATGAAAAATTATGAAAAAATTATTTAAAAAATTATTAGAAATAACCATGACTATATATATTCTTTTTTGTTCTCATCTTCTGTTACAAAAAAATCATTTTTAAAAACAAACTGAAAACTTATTTTTTTGTAAAAAATATTATTTTCTTTACTTGTTATGCTAGATACTTTTATTTATGTTTTAATTTTTTAGTTATTTGTATTAAAGCTATATCCTTTAGTTCATACACCGACTAAGGGTTTGGGGTGGGTAGGAAAGAAGTAAACTCCTTAACTTTAGTACCACCTTACACTTGAAAAAAGTGAACTCGTATAAAAGCAAAAAGTTTTTTAAAGCTTTTTGTTTTTGTTTTTCAGGTATAAGAACATGATTGAGTATGAATTAATTATTCTCCATGCATTCATATCTGGGCAGTCAGTGAGCTCGTTCCGTCTAAATAAATTGGAAGGCAGTTTTTATTCTTTGGCACAAAATCAGCGTAAAGAAAACGCAGGTATTTGTTCTAAATCGAATTTCTTACCTTGATTATTATAAATGATGTCTTTTCTGTTTTGACTACTGTTTCTTTATATTTTAAAATGACTTGAAACATTGCAGCTCAATCTAGTCGTAAAATTTCCGTTGGATTTCGTGGACCCATAAAACCTACGCAGTTAGAAAAAGAAACAAAAAGCAATCTCTCTCTTATTAGTGAAAAGTCTGTGCAAAAACTGGATAGTAAGATAGCAAAAATAATTGAAAAAGCAGAAGAAAGAAAACAAAAAAGAGTGAATAGGCAAAAAGAGGTTTGTTGAATTTTTTGACTTGGTTGTTTTGTTTTATGGTTTTATGGTTTGGTTGTTTTATGGTTTTATGGTTTAGTTGTTTTGATTATAGTGTTAAAGTTATGTAATGTAGTTTTTTCTTTTTCAAAGTGGGAAGAGTTTTACAAGAGTAAGCCTGACAAAACTTACGAGGATCCAGATGATCTACAAACAATTAAACTTGCAGAACAGTCCATAGGAGATTTTAAGCTAAAAACAGCAGATGATTATGTTGTACCCGAGCATCAAAGAGTAAATGCTGAAAAGAAATCAGCTCAACTGCTTGATCTAATGCAAAAGGTTGTTTAATTCTTCTTTATTTTCAAAATAATTTGAATTAAATATGAATTAAATAAATATACTTTAATATTTTCACTTAGATACATGACATAAAAAAATCTTTCAATGATCAAGTAGTTGGCCTAAGAGACAAGAAGTTGAATGTTTCTGAAGAAGTATGTTTTTTTATTTATGTTTTATTTTTTCTATAATCAATTGATAATTTTGTTTCTACATACACAATAGAGAATTTTAAAAAGTTTTATTATTTTCATAGTTAAGGAGCTTAATTGAAGCTACACTAAAAATAGAAGACAAACTTGGTGATGTTTCTCATTTGCCTGAAATTATATTTACACATGATGAAGAAGTACCAGAGAAGTGATTCTTTTTTAGAAAATAAATTTTTTTTAAATACTTTAGAATGTGTAATGACGTTGTTTAACATGAAGTTGATTTTTATAGAAAGTATAATTTTACAAAGGAAGATTTATTGAAGTTTTCTAAAGATGTTCTTGGTATTGACAATACATTAAAATATGAAGCAAGTGTACTTATTTAAGAAAATACTTATTTATAAAAAAATAATATTTCTAGTTTGGATTTGTTTTCTTATGCTTTAATTTATTTTTTTTTAATTTTTAATTTTTGTTATTAAATCTTCACATAAATATATAATTTAAATTGATTAGTGTTCATTAGATGTTGTTATATTAATTGTTATTTTTAAGTTATTATTAATTTTTTTAGAGTGATGCAATTCAAATAAGTAACAAAAATGTTACCATAACAACAGAACCAAATATGACTGATTTCACAAAGTTTTGTATATGTTTGCAGTCTGACTCAAACTTTCAGTGTAATGCAACACAAAAAAATCGCTCACCTTTAGAAGTTGCAATTGAGAAAGAAGAAGTTATACGGTGTCTATAATATTTGTTCTTATCCCTCATTTGAAAAAAATGTTTTCTTTTCTTACATTTATTTATTTTTAGTTTTCTTTAGGTTATCATACAAAAGAGATGAGCTTTTAAAAAAAATCAATGAGAAAATATCTTTGTTTGACAATGAATTACTTGAACTTCAAAAAACAAAAATTTCTCTTGATGTGATTATGAAAAATGCTGAATTGAGGTTTTTATTTCAACTTTTATTTTAAATAATTTTCTTAAGTTTTTTTGAAAAAATAAAAATAAACACTGCCTGACAAAAGTTTACAGTCACTCGGCAAAAATGAAAAAAATTAAAATAAAAAATAAATTAATTACATTTAGCCGAATTTTAGCCAAAACAAAAAAATCTACCTTTTAAAATCTATCTTTTTAAATCTACCTTTTTAAATCTATGATAAAATTAAACAAGTTTATGCAAAAAACACGGGTGGATTTTTTGACAAAAAAAAATAAAAAAACTTTTTTTTGTCAAAAAATCTTCCTATTGTTTTTATTACTGCACTTACAAGTTTTGGCCTAGTTTTGATTAATTTATCTAAAAAATTTGAGAAATGTCTTTCCTTTTAATTCGTCTAAAAAAAATACTCTCTAAAGGATCGTCCATAAATTATGTAACACAAAATATATTTTAAAAACAAAACTAGGAGATATATAGCACTTTTACATGACAATTTTCATTAAACTTAATGGGCTATTTTGATTTGCAATCAAGCATGTTCGAGCAACCTTATAGTACAAAAATAAAGAAAATGTTATATATTTTGCATTATTCATTTCAAAAACACATAAGTAATCAAATAATTTTATGACTTTTAAACAATTTTAAAATATATATGTATATACGTGTGTGTGTGTATATATAATATATATATATATATATATATATATATATATATATATATATATATATATATATATATATATATATATACATACATATATATATATATATGCATATATATATATATATATATATATATATACATATATATATATGCATATATATATATATATATATATATATATATATATATATATATACATATATATATATTTATTTATATATACATATATATATATATATATATATATATATATATATATATATATATATATATATATATATTTATTTATATATATATATATATATTTATATATATATATATATATATATATATATATATATATATATATTTATATATATATATATATATATATATATATATATATATTTTTATATATATATATATATATATATATATATATATATATATATATATATATATATATCATATATTATCATATAAAGGAGAAAACTTACTTAATAAAAGATAAGAAATAATATCAGTGCCGACATTCAAAAAAATTTTTACTATCCTTATTCGACACTGGGGACTAAAACCTTTGATGTCTTTTTATTTTGTTTTGTTATGTTTTTGTAACGTCAGAACTCGTTCCACCGTAATTTTAATTTGTGATTTTTAAATGGTTTTTAAGTAACGAAATACACAATGGCTGATGATTGCCGAAAGGCATGAAACTCAGAGTTCTATCAAAAGTTGTTTTTATTCATTTTATATAAATAAATAAATATTGCTCTATTATTAAATAGTATTGAACACTCTTAAACGCACAAGAACATTTGTATTATTATTACTATTATACCATAGTAATACATTATCTATTTTGTATATATATATATATATATATATATATATATATATATATATATATATATACATTCAGCAATGCCAACCTAACTACGGACCTGACAGTGATTAAGGTTGGCATTTTTTTGCCAATATCAGAATTTTAAAATTTATTAATTATTTTTATTAAAATTTATTAAAATTAAGTTAAATAAAACTTAGTTTATTTGCTATTTCAAATAAATCAAAAAGGTTATTCCAAACAAAATAATAAAGAAAAAATGGAATAAAGAATGTTTTATTTCAAATCTAAATAAAATAAAAACAACAAACCAAACTTTTTTTTTTTAATTTCTAAACAAATAAATTTAAAAAACAAAACATCAAAATGAATGTTTAATTACTTCTACTACTACTTTAAAAACTTTTAAATGAAATAAATCAGCAATTTTAATGTTTTATTTTATTTATTACATTTAGAAATTAATTAAAAATAGTTAATAAATAGACATGATAAATCACTATATATTGTTTTATGTGGAAAGTTTTTTGATAAAAGTGAAACAAAAGGGTTATTTTTTTTTTTTTTTTCCATGCTTTATATAAGGTTACTTTCTATATATGTTTGTGTGCCACAAAATTTGAAATCAATTTTTGAAAGCTTTTTTCTCAACCAATTTTGCTCAAATTTTGCACACTTAATCATTTTCGATGACAATACAAGGAAATGGAAAAATTTGACCAAAAAAAGTTAATTAAGTTAACAAAAATTTAATTTGTATTTCCCCATAAGAACACTGAATTAATAAAAAAAAAATTTAAAAACGTAACAGTAATTTTTCCTTCTACAAAAGATAACAAAAAAAGAATTTCTAGGCCCAATAGAATTCTGCTTGCATAAAGCATGGATTTGAAAAAAGAATTTTTTTTTGATTTACTAGTTTCATTGTCTTCATCATTATTGTTATTTTTTTTTTATTTGATAAACTTTAGTTTCCTTTGCTTGCATTTGTTTAATAAGTTGAACCATTTTGTTTCAATTATCTGCAACACTACAATCCATGATTACAAATCTGTTCTAAACATTATCAAACATATCACAAGTATGTGAACAATGAACAGACATATAAGATTGCATGCATTTGATTTCTCTGAATTAAATAAAAACACTTCTGAAAAAAATATTAGGGAGGAAGTTATTATAAGAATCAGGGTATTAGCCAGCCCAATTCACCGCATATACCCATTTGGTTTAAAATTCCCAAAATTCAATGACCTTTTTTTTTTTGAAATAAAAAATTTTAAATAATAAACTTTTAATGATAATATTAATAATTTTAATAATAAACAATTTTAATAATAATATTTTAATAATAAAAGTTCCCAATATTTTGTAAAATAATAACAATAAATATGCCCAATATTACAAAAACACAGTAAAAAATATATTCCTGGCTAACACAAACACACAAGTATATCATATAATTAAGCATAATAAATAAAATTAATTTTTTTTTAATCAATTTTTTATTTTTACGTATTTTTGTTAAATTTAAAGTAGTACTAAACAAAATTATTTGTTATATGTCATTGGCATATTCGTTAGCATGCGGTAGTGGTGTAGTGGCAAAGGGCTCGCTTCATAAGCAAGAGGTTCCGAGTTTGATCCCCACCATGTCCTTGGTAGTACCGTGCTCAACTTGTTTCTATGCGCAGCGGCTTTGTTCAACAAAGGTTCGTGTTTCGGAGTTATAGAGTTGAGAGAGGGTAATAACCACAAATAAGTAGCCTCCTTGTCTGTAGTGGCCTACTCAGCCTTGAGGAGGTGAATTAACTTAAAAAAAAAATTTGATTTCCACAGTATACTATGGATACCAAAATTTAAATTCAACAAGTTTTTGTTCTTTTATTTATTGCTATTCTTGTAACTGTTGTTTATAATCTTTAGTACCTGCTTTATTAGAAAAATATACCTGATTAGTTAGACATCTCTTTTCTTAGTTAGACATCTGTATTTGTTTCATTCAAGATACTTATTTACTTTTTTTTTTTAATTACTTTGTTATAAAATATTAGATTAATATTATTTATATAATTTTTGTTATATGTTATATAACAACCATATATATGGTTCAATTTTTTTTTATTATTTATTTTTAATTATACATAATTTTAATTTTTAATTAATATATAATATATCAATAGTTTTATATTATAAACATTTACAGTTTTTTATATTTAATTGAGTTATTTATTTTTTTATAGACAAATAACATTGTTTCAAGAGTTAATGCTTCTGAAAGATTTTGAAAAACGGGAGTTGGATCTTGCTGACAAAGTGAATAGTAAAGTTCAAAAAAAAGAAGAAATCGAAGAAAAGGTACTTTGCATCCTGTATATATATATATATATATATATATATATATATATATATATATATATATATATATATATATATATATATATATGTATATATATATATATATGTATATATATATATATATGTATATATATATATATATATATATATATATATATATATATATGTATATATATATATGTATGTATATGTGTAAATATATATATATATATATATATATATATATATATATATATATATATATATACATATATACATATATACATATATACATATATACATATATATATATATATATATATATATATATATATATATATATATATATATATATATATATATATATATATATATATATATATATATATATATATATATATATATATATGTATTGTATTTATAGTGTATATATGTGAATAATGAAAATATCTTTATAATATCATGTATAATATTGTATATTTAAAAGAGTGCTCAATAGATAAACTAGAGCTATATGTTACTGCTACCCGCAGTACCATGAATTAGCTAAATGTTAATGTTTATAATATAATAAAATATTATATATTTATCAATAAATTGATCAAATAAATATAAAAAAAAATCCTAAATCAGTTAACTTCCATGATGTCACCTTTAACTTAGCCCAAAACACCCATAAGCCTTTCATAAAACCCAACGATAATCTTCAAGGTATAACAATCACAAATCATCATTAAGTAATGTTAGGTTAAAAAAGTCCACCGTCTTTTCAAACTTCGTCTGAGATTTGAAAACAATTTTAACGAAACTCCTATATTAACATGATGTCTGTACCCCCCTACTCAAGTATTTCAAAAAGGTGGCCACTATGTCTATATGAGAAATTTGCTATTATATCGTATCCAAAACCTGATGAACTGCTAAATAAAAGAACTGAAATTATTTTTCAACATCTTCGCCTCCAACAAGGCTGCAAACAACCACTATAAGAGTTGGAAGTTACTGTTAGAGAAAAAAAGAAGTTTGAAGAGCAAGATAACAATTGACAGACAACTTAAAAGATTGCAAATTATATGAATCAGGACAGCAGAATGAAGGAAGCGAATTCCATAGAATTGATGTTTGAGGAAAATAACTAGATGAGTAAAAGTTTTTGAAGCACTTAAGAACAATCACAGCAAAAGGATGAGACTTAATTGAATGATGAGTAACACGAGAATGAGTTTTAGTAGATGGCACAAGAGACGCTAGCTCTTTAGAGCAGTGCCCATTATAGTGTTGTTAGAAAAGAGAAAAAGAAGCAACATAACAACAATGTGATAATGGTTAGGGGTTGGCTGCATAAGCAGGTTCAACTATGTTTACAATGCGTTTTTGCACCTTGTCTAAAAGAGAAAGGTCATCATTTGATCTGCACCATATATGGCAATAGTATTCCATACAAGGATGGATTTGAGATTTATAGAGATAAAGAATAGAATCCGAAGTAAGAAAGGGGCAAGCACACTAAAGAGATGCAACCTTAACAGATGCTAATTTTGCAATTGATTTGATATATGGTTTCCAAGAAAGATTAGAAGTAAGAGTTAATCTTAGAAGATGAAGGGCAGATAACTCATTAAGTACATTACCATTCATAAATTTAGAAAGATATGAATTATTGCGATAACAATTGGCTGAAAACAATTGGGTATTATCTGAATTAAAGTTCACCAGGCACTGTGAGCCCCATACTATAGTAGAAGTGATATCCTTTTCAAGTGCTCCCTCTAAGCAATCAGTGAGTGTTAAATAAATGGTAGTATCATCAGTGAACAATGCCACCTTAGATGTGAGAATATCTGAAAAATCGTTAGTGTAAATTAAAAAAGTATAGGGCTAAGAATCGAACCTTGAGGAACCTTTGAAGATTACAGGATATGAAGAAAAATGCTGTCTTCGAGGATACAAGTTGTCCTCGAGTCCACTGAAGACATTCATACTACAAAAAGATGTTACCAGATACACCATATGAAACTGTGATGAAAGCTTATGGAGAAGAACAGCATTCCAAACTTTATCAAAAGCTTTAGAAATGTCAAGAGCCATAGCGTTAACCTCTCCACCTCTATCTAAGGTGAGTAAAAAAATAAGAATAAAACCTATTGGTTATTACTGTCAGCTAATCAGCTGTAGATTGAGAAGATCGAAATCCAATGGTGATCAGAAAGTAAGTTATTAGATTCAAGATGAGAGATTAAATGTTTGTTAATTTTATTGATTGACTCAAAAACCTTTTTTGTGATAAGAAGAAGACTAATGGTACTGAAGTTAGACAAGCCAGATCGCTCTCCAGACTTAAAAATAGGGACAACAGATGTTGCTTTCCAGCAGGCTGGAAAACAAGACTCTGGTAAGCACTTGTTAAATAGTTTTGAAAGTATAGACGATAGCTCCGGAGAACACTTCTATAACAGGTATGTTGTCCGGACAACATGCTTTAGAAGACTCTAAGCAACAAATCACTTTTATATGATACAGATGCTGGAGTGATACGAATGTCAAGCAATCAATCAACCTGTTTGTCAGCTATATCAGGTAGAACGCAACTAGTGGAATCAAGAGATGATATTGATAAAAAGTTCTTAGCAAACAGTTCAGCTTTGTCTTTAGATGAGGTGATAAAGTCTGAACCATACAAGAGAGGTGGAATAATAGACTTGCCCTTTTTATTGTTACTGTTAATGATTCTCCAGAAGTCACGAGAGCCTAATTTTTGTGATGAAATATGAGATTTCATGGCGAATAGCTGGCTTGAGAATAGCCTGAGAATAGTGGGCTTTGGCATTAAACAAAACCTTTTTACAATGATTTCTAGCAATAGTAAACAGACATCTGTTTTCTGAAGAATTGTTTTGTTGATAGATATAGAAATAACAGTTTTGATTGAAAATTGCAGCAGTACAATAGGAGGAAAACCATGGAGAAGAGTGAGGCTTGACCTGGAACTGTTGAGAGGGAATAAAAGATTCCATGCCAGCCTGAATCCATGAAGTTATATAAGAAGCATATTTGTTAGCAGGAAGACGAAAGATTGCTGCCAAAGGGCCATCTCAAATAAAATCACGAAAAGAGTCCCAGTCAACTTTAAGGTAGTTGTAAGAGGTACGATGATAGGGGATTCTGGTGATGAAGATGAATGGGATAATAGTTTTAGAGAGATCAAACCGTGATCAGAAGCACCTAAGAGTGAATGTGGAGAAACTGAGAACTGACTAGGAGACATAATTCGAGTAGAGAAGGTAAATAATTCGGGTTGTCTTGAAAGCAAGTTGGAAAGTTGACAATTTGAGTTAGAGATTGAGAGAGGCAAAAGTTGTGGGTCTTAACGCCTGCAGAGTCACTGACACTAGAGCTAAGCTATTCAGTGTGATGAACATTAAAGTCACCAACAACAACATTATTGGCTGATGGATAAAGAGAGAAAGGCTTGTTCAATTTGATCACAAAAAAAATTGAAAAGTCTTTTGACCAGAAATATCATTGTGCAGTCTTGAGATGAAGGAGAGCAATATATAACAAAGAGAAAGGCAATAGAGTGCAGTGGTGCTAAACAAAAGCACATAAAAGAATAGTCAATGGATTCAAACCTAGTTTCCTTATAAATGGGTAAGTTCTTACGAATTTAAATCCTTCGGCCAAGCATGTGACTACTGGAGTCTTTATGAATTAAAGGAAAATAACCATCAACACTAAGATTACTAGATGAGACAGCCGAACTCAAATTAGTCTTACAAAGAGCAAGTAGGTCTGGTGAACTTTGCATGAGATAAAACTCAACAGAAGAAAAGCTACTTTGAAGACCACGAATATTAGTGAATGATAGATTTAGAGAACTTGATAATGATGATAGTTTTTTATATTTTATAGTTTTTTATACTTTAATCATTTTTTACATTTGTTAAAGAACTTGACTCAAAGTATAGATTGTACTCACTACACTATTTAATAGTCCAAGCAATTGCCTCACTGCTATTAATAAACCCTAAGGAGACCTGACTACCAGCTGGCCTCAGAACCATAAAACTGAGTTTTAGAGCTGTACCCTCATTAGGAGACAATAGAATAAGTTGCATAGTCAAAAAACAGAGACACAAGCAAAGCCTATGCATTGAGTCAAGAAGATTCAGCATTCAACATCCTAAACTGGAAACAATGTATTAAAAATACATCTGTGCCAGCCTAATAGAGGAAGAAAGAGTGCGAGGCTGGTCAACACACAGAATCTGTTTACCCCTTAAGTCTTTGCCTAGGAGGCCTTCTATAAGACAGTAGCTGGATGCAATTAAGATCTACTCAAGAGAAGTATTTTTATCGAGACACCATCTCTAGCTTTTACTCAACCATGAGTCCCAAGGTAGGGGGTGTTTTAAATTGGAGTTGGCTTCTCCTTGCCTAGAAAAGCGTATCCTACAAGACAGCAGTACATGAAGTAGGTTGTACTGGGTTACATGTTACTAGTAGCAGGATTACCTAACCTGACATATAACTATTTTATATAACATTGTATGATATCATATACATATAACTATTTCACAACTATTAGCTAACTAGAAACAAATTAAAAATAACATTAACCTAACTACTACACTTTCTGTCCTGTAACTTTTTAAAATACATATATTAACCATAATATCTGCTAAACAAATTGAAGGAAAATTAAATTTTTACTATTTGCCTGAAGATTGTGGCAACTCATGAAATTCAGAGTTGCAATATTTTATTATATTATAAACATTAGCATTAAGCTAATTCCTGGTACTGCGGGTAACAGTAATATATATTCTCTATATACATACATACATATATATATATATATATATATATATATATATATATATATATATATATATATATATATATATATATATATATATATATATATTATATATATATATATATTAGTAGTAGAAAATCACTTAACAAAAATTTTTTCCATTTAACACTGTGTTTCATCAACAAAGATTCATCAGAAATGGATGATCAAATTAATAAAACTTCAATTTATACCAAAATTAAATTACAGGAAGTTGCAAATGTCTTAACTACTGTAAATTTTCACACATTGGTGGAATTTGCTGACACTATTATAAAAAGAATTCTTTAGAAATGATTACTTATACTATTTTTTTTAAATGTTTTTTTAAAAAGGGTAGTTAATGTAAATATTATTTGAACTCATTTATTTTTATAGTTTTTTAGGAGAAACTTATTTTCGTGCCTACATTTAGAAATTAATTCCGATCTTTTGTTTAATAAGCATTCTTGATTTGCATGTGTAATTATTTCAAATTTTTCTTGTAGGCATAGTATGCATTTTTTGGAAATATTGTTATATGCAGGCGCTGTTTTAAGGATAGACCAATTCAGTATAAAATCATCAATATTTTTTTCTTTTAATTCCCATATATATTTTGAAAGCATGGTGTCTTTTGAATACTTTTTATTCTTGAAAGATTGCTTATGATTGGCAAAACGTTTTTTCCATTCACCCTCTGTTATGCCAATATATTGTTTATCAGGTACATTCTTAGAGGAAACAACACATTTATATACCACATTTTTTGATAAACAACTTCCACTCATTGGACAATTGATTTTTTGTTTACAATTACAATTTTCTGTAGTTTTTTCATTTAGGATTTCTTTTGTTTAACAAAGCCTTATTGTGACCTTTTATAATTCTTTCCATATTTTTTGTGCAACTGTAGCTAACTTTAATTGTATTTCGATTAAAAATTTTTTGTAGTTTATTAGATCGCGGGAAATGCTTATCAACCAATTTTAAAAACACTTTTCCTATGTTAGTAGAAACATTTTTGCTATATGGGGGGTTGAACCAAATTACATTTCTAGTTCTATTTCGTTTTTTTGTATTCTTTTTTTCAGGGTCAAATTTTAGTTCAAAATTTTCAAAACCACTTTTTTTTAGGGCATCTTCAAATATTCGTTTAGAGGAATTGAATACATTTTCATTTGAGGAGTTTTGGTTTAGTCTGTTATTAATTGAAATCGGGATTTGTTTTAGAACTTGGGGTGGATGGTTAGAGTTAATGTTAATATATAATAGTTCATCGTTTGGTTATTTGAAAGGCTTGTATGAATTTTCAGAGAGGTTAAATGTGACATCAAGAAAATTCACAATTTTTAAATTTATGTTTATTTCGATTTGAAAGCCAATATTTTTTTAAAAATTTTTATATTATCTTTTCTAATTTTGTCGAGCTGTGGACCAGATTTTCTAAGCATTACTATTAAACCATCGTCGCGATAAAAGCCTAAATCTTTTATATTGATTATTTTACTTAACAAATCTAAAATATATAGTCCAACAAATTCACAAATTTCTGCTCCGTCATAACTGCCCATTGTTACATCAAAGCAGTCATGTATGTTTTTCTTTTTCCAAGTTTCCTTATTAAAATAAAGTAAGGTTTTTCTACAATGTTTTATTATACGGATAGTGTCATCAGGAATAGCTGTGTGGCTTTTTGCAAATTCAATAGTCTTATCTAAAATATCTGCGGTTATTGAGGGGTAAAAATCATTAATGTCAAATTGAATAAATGTGCAGTCATTTTTATTTTCGATTATGGAGAACCAATTTATAACATCAGTGGTATTTTTCCACTGTTGCAAATTTAATTTATTTTTAAGAATATTATTAATTTTGTCCAATTTAATTTTGCTTATATGTCCAATCTCACTTTTTGAGGGAACCAATAACCTACAAGGAAGTTTGTTTTGAAAATTTGGTTTATGGTCTTTTAGTGTTACGAAGGCTTGGGCAGGGGCAGTTGATTCGATTCTATTATCAAGGTTTATTTTTTTAGCAATACTTTGCGCTTCTAAATTAATTGCCTTTTCCAAATTTTTAGGGGCTTTTTCATAAGAACTAGTAATATTGTTGCGTAAAATTTTTTCATAGTTTTCTGTTGTGAGTTGGTAAATATTATTTGTTTTACCAGCAAAAACCAATATATATATATATATATATATATATATATATATATATATATATATATATATATATATATACATATATATATATATATATATATATATATATATATATATATATATATATATATATATATATATATATATATATATATATGTATATATATATTACCTTAAAGCTTATTGGAACTCTTTCCATTATTTTCTTTGTGATGGCCCTTGGGTAGAAATATTTTGTTTTACTGCTGACAAATTTGCTTCTTATGTGATTTCTTGGATTCAAGCTGGCATGGAATCTTCCATTCCCTTTCGACAATTTCAAGTCAAGCCTCACTCTTTTCCATAATTTTCTTTCCTTGTGATGCTGCAGTTTCCAAATGTAACCATTACTTTCATATCTATTACCAAAACAATTCTCTAGAAAACAGACGTTTGTTTACTATTGCTAGAAACCATTGTAAAATGGTTTTGTCTAATACCAAAAGCTGCTATTCTCAGGTCACAAAATCTTGAGTTCTCAAAATCTCAAATTATTAGACTCCAAATTAATCTCAAAAGTTAGACTCCAGAGTCTTCTGGAGAATCTTTAATAGTGTCTATAAGGGCAACCTCCTCTTTTGCATGGTTCAGATTTTGTTACTTCACCTAAAGACAAAATTGAATTGATTACTAAGTACTTTTCATCAGTCTCATCTCTTGTTTCCATTGATCACATCCTACCTGATATAGCTGACAAACAAGTTGATCCATTGCTTGACATTCTTATCAATCCATCTTATGTATCTTAAGGGATTTCCTGTTTAGACTTTTCTACAGCTTGTTTTCCAGACAACATACCTGTTTTAGTCTTTCAAAAGTGCCCTCCAGAGCTGTTATACTATACTTTTAAAACTATTTAACAAGTGCTTATCAGAGTCTTGTTTTCCAGCCTGCTGAAATGTGGCGCCTGTTATCCCTATTTTCAAAAATTTTGAAGAGCGATCCAACTTGTCTAACTACTGTCCCATTAGTCTTATTACTATCATAAGCAAGTTTTTCTAATCTTTTCCTTATTGCAGAAAAATTGTTTTCTACTTTATTTTAATTTCTAACTTTCTATATTGCAGTGTTTTATTTTGGGTTTTTTTCATTGTAAAATAGAAACAATTTTAATATAGCATCTTAAGTAAACACAAATTACTTTTTTCTATATATTTCATACTTTCAATTACTTTTTTATTTTAGGTTGCTGAGAGTGCTGCATTATTACAAAATAGAGCTGATGAGCTAGAAAAATTACAAGAGAAAGAAAAAGCAGTATTTAACTCCTTTATTAAGGTGTTGGGTGAAAACAATAAGTTTGAAAGTTTCCTTACAAAAGTGTTTAAAAAAAAAGTCAAAAGAACAAAGAAGCGAAACAGCCCAGGTGCTTATGTTGTTATTACTTTTACTAATAAACATTGAAAATTTAGTTTAAATTTATATATATATATATATAATACACACACATATATATATAAATATATATATATATATATATATACATATATTTCGATATATATATATATTTCGATATATATATATATATTTATATATATATGTATGTATATTTATATATATATATGTATGTATATTTATATATATATGTATGTATATTTATATATACTTATATATATATATATATATATATATATATATATATATATATATATATATATATATATATATATATATATATATATATATATATATATATATATATATATACTTATATATATATATACTTATATATATATATATATATATATATATATATATATATATATATATATATATATATATATAGATATATATATATATATAGATATATATATATATAGATATATATATATATAGATATATATATATAGATATATATGTTAAATTATATATATATATATATATATATATATATATATATATATATATATATATATATATATATATATATATATATATATATATATATATATATATATATATATACATAAATATACATATATACCAAATTTTTTATCTTAGTTAACTTCAAACAAGTATTATTCAAAAACAATAAAAGACTGATTAATCTTCTTTTTTTTTTTAATTTAATGATAAAAGAAAACAAAATTACAGTGTCAAATATTAAAAAATATTTCTTTTTTATTATCTTTTATTTAGAATACAATATGAGTGACAAATATAAGATAAAAAAAAGATGTGCAAAAGTATTAACGCACTTACAATCTTTCAAAGATTCTAAAAACATTAAATGTTTTATATGGCCATCTTTGTTTTTAAGACATGCTACAAATTTATGAGGCGTTAAATCTATAAGTTTTTTGATTAGATCTTGTGGCACATTATTCCACAACGCTTGCATTTGAGTCTTGACCTGCAACAAGAAAGTAAGCTTGCTTTTTTACAATTTATAGTCCATCCAGCAGCAAAAATTCTCAATAGGATACAAATCAGGTGAGCAAGCAAGCCAAGGCATCAGATTCAATTGTTTTTTCTCCGTGCATTGCTTGATTGAGCGTGCTGTGGCAAGGAGCATTATCTTGTTGGAATTGCTAAGTGAAATTAGTTTTGAAAATATCCATTAAAGGCTGTAAATAATCTTCTAATATCTCTCTATACCGATATTGATTGAGGAAATTAGTGTAAAGATGCACCAGGCCAGTAGTAAATCCAGCAATGCAGCCATAAATGCTAATTGAGCCTCCTCCTCCGTAAAGTCTTGACAAGATAATACAAAGATTGTATTTTTTGTTTTTGTCTCTCCTCACTAAAATCCTTTCCTTGCAATTGATAAATTTAAAGTTTGAGTTGTCCAAGAAAATTACTTTTCTACATTGCTCTACTGTCTAGGTAGCTTTTTCTTTGCACCATTTTCTTCGCTTGATACGGTCTTGATGCTTAGTAGTGGCTTATTTGTTGGAAGGTACAAATTGAGTTGTTTTTTCTTCATCAATTTGCTAATCATTGATTGGCTTATTTGATGTTTATCTGTTATTGTATTAAAGTCTGAGGCAATTTCAGCTTTGCTCATGTTTAAGTTGTTTCTAGCAAATATAATTGCTTTATTTTTGTCTTCCACTGAGCCAAACCCATTATAGTTTTTGAGCATTATTCTAATGCTGCATTCACTGATCTTAAGCTGATGTCTGATTTCTCAATTGCTGAGACCAATTTTGTCCATGCCAGCAATTTTCCACTTATTTCAAGGAATATGCTTTTTAAATCCATGTTTTTGTTGTTGCAATTTGTTGAAATTTTAAATGAGTTTAAAATGACATTTTTTATTTACTATTATTAATTAGCAAAGATTAATTAACAAAAATCAATCAAAAAGAATCAAAAAAATTATTTCTAAAAGGAATTAATTTTTTGTGCTAATACTTTTTAAATGAGTGCGTTAATACTTTTTGACACTTACTTTCACTCATTTTTCAGAGTATCATTAAATACCTAATTAATTCATATAAAAAAAAAAGGTTGACGAATATTTGACATTATATTTGTTTTAATCGGTCTCACCTTTTATTTAAAAGAAAAATTAGTTTAAAATTAGAATTAATTTTTGATTTACATTGATTTGAAATTGACTACAAAAAAAAATATGAATGCGCTAATACTTTCTCGAAGCACTGTATATATATATAAAAGTCAAAGCTGAAACTTTTTATCTACAGAAAACAGTGTTGAAAAAGTAGCTTCTAATGAAAACAGTGAGAGTGAAGATAGTGATACTGATGATACTGATGATGAATACAATGAAGAAGAAGATGATGGAAGTGAGGAAGAGCTTGATTTTAGTGTTTGTCCACAAGGATGTGATCAGGTATGTATGTATATGTATATATAAAATATGTATATATATAATATTTATATATATAATGATATGTATATATAATAATATATATATATATATATATGTAATATATAAAAATAATATGTATATATGAAGTATATATATAAAGTATATATATATATATATATATATATATATATATATATATATATATATATATGCAATATGTATATATAAAATAGCATATATATATATATACAATATGTATATATAAAATAGTATGTATATATAATAATATATATATATATATAATATATTATATATAAAAGTAGTATGTATATATAAAACTACAGGATTTTACCATGATTTTTATCTTTTCTATTTTGCAGACAAATTGATTTCTAATTTATTTTATTTTTAAACTTTCTATCGCACAGTATTTTATTTTTTTATTTCTCATATTAAAACACATACACCATATACATATACATATATATGTGTGTATCTGTTGAAAAATTGCTGACTTTTGTAACTTTATAAACTTTTCAAATGTCACTCGTTAGTTGCTTGCTAATTTCCTATTGGAGTAGTTGAAAACAAAATAATGAAGGTAGTAATGAAATCTTTAACTGATTAGACCTTAACATCATGTTAATAAGAATTATGTAGTTATTACTTATGGAATCTTAAAATTTACACTCAACTAATGAGATAAAATATATGCATATATACAGTATTGGACAAAACATTTGCAACCAACATCGAACAATGCTAAAAAGTGTTCCTAATTTTACATGTCTTAAAAACGAAACGAACTATACTACCACAGCAAACAGTTCAGGAGTCTGCAGTCATAGCATGCCATGACATGAGCAATCAGCTGACAGTTGACAGCACACAGGCAGAATTTCGTTGACAAGTGCCATTTTGCAGTGGACAAAACAAGTGCAACTTTTTTGGTTTGTTTCATTTTCTTAAGTCTGGTCCGTGTCAACGTCACGGAAGTTTTTTAATAATTAAAGGAAGTATCCAGAAGTTTCCAGAAGCATGCAGAAGCTTCCAGAAGTTTCCAGAAGAAGCATCTGAAAGCATCCAGGAATATCCAGAAACATTCAGAAGCATCCAGACGCATCCAGAAGCTTCCAGAAGCATCGAAAAGAAGCATCTAGAATCTTCCATAACAGGTTCACACAGGTTCATTTTACTATATAAGAGACATGTAAATCGACATGACATTCAGTCAGTATATGGAAGTCAATCAGTCAGTATTATCAAGACAGTTTATCGAAGTGAGTTTTATCAAAGTGTTTTATCGAAGAACATCAATACAAGAAGTGAAATACAACAAGTGTTTCATTACATCAATACAGTCCACATCCAACCAAGACGTTGTTTTCCACAAAGCATTATTGTATCATCACAAGGTAAATGTAACACGGTAAGCCTTGAGAAGTGTGATTATTTATTTTTATTATTTTTATGACTTCAACTGCAAAAATGGCTCCTGACAGTCTTGGATTGGAACTAAGAAAGAAAATTATTGGTTACGTAAGTGGAATGTCACAAAAAAGTATTTGTGATAATTATCGCATGAAAAAATGGACAGTATCAAGACTATGTTCCAAATATCGTTCTACAAGGAAGTTGGCAGCAGATAACAAAGGTGGAAGACGGCGTTCCATCACTTCTAGAGAGGATTCTATGATCATCAGATCTGTCAAGAAGGATCCCTGGATATCATCAGTCAAGATACAAAAGCAATTAGAGCTGCCTGTATTGGACCGAACAATCAGATGACGTGCTGTTAAAGCCGGATTGTTTTCTCGACGCCCTGCAAAGAAATCGCTGATTTCACTAAAAAACCAGAAGAAAAGACTCCTGTTTGCTACATCTCATATTGATTGGAAAGTGCAGAAATGGGGAACTGTCCTGTTCAGTGATGAATTGAAGTTCAACATCATTGGGAGCAATGGCATTTGCCGTGTACGTCGACCGGCCGTAAAACGCCTCGATTTACGTTACTGCCATAAGACCGTGAAGCATGGTGGAGGCAATGTAATGGTCTGGGGGTGTTTTTCTGCAAACGGTCTAGGTCCAATACATCGAAACGATGGAATAATGGACCGTTTCATGTATAAACATACCCTGAAAGATGTTATGTTACCTCATGCTGAATGGAATATGCCAATAAAATGGGTTTTTCAGCAAGACAACGATCCGAAACACACTGCAAAAGTAGTCAAGCAGTGGTTTCAAGACAACCATCTATCGGTGATGGATTGGCCGCCTCAATCTCCGGCTCTCAACCCTATCGAGAACCTGTGGGAGATCGTCAACCGCAGAATTAATCGTGAAAGTGTTGGTAATAAGGATCAACTGTTTGAACAAATCCAAAAGGCTTGGGCAGCGATTCCACAAAGTTTCATTGATCACCTGATCGAATCTATGCCTCGAAGATGCAAGGCTGTGATCGACAACAAAGGATTCGCCATGAAATATTGATAGCGAAATACAGCTTGGCCAACATTTTGTCAAGTTGCACTTGTTTTGTCCAGAAGGAAATCAAAGCTCTTCTTCAAATGCTAATCTCCATTTAAACCATTATAAATCAGAATCTAGTTTAATTTAAACCACAATCTAGTTGTTGGTTTAAGTTATTTATGGATTATGGTTTAACTTGATTATTATATAATCAAGTTGGTCAAGGCAATAAATTTACCTTGTTTTCTTTCATCCATGCTTTGATTGTGTGAGTTATGTGGGCGTGTGCTATATCTTGTTGAACCTACCATAATTTGTTTCGATCAATTGCATGCCTACAGATGGGATCAAGCAGTTTTCTAGCATCTTTTTATTAATGTGTTGGTTGACTCAGCCTCTATAAATGTTACACCTACTCTATTAAAAATAACACAGCCTCAAGTAGCACCTGTCACCTTGCAACCTTGGTACAAAAAGCAAAGCTTCTTCTCCAATAACTATAAAACAAAAAACTAGTTTCAAGTAATTTAAGTACTTAAGTAATGGTTTAAATAGTCAATTACTTAAGTAAATTTTTATTAATTGAGTAAATTCAAGTAATTTTTTTTTCAAATTTAATCAAAGGAAGTTGGTATTTTATAAAAATTTGTATAAATCTTCAATTATCTCCCTAAAATTAGGGAGATAATTGTTTAATTATAATTATAATTTTTTTAGTTTAAATTTTGATGATTTCCTGGTTTTGTTATATATTTGCTGAAAAAAGATTATATTTAAGACTATCCAAAGAAAAAGAAGTTATTTTTATTATTTATAAGGAGATATTTTAAGTTATAACAAATTGCAAATTAATGTTTTTCTAATGATCATAAAGCATCTACAGTTGAATATAAAGCTAATATTGAAACTAAATATCCTTTACGAAAAAAATAGTATGACTGAAGAACTTCACCTTTTCTTAGCTCAAAATTCCAATTTAATAAGGAACAAGGCTTACTTAAATGTTTTGGATAGCATCACAAAAGAAATGACTGAATTTCTGAAACGCGGTAGGGGTCAAGTGGTAGACCGCTTGCCTTGTAAGCGAGAGGTTTGGAGTTCCACTAAGTCTTTGTAAGTACCGTGTTCAACTTAGTTTCTCTGCAGAGTGGCCTAGTTCGTCAAGGTTTGTGTTTTGGAGTTAAAAAGTTGAGAGAGGGTTGTAATCACAAACGAAAAATGAAAAAAAAAAGAGTAGCCTCCTAAACTGAAATGGCCCCCTCGGCCTTAGGGAGATGAATATTAGAAAAGTATCGAAGGACCAAATGACCGTCTGCAAATGCTTTAAAAATTGCACTGTACTTTAAAGATGTAAGCACCATCATTGTTGCAGAAAGATGTTTTAGTTCTTCTAGACTTTTATTTATTACAAATTTGAAAACATCTTTAAGTAATAAATTGATCGAAAAATTATGTTTTTAGCGTTCTATCCTAAAATTTAGCTAGGTTATGATTTGGTATACCTATATAGTACTATGAAACAAAAATGTTAGTAATATTTCATTGTTAGGAAAATAACTAAAATTACTTAAAATTACTTAAGTTACTTAAGTAATTTTAAAAAAATTAATTAAAATTGTTTAAGTAATTTTTTCCGATTACTTGAACACCCCGATACAAAACACCATTGTCATAACCAAGTTCTCTAAACCTATCATTGGCTAATATCTGTGGTCTTTGAAGTAACTTTTCTTCTGTTGAGTCTTATCTCTTGCAAAGTTCACCAGACCTACTTGCTCTTTGAGAGACTAATGTGATTACGGCTGTCTCATCTTGTGATCTTATTTTTGATGGTTATCTTCCTTTACTTTGTAAAGACTCAAATAGTCACATGCTTAGCCTGGGGATTTACATTCATAAGAATTTACCCATTTGTCGGGAAACAAGGTTTGAACCCATCGACTTTTCTTTTATGTGCTTTCATTTAGCACCACTTCACTCTCTGGCCTTTCTCTTTGTTATATATCGCTCTCCTTCATCTCAAGACTGCACAATGATATTTCTGGTCAAAAGACTTTTCAATTTTATTTCTGATCAAATTGAACAAGCCTTTCTCTCTTTATCCATCAGCCAATAATGTTGTTATTGGTGACTTTAATGTTCATCACACTGAATGGCTTGACTCTAGTGTCAGTGACTCTGCAGGTGTTAAGGCCCACAAATTTTGCCTTTCTCAATCTCTAACTCAAATTGTCAACTTTCCAACTTGCTTTAAGACATCCCGAATCATTTACCTTCTCTACTCGAATTATGTCTCCTAGTCAGTTCTCAGTTTCTCCACATTCACTCTTAGGTGCTTCTGATCACGGTTTGATCTCTCTAAAACTATTATCCCATTCTTCTTCATCACCAGAATTCCCTATCATCGTACCTCTTATAACTACCTTAAAGCTGACTGGGACTCTTCGTGATTTTCTTTGCGATGGCCCTTGGGTAGAAATTTTTTGTCTTCCTGCTGACAAATGTGCTTCTTACATAACTTCTTGGATTCAGGCTGGCATGGAATCTTTTATTCCTTCTCGATGATTCCAAGTCAAGCCTCACTCTTCAACATGTTTTTCCTCACATTGTGCTGCTGCAATTTTCAATCGAAACCATTACTTTCATATCTATCAGCAAAATAATTCTCCAGAAAACAGACGTCTGTTTACTATTGCTGGAAACCATTGTAAAAAGGTTTTCTCTAAGGCCAAAGTCCACTATTCTAAGGCAATAAAATCTCGTATTCACAAAAATTAGGCTCTCATGAATTTTGGAGAATCATTAGCAGTATCAATAATAAGTGCAAGTCTACTATTCCACCTCTCTTATATGGTTCAGACTTTGTCACCTCATCTAAAGACAAAGATGAATTGTTTGCCAAGAACTTTTTATCAATATCATCTCTTGATTCCACTAGTTGCGTTCTACCTGATATAGCTGACAAACAGGTTGATTGATTGCTTGACATTCGTATCACTCCAGCATCTGTATCATATAAAAGTGATTTCCTGCTTAGACTCTTCTACAGCATGTGGTATGGACAACATACCTGTTATAGTCTTGCAGAAGTGTTCTCCGGAGCTGTCGTCTATACTTTCAAAACTATTTAACAAGTGCTTATCAAAATCTTGTTTTCCAGCCTGCTGGAAAGCGGCATCTGTTATCCTTATTTTTAAAAATTCTATTTTTAAAAAGAGAGAGGTGGAGAGGTTAAATCTATCACTCTTGACATTTCTAAAGCTTTTGATAAAGTTTAGCATGTTCGTTTTCTCCATAAACTTTCTTCTTACGGTGTATCAGGTAAAAATTTTAAGATTATTGAATCTTTCCTTACCAATCATAGTATAAAAGTTGTCCTCAATAGATAGCACTCTTCTTCATATCCTGTAACTTCAGGTGTTTCTCAAGGTTCGATTCTTGGCCCTATACTCTTTTTAATTTACATTAATGATTCCTGTTATTCTCACATTTAAGGTGGCATTGTTCACTGATGATACTACCATTTATTCTTGCCTTGATAAGAAGTCAACACTCTCTGATTGCTTAGAGGGAGCACTTGAAAAGGATATCATTTCTGCTATAGTATGGGGCTCACAGTGCCTGGTAAACTTTAATTCAGATAAAACCCAATTTTTTTCAGCCAATTGTTATTGCAATAATTCAGATCTTTCTATATTTATGAACGGTAATGTACTTGATGAGTTATCTGCCCTTCATCTTCTAGGATTAACTCTTACTTCTAATCTTTCTTGGAAACCATATATCAAATCGATTGCAAAATTAGCACCTGTTAAGGTTGCATCTCTTTATTGTGCTTGCCCCTTTCTTACTTCGGATTCTATTCTTTATCTCTATAAATCTCAAATTCATCCTTGTATGGAATTCTATTGCCATATATGGTGCAGATCATCAAATGATGACCTTTATCTTTTAGACAAGGTACAAAAACGCATTGCAAACATAGTTGAACCTCCTTATGCAGACAACCCCTAACCATTATCACATCATTGTAATGTTCCTTCTCCTTCTCTTTTCTACCAATACTATAATGGGCACTGCTCTAAAGAGCTAGCGTCTCTTGTGCCATATACTAAAATTTATTCTCATGTTACTCTTCATTCAATTAAGTCTCATCCTTTTACTGTGACTTTTCCTATGTCCTCCAAAAACTCTTATTCATTATAAGTTTTTTTCCTCGATCATAAGTTCTCTAGAATTCGCTTCCTTCATCTTGCTTTCCTGATTCATATAATTTGCAATCTTTTAAGTCATCTGTCAATTGTTATCTTTTTTTTTTTTCTTTTTTTTTTTAAAAAAAACGTCTTCGCTTCCAACAAGGCCGCAAGCAACCAAGATGAAGATTGTAGAGCAAGATAACAGAATATCTGAAAGTTACAGAATAAGAAGAAGAGTGCTGTCCATCGAGGACAACTTTTATACTACGATTGGAAAGGAAGGGTTCAATAATCTTAAAGATGTTACCAGATACACCATAAGAAGAAAACTTATAGAGAAAAGCAGCATGCCGAACTTTATTAAAAGCTTCTAGCTTTTTTACTGTTAGCAAATCAGCTGTAGAACAAGAAGATTGAAATCCATATTGGAAATCACTTCAGATACAGAAGCTGGAGTGATACGAATGTCAAGCAATGGATCAACCTGTTTGACAGCTATATCAGGTAGAACGCAACTAGTGGAATCAAGAGATGATATTGATGAAAAGTTCGTAGCAAACAATTCAGCTTTGCCTTTAGTTGAGGTGACAAAGTCTGAACCATACAAGAGAGGTGGAATAATAGATTTGCCCTTATTATTGATACTATTAAAGATTCTCCATAAGTCATGAGAGCCTAATTTTTGTGATGAAATACGAAATTTCATGACCTGAGAATAGAAGGCTTTGGTGTTAGACAAAACCTTTTTACAATGGTTTCTAGTAGTAATAAACAGATGTCTGTTTTCTGGAGAATTGTTTTGCTGATAGATATGGAAGTTTAGCTTTTGATTGGCAATTGCAGCAGCACAATGTGAGGAAAACCATGGAGAAAAGTGAGGTTTGACCCGGAATTATTGAGAGGGAATAAAAGATTCCATGCCAGCCTGAATCCAAGAAGTTATGTAAGAAGCACATTTGCCAGCAGGAAGAAGAAAGATTTCTACCCATGGACCATCATGAAGAAAATCATGGAAAGAGTCCCAGTCAGCTTTTAGTTAGTTGTAAGAGGTACGATGATAGGGGGATGATGATGAAGAAGAATGAGATAATAGTTTTTGAGAGATTCAACTGTGATCGGAAGCACCTAAGGGTGAATGTGGAGAAATTGAGCACTGACTAGTATCAGAAACAAGACATAATTCAAGTAGAGTGGGTAAATGATTTGGGTTGTCTGGAAAGCGAAAGTTGACTATTTGAGTTTCCAAACCTAGTTTCCTGACAAATGGGTGAATTCTTATAAATATAAATGCTCAGACCAAGCATGTGACTAATGGAGTCTTTACGAATTAACGGAAGATAACCATCAACACTAAGATCACAAAATAAGACAGCTGAACTCAAATTAGTCTCACACAGAGCAAGTAGGTCTGGTGAACTTTGCAAGAGATAAGACTCAACAGAAGAAAAGTTACATCAAAGGCTACGAATACTAGTGAATAATAGGTTTAGAGAACTTGGTGATGATGATAGTTTTTTGTATTTTATAGTTTTTTGTACTTTATTCATTTTTAAATTTGTTAAAGAATTTGATTCAAAGCATAGATAGTACTCAGTACACTGTTTAATAGCCCCAGCAATTGCCTCATTACTACTAATAAACCCTAAACCGTAACAAAGGGCTCCAAATGTGGCCTTGGCAATGCACACCAAAAGTACAAACAGGGACATCATTCATTCGCAACATAGCACTGTTAATACTTTGATATTTTTGAGCTGTTGATGGAATCAGCCTCTCTGAGAGCTACCACAGAGTTCGGGAAACTTGACTACCAGTCGGCCTCAGAACCATAAAACTAAGTTTTAGAGCTGTACCCTCATTAGGAGATAATAGAATGAGTTTCCTAGTCATAAAAACAGAGACATAAGCAAAACCCATGCATTGAGTCAAGAAGATCCAGCATTCAACATCCTAAACTGGAAACAATGTTTTAAAAATACATCTGCACCAGCCTAATAGATGAAGAAGGGGTGCGAGGCTTGTCAACAGATAGAATCTGTTTACCCCTTAAGTCTTTGCCTAGGAGGCTTTCTTCAAGACAGTAGCTGGATGCATTTAACATCTGCTCGAGATGAGTATTTTTATTAAGACACCATCTCTAGCCTTTACTCAACCTAGAGCCCTAATGCAGGGGGTGTTTTAAGTTAGAGTTGGCATCCCCTAGCCTTTGCCTAAAAAGGCGTATCCTACAAGGCAGCAGGACATGGCGCAGATTGTATTTGGTTACATGTTACCATTAGCAGGATAACCTGACCTGACTGTTCTAAAACTTGCTATATATCTTGCTCTATATACCTTTTTATATATCTTGCTCTATAAACTTCATCTTTTCTCTTTCAGTAATTTCCAACTCAAATAGTGGTTGCTTGCAGCCTTGTTGGAAGCAAAGATGTTAAAAAAAAAAAAAATTTAAAACGAAAAAATTTTGTTCTTTTTGTTAAAGCTTATTTTATAAAATTTTTAAGTTGCTAAAGTTTTAGTTGAAAGATTTTATTTAAAAAAACAATTTAATTTAATGGTATAACAATAATTCAGACTTAATTTATAATTCCTAACTTTTTAATTTATTACTTATTTATTACTGCATTATTTATGTCTGCCTAAATAATGAATAAATTTACAAATTAAATGGTCTTTATCTTAATCGGTATTAATTTTTTCTGCAGTGTATTTAGATACTACATGTACAAATGCTAACCTTCAGAATATATATGTACTGAACAGTGTCATAGCAACCTAAAGTATTACCCAAGATCATTTTTTTACTACCATAAAAGTTCTACTTCCAAGAAATGGTTTTTTGCTTCTCTATGTTCTTTAATAAATTTACTAGAGCTGTTCCCTGTTCTATCTAAATGTATACTAACCAGCAAAGTAGGCTTGTTTGATCTATTTAAAGTGTTTACAACCTTCTATCATCTAACTTTTCCTAATAATAGCTTTAAATACGATTCTGCACAAAATTGCCAATTTCTTTTGTATTTTTGTAAAACCAAAAAACATTCATTAGTAGTTAAATATATTTCATTTAGCATTAATTAACATAATTGGCACATAATAGTATAACGCGACCAATAATTTTAAGAATGTTTCTTCAGATGTCAATCTGTCAAGAAGCAAACAAAGAATTTGTTTGTTTCTTGACAGCTTGCCATCTAAACAACTTTACCATAAGCAAGCTTCTTGTTGTATAAATTTGAATTGAAACATCTTGTTCTACTGTCAGACAAATAATAGGTTGATAGATAGATTTTCTGGTGTTTCCTGCTTGTTTCCATGTTTGACTAAATAATACCTCACATTAAAGTTGCTAAATCATTAATAAAATTAGTTTTCCTTTCTAGCATTTTTAAATCAGTGTTAAAGCAATTTTTTTTTTTAATTTTCAATTGAAACTATAGCCAAACTACATTTCTGTCTGTAGTAGATTGTAAATAATTTTGACAATAATTGTTAATTTATGTTTGAAATTTCTTTCTCAAGTTCAATTTTAACAATTCTATTTACTGGAATTGTTGAAAAGATTTTAAGAGCAATTTTAATGTTTAGATAAAAACAGGTTCTTGCATTTTACTTAAGTTCTTCCATGGCCCTAAGAATGATTTACTTTTCTATGCGAAATTGAAAGTGTAATTATACTTTCACTTTAAATCTCCATTGCATCTTGAAATGCTATTAAAAACATGATTGTGTTTTGTGCTGGTGTGATGAAAGTTCAACTTCCATCTCATCAAACATTTATTTATTTCTTTTTCGTTTGTTGTGAAAAAATGTGTCAAATTCAATTTTTCCTACTGTACATGATTCAATTATGTCACTCTTTTGTCTCTAAGATACTAAGTTGATGATGTTAGCCCATTCATCTTTTTTGAATCTATATTAGTTGATATATTTTTTACTTGAATTGCACAAACTTTTCTGTCAAATTTAAGAATTTTATTCTAAAGGTTCAATAAGCAAAAAAAATTTTAATTAAACAGTTTGATTAAATTTTTTGCATTAGCAGCAGTTTCATGGTTCAGAGTTGTGTTTGTGCTCATGTCTTTCAGAATACTAAAAATCTCCATGAAGTTTAACAACTGAAGTTTTGATCACCTCTAGTTTTACAAAGTTTTAATAAAATTGAAATCTTTTTTATCGGATAATCCTATTTTGATATAGAATTAGAGAAAAAGGTTAATGTTTTTTTTTGACACAACATAAGAATTTTAACATAGTAGGTAAGGCTTCAGTAGCATGCACACCTACCAAATTGAGAGTATGAGTTGTGCATGGGACAAATGCCAATCCATTAATATTATTAAATTGTTAAACTTTATTGATTTGAACTGCTTAATGCTATTGATTTGAAAATTCTGATATTATTAATATGAATTGGTTGAGCACTTTGATGTTTTCCTGACATGATTTATTTTTTTTTATAATGTATAGTCTTGGTCTACGCAGTCTGCAATGTTTATTCTGTCAATTTTCCGTTTTTTTTAAGATTTCTTTATAGTTCTTTATAAAATTTACAAAGCTTTCTTCAATAGATTATTAATAAGAACATATCTTTAGTTATTCTCCTTTGTGAGATACATTAGGCATACAGTCAAAGAGTATTGAATAATACTTTTTCATTTTTTATTTGTGAAAGTATTTCTTCTTTTTCTCCTACAATAGTGTTTTTTTTTATTTTGAATTTGATGTGAGAAGTATGAAACTTCTTTTTTTTTTATTTATTCTTGCAATAGGTTTTGCCAAAAGTGGATTGTGTTCTTTCTAGCACAAAAGTACAATTCTTAAACTTGTTTACTTCTCGACTGTTTGCATACTAAAGAACTGTTTTTTGCCAATCACCATTGGCAAGCTTCTTGTTGTACAAATTTGAAATGAAAAATTTTGTACTACTTTCAGATAAATAATGAATTGATGGACAGATTATGATGTTTTCAACTTAGATCCATGTTCAATTAAATAAAATCTCACATCTGTAATTTATGTACATATGGCAAGGTCTTGAATTTGAAAGTTTGATTGTGTTAAGTTTATCTTCAAAGGTTTTACACTAGCTTCTGTTAGGCTAACAAAGTTATTATGTTCAAAAGCTTTTTCTCAGTTCAACTCTTCAGTATTACACAATTTATTAGATTTTGTATTGATTTTGTCTTCTCTTTCATCAATTTTTATGTCATTAGATTAAATTGATAGAGAAGATTGATTAGGATTTAATGCTTCCTTTATGCTATCTTTCAGTAACTATTTCTAAAAAACTTTTTTTGTTTTTTTTTTCAACTTTCTTTGTGTTCTCTTTGTTGCTTTTTGTATAATGTCCCTGGTGGAAATTTTTGTTAATTATAAAATATTTCTTTCTCTTTCCCAAACCCTGTTATAACATGCCTATGTTAAAAATTTATCATGCCTTACTTCTACTTGTTTGTTAAAAAATTAAATTAAAAATTGATTATCCTGCAGTTAAGTTACATAAATTCATTTAACTTTTTTGCTAAAAATAAACTCAACAGATGTGGAAATAAAAACAAAGTAATTAACTAGTTGAACAACAATTTTAAAAGTAATTAACTTAATAACAACTCTAAAAGTAATTAATTAAAAGTTAATTAACAATTTAAGCAACAATTCTGTTAATTAACAATTTAAGCAACAATTCTGAGTGAGCTGAATCTATTTGTAATAAGATTTTAGAAAAATATTGCCTCTATGATGAGCTCAACAATGATTGGCTTATTAAAGCATTAAGGTTGAAGACTTAAAGTAGTCATAGGCAGGGATTTATTATGTACATCTTTTTGAAAATTCTTTAGGCAATCTTTGATCAAGTTTGTGAACTTCGTGAAAGAAAAATGGATTTAGAGGAGATCTCAATAGAGGCAAAAAAAAGTTATGATGTAATGAAGAGAGATTTTGATGCATTAATAAAAAAGGAGAAAATGATTGAGTCAGCTCTTATTAGTGCTGGAACGGATCTTGAAAGTTTTCAGGTAATTTTAATACAATAGAAAATATTTTGATGTAAAATAAAAAAAAAATTGTCATGTCATCACATTTTATATATCTTTTTTTTTTTTTTTCTTGCAATGTTTTGTCAACTTTGTTGAAAAGTTTTTTTCTAGATGAAAATAATAGTAATAAGAATTGACAGCATAAGAATAGAAATAAAGTTACTTTAAAATTTATTTTTATATGTTATATAATAATATAAAAATTACATATAGTTTTAAGTATCAAGTTTTGAATCATTAAAACAGCATGTTTTACTTCACAGTTCCAAAAATTGTGCTAAAATGTTAATGAACTTTAATTATCAACTAGTTTGTAACTTCAATAGTGACTCCAATGTTTATTTGCTTTGGATAGGTTTAATTAATTGCAAAAGTCCAGTTTCCATCACTTCAGTGGTGCATCAGTATTAAGCAAGATCTTGAAAATATCTTTACTTTGCAGATAGAAGTTTATTTTAGAATTCTTGTCATAGTATTTTATTTTAGAATCTTTAGAATAATTTTTTTAAGTATCTTGACAGTGTTACTTTTACTTTTTAGTTTTTAAATTTCACAAAATGTCTGTGGGTTGGTACAGGGATATATATTTTTTAATATCATGTTTGATTGATGTTCTAGTGACACCATTAAGATATAATTCACTTGAGTTTCATTCAGTTTCATTCACTGACATAATTCATGGTTTGCCAGGTTGAAACTCTCCCCACTTCTGACATTTTTGCATTTAATTAATTATATGCATTAGTAAACACATTTAAATTAAACTATGTGCTAAGTGTGCATATTTTTAATATTAAACCTTTAATTTTTCGCTTTTTTTTTTAATTTTTAAAAAGTTTTGATTAAGTCACCTGTTAGGGTAGTCAAAATAAGTTATATATGGCTGCTTTCCAAATGCATTTATCTTTTTCCAATATGGTGTCTGATTTCAAATTATGTACTTGGTGCAGTTTGTTTAATAAAAAGTTCATTTTTTAGTCTCTAACTATATATTAAAGATATTTTTGACTATTATTTAAATGTTTTGTGGGAAATACTTATTTTAATGTGCCAAATTCTTATATTTGTAGAATACAATAATATTAGCTTAGGTAACTATGCAGAACAATGTGGTGAATCTGTTCATCACAAATTCTGAAAAATTTATGTGAACTATAAAAGAACCCCAAAACACAAAAATTATGGAAAAAAGCTCAAAACTCCTATAGTAAATTTTAATTTAAACAGTCGATAACATAAATATCATTTGTGTTATAAATGTATTTATTATATGTGTATTATTATATCATATAGGTATATGAAATTAATATATGTTAATAATTTATATTGACTACCAAAATGGTTGAATTCAGTAAAATCTAAGAAGAAAAAAAGCAAAAAACTAGGAGTTTTAATTTTGAAAGTACATACTAGTTCAGATTTTTTTGACAACTTAAATTATGTTTACTAATGAATATGATTAATTAAACGCAAAAATATCAGGAGTGGGAAAAGTTTCAATCTGGTGGTCAATTTGGACAACAGTGAATTAAGCAGATATGACTTTTTTTAACAACAAAAAGTTTTTATAAGTTATAGGTAAAACAAAACAACCGTTTATATATATTTTTAACTACACAATAAACTCAAATAGGGTAATGCAAGGCATAATTAGGCAATTGGCAAATGAGACATTTATCATGATGCCAGCCCCATAATTTATTGTTTAAAGTTTTTTAAAAATGCAGTTGTGTTCTAAAATCATTTTGTATTAAAAAAATATCACAAGTGACTGTAAAATAAAAGAAATGAAGAAAAATCTTTTTATCCTTTTCTATATGAAGTGTTGTTATAATTTTTTTTATCAGTGGCCCAGATAAAAGTAATAAACTGTTAATGATAGAATAAAACAAAAATAGTTATTTTTGTTTTATTCTATCATTATATTTTTACAATTTAGTCTCTATGCTGTCCATGGCATCTTCTTAAATATAAAAGGCTTACAAAATCTCCAAAGTGTATGCTTTTAAGTTATTATTGGTCCTTTGTTAGAGTTGTTTTTATATTTTCGACTTCCTAATTATCATTGTTTTTTAACCAACTAAAAAGTTTTTAATTGGACAAGCAATGCTTGAGCATTTTGTAGTGAGACTCATAATTCGGCAGGTATATATCCTATCAGGCTTAAATAAATTTGACCTGAAAGCTAAAACCCCAGGCTAAAAACATCAATCCAATTTCAACTGCCGGAATGTAAGGATATTTTTATCCAAAATTTTAAATATGGCTGAGTTCGTGTCTACAAAACCGTTTTTGCAAGGAGTTCTTTTATATTACTTCCACGAAGAATATTAGTGAAAACATGAGGCACATAGAATATTAGTGAAAACATATGGCAACAATGCTCTTCAGAACAAACATGCAGAAGATGGTTTGAACAACTCCAGGGTGGTGATTTTGACCTTGAAGATAAAGTACATCCTGGTACTGAGAAAAAGTTTGAAGATACTGATGAAGATTACTTGATGAAGATGAAGATAGACACAGGAAGAGCTTGTGGAAACATTGGGAGTCAATCAATAAACATTTTCAAATTAGGCACTTGAAACTGTTGATTGATCTTTTTTGAACTTGAAACAACTGGGAATGGTTCAAAAGCAAAGAAATTGGGTGCCATATGAGTTAAAATTGAGTGTCATTTAAAGACTATTTTTTAACTGCAAACAGATGCTCATACAACAAAAAAAAGAGATTTTCTGCATGGAATTGTTACTGGTGATAAACAGTGGATACGGTACAACAACCCTAAATGCAAAAAAGAAGAGGTCAAGCCCAGAAAGCCAACAACATTGGCAGCAAAAGCAAATATTCATGGTTCCACGCTCATGCTCTGTATCTGGTGGGATCAGCTTGCAGTATTATACTATGAGCTGCTTAAACCAAACGGGACTATTACAGTAGACCATTACCAAGAATAATTGATCAAGCAGAGTCGAGCATCGAAGGATAAAAGGCTGTAATTTATGGAAAGACGTGACAAGGTTATTCTTCAACATGATAATGCACAACCCCATGTTGTAAATGTTGTAAAAAACTACCTGGCGATCCTTAAATAGGAAATCCTACTCCACCCACTGTATTCACCAGACATTGCCCTCTCTGATTGCAGAATGTTTAAAAACCACATTTTTTAACAAATAAAACAGTAATACATGTTTCAACTAATTTATAGTCATCTTCAGTTTAGTTTATAAAACTAATTTAATTTTATATACAAATATTCTAAGGTAATAAAATATAAATTACAATTTTTTATTAATTACAACAAAATAGCAAAAATTACACCAAAAAAGATATTAAATTATTTAACAAAAGGTTAACGACTTATAAAATGGTAACTATTATGTGAAAAGAGATATCTTATAATGGTTTAACTGTTTGTTCATATCTGGAATTTTCCATTCAATGAACAAACTTTCCTTAATTTTAATCTTTAATTTATTGGAGGTAAAATTCAATATAAAAAAAACAGTCATTATTATAATTATCAAAAAAATTATTGTTAGTATGGAAATGTTTGTATGATATTTAACAAACTACTCCAATATGTGAAAAAATACAACATAGTTCACCCATTTAATAAAATTAATGGTGTTGCAGGAAGAGATTTTCTAAATAAATTTTCAAAAGGACACCAAGACCTTTTACTAAGAAAGAAAATATTATTTAAAGATAATGGGGTTTTTGTATAATGTTTTTATATAATGCCTTTATTAAATAATGTTTATAGATTGACTATAAATTGTGTTTATAGGTTAAAGCACAATTCTGTTACATTCTGTAAACTTCATTATATTCTGTAATCTTTTATTTTGGGAAGTTTAAACCTCATCAAATTTTTTTCTTTCAAAATTAAAAGAACAAAAAACAGAAAATAAAAGGGCATTAGGAAAGTGTAAAAAAGATAAAAAATTTTATTGTTCAAGACTAAGAATGTTTGTAATGGATTATGAAGTAAGGCTGCAAAAAAAGAGAAGATGACTTGATTTTTGAAATGTATAACTCATTATTATTTGCTTCAAAATACCAGTGATATATTGCTTATGTGATTGGTGATTATTATATCACAAATTATATTGTTGATTTATAAATCTTTTGGATGTTGGCATCAGGACGGAGACCAAATTACTGAGGTCTTACAACATATTTTGTATTACATAAATTAGTGTTCAAGTGTCTTGTTTTACCCTCTCATTACCCTAAATGACTTGGTTTGCTTATTCTAAGCTCTCAGAATATTCTCCTTCATTAAACCCTTTCTTATTCTTGTTATTTATTTTTTATGTTCCAAAATTTTAATGATTATTTTCAAAATTGTCACATCAATTAGTATAATGGTAGGGCATGTAAAAGTTTTTTTTCCCTCTATGGTACACTAAGAGATTTTCAACTCACAATCAACTCAAGTTGGAAATATTTACTTTATTGATAAAACATCTTTTTTTTGTGTTATTAGATATTTTAGTTAAAATCCGAGGGGATGGGGGGGGGGGGGCGGAGATTTGTATATTAGTTTTTTAAAAAGAATGCTTGACACGTCCTCAATTTTAAAGTTGGAATAAGTTAGAATGTAAGTTATATTTGTTGTTAAGAGATTTGTTTTGTGTATGTGGGTATGATTGTATCATAAGAAGTCGAGATGCTTTGATTTATTGTGGAGGTGTTAGAGAGTATTGTGAATATTGTGGTGATGTTAGCGAGTACTTGTGAATATTATGGTGATGTTAGGGAGTACTTGTGAATATTATGGTGATGTTAGGGAGTACTTGTGAATATTGTGGTGATGTTAGGGAGTACTTGTAAATTTTGATAAAGAGTTGTTTTATGTTTTCATGTGTTCAAGCTTTATTAGTCCTGTAGTCTAGAAAGAGTAGGATTTTAATAATTATAGGAATTGAAACTGAAAAAAATTTTTTCCATCAGCTATTTGTTTTAGACTAATATTTTTTTTGTACCTCTATGTTTTTTTTTTTAAATCAATTAAAATTATTTAGGATAATTTTTATTGTTACAAAGTTTGTTATGTAATGAAAACATTAAACAAGAAAATTAGCTTTTACAATTTTCAGTATTGGCTATAAAAAATAATAACATCTTTATATGGTAATGTCTCACATTAATTTTATATAGTTAAAGGTTAATTTTAGTTATTAATTATTATTAATTTTGACTTTTAGCTACATTTCAAGCTGAATTTTAGGCTTAAATTAATATTACAGCAAAAATTAAAAAGACATTGGTTTCAGTATTAATTTCAGTTTTGACTGAAGTTGAATTTTTAATTAGTAGTTGACATTAGTGAGAACAGCTGAGAGAACAGCTGGAAACACTTTTATAAAAATACTATTCCGTGATGTTCTGTGACAGGACCATTAGCTCTTCCTGGAGTACTTTTAAATCTAAATAAAAAGTTGTTTTTTTTTAATCCAGTGGTCTTTCAGCAATGAAAAAAACAAAAAAATCAATACACCACAAAAAAGTATCTACTTGGTATGTAAATAATTTGAGTTGGTAAGAATTAGAGTTGCCTAAGTCATTTAGACGCCTAATATTTATGTTTAATAAATGATATAATAATTTATTTTAGCGTGAAAAGCAGCAAAAACTAAATGAGCTTGATGTTGTGGTGACTCTTAAACTTGATCAGATCCAATATGTTGTGAATAAAAAGCTTCCACAGGATCTTTCACAGTGTTTAGTATTTAAACAAGAAAATTTAAATAGATTAGAGACTCGTATCAAAGAACTGGATAAAGAGAAAAACAAGGAAAAGCAAATATTTAAGTTAGTTTTTTTTATTATATATTTTTTATACATTAGATAAAATTTTTCTACCATAACATGTGCGATAGCCGTGCTAGGGTGACATGTTTGTTTCTTAAGTAAGAGGTAAGAAGTCAAAAATACCATGTCCCCGGAAGTACAGCAGTACAACTTATTAAAGTAATGAAATTTTGAATCTTAAAAAACATTAAAAGCAATTGCTTAAGACTACATAATAGATAAATTAAATAACTGATGCCTCTAATGACTCAAAGTTCTTGATGCGTTAAAAAATTTTAACTTATATTAAGTCATAAATTTAATTTAGTTTTTTATAAAATACTTTTAATTTATATAAATAATTTAAAATTAGATAAATTATTTAAAATTATATAAAATAATTTAATTTAATTTTATGTAAAATACTATTTAACCTAAAACATAAAACTTTCTACTTATTGTTGTAAAAAATATAGAGTATTTAAAATTTAGCTTGCTAGATTTTTATCTTGATAATTATCACTAACTAAACAGTTGCAACAATGATTATCAGTTAACTAAACAACCAAACTAAATTTTTATAAATTATAAGGTACCGCTCAAGAGTTTCAACATTGATGTCTCTAATATTGACAACCAAGTCATTATCACGATGCCTATAGTAGGGATAACCAATCTGGATCATAAATATCTTTTGACTACATGTTAATAAAATATCATGCTCTGGCCCGAGATTAAAAACTAAAACTACCTTCCTTTATAGAACATCCTACCTTCCTATTATGGCAACATAAAAAATGTGTTTCATCTGGAAGTTTTTTAGCACCACAATTATAGTAATTTGATTCATTTCTCTTAATAGTTATATTATGGAATATTATTACTTTTTGCTATATAATGGATTCTCTCTTATCTAACAGCATCTTATCTAACAGCATTTTGTAGTTGATTAGTTTATCTCTTTTCTTTTTCTTTCATTTCTTCAACAGTTATTTTCAAATTGTGTAACCACATTTTCTTATTTAAATTATCTTCAACTTGCCTAACAACATTTTGTGGATGATAAATTCCATATTAATTAAGCTTATCTTTTTCATTTCACCACGGGTTATTTTCAATTTGTCTAAGGGGCTGTTCATAAATGTCCATAAATGTTCTAGAGGAGGGGGTAGTGGTTTTGTAATGACTCGTACAGGACTTGTTACTAAAGAGTTACGATGTTGTAATGAAAGGGGTGGGGATCAAAAATAGTCAAAAATTGTGTGAATTGATGGATGACTAATAGCCTTTCTATCATTTTGTACACAAATAATTTCATCTAGCCTATTATCAATTTAACTTTTTTTCTTTATTTATTCAAATTGATTATGTTAACTTTAATGTTAATTCAACGATGAAGGTTTTGCACAGATTTTATTTTGATTTATTTGATGCTCGAAATTTGTGTGACAGAGGGTTGTGACAACAATTTAAAAAGTGAGTAGCCTTCTCGATTTTTGCAGCCCCTCCACCTTAGGAAGGTTAAATAAAAAAAACGCTTAAGTCTGTAATATTCAACAAGCAGCTTGTTGCAGCAACTGCAATAAGCAGTAGCTTTAGAATCAGTTCAGATTTTAAAATTTTTCATAATAAAAAATTGTCAAAGTTACTAGTTTTTTTTTTTTTTAATTGAAATCAGAGAGCGGAAGAAACAGCATGCTCAGATGATCAGAGAGAGAAAAGATTTAAAAAATAAGGTAATTTAAGAATTAATTTTTTTCTGCGTGTAAGGGTTTAATTAAAGGGGAGGAGTTAGTAGGCAGTTGCACAACTCGCAAGTTTTAAGGTGGTGTGAAAGCCACATGTAAGATTTTTTCTGAGTTGCTGTAAAAACTTTGTTCGGTCCTGACAAACTTTAAGTTAATCACATGCAGCTACCATACCTGCCGAAAATAAATTTCTTTAGATTCAGAACTTGGAAGAAAAAGTGCAACAAATGCAGATGTTAAAATTTGGTCGTTTAGTTGACTTATCTAAATTAGAATTGGTATCAGTTAACAGGGCGGCGGAGGAATTAAAAGAAAAACTTAAAAAACAGAAAATGCAGTACTCAAAAGAAATTTATGAATGGAATGTAAGTGATCGTATAATTTTTTTTTTTAATGAAAAAAGTATGATAATTAATAGAATTAATTTTGTTGTAGAAGCACATAGAGAGCTACCGATCTGAGTTAAAGAAACATATTTGCGAAAACACAAAGTATATCGATATGTATACTAGTCTTCTTCAAGAACAACGGACATTGGAACAACAACTAGACAATAAGCAAAAGAGACTTGTATGTTTTATGTTGATTTTGTTTTATTTAAGTCGTTTTGTTGTTTTTTCAACATTGTTAGTTTATGCATGTTATGTTAGTTATGTAATAATATATAATTATTATAATTATGTTGTAATTATTCATAATTATGTTATAACTATTCTTAATTATAAAGTGGATTTGTATTGTTATTGGTTTATTTTCACGATGTCCTCTTGAAGTCAATAAAAGATTTAAATCATGTATATGATTGATTCTCAAATAACTGAATTTTTTAATGTTTGTATTTAGGGTGCTCTCTTTCGGGGAAACGAAAAATCAGAAGCAAAAGAACGCAATAAATTTGTTCAACAGGCTCGATTCCAGGCTCGTGAAATCGATCTTCTGAAAAAAGAAATTCATACCTTGTCTCAAAAGGGTGGAAAAGTTGTTTCCAGTCGCTTTGAATCAAACGTAGAAGTTTAATATTAAAAGAAATATTTGTTTTTTTTGTGAGAATTTATTTTTTAAAGATTTAAAAAGTATAGTTATGTATTAATATAAAGTACATAGTTAATATAATATATAATAAATATTCAATAGCAAGAATTTTTTTAATATATGGAATGTAATGTAAATATGTTTATAATTTTCTATTAATGTTTTTAGTTATTAAAGTATAATAAACGGTATAGGCTAATTAATTTTACTTAAATTTAAATATAACATTTATGTTTAAAATTAATCTGATATTTTTTAAACAAGTTTAATTTTCTTTGTTTAATTCTTTCACCAAGGTTTGAGTACCTGTTTAATTCTTTCACCAAGGTTTGAGTACCTGTTTAATTCTTTCACCAAGGTTTGAGTACCCGTTTAATTCTTTCACCAAGGTTTGCGCTTTTCAAATATGTACGGCGCAAAATCAATTACAATGAGTTGCTGGTATGATTTAAAAGTTAAATTACATTAAAATTATATATAAAAGTCTCTCTTTTTGATCTGTTTTGATCACGCAGAACAAATTTAACTAAATTATCCTGTTGTTTTTATTTTGCTTAAAATAACATAATTTATCAAAATAAAACATATCCGCATTTTTTTTTTTTTTTTTAATCCATTTTTTTTTTTTATTGCATTTTTTTTATCCATTTTTCATCCATCTCCGCATTTTTTTCATCCATACAGTTAAATAAATTTACTAGTTAATAAAGCTTAAGTATTAAATACATCACAATTTCCTTGTTTGATTTTTATTTTTTATTTTAGTCAATTTCGAAATTTAATGTTACAAAGTTAACTCAAATTTTTCTACAAATCCTTTAAAAGAAACTAAAGCTAAAAACTCTTTGAGAAATCAAACGTTTTGAAGCTTGTTTTGTAGTATAAAATTTTAAGGTGGTTTAAGCCTAAAAAATTTGTCTTCAAATTTGAAAAATAGATTGTAGGTTCCTAAAATTTATAGGTTACTATGTTTATAGATAATTTTGTGACAGAAAATGTTAATTTATGAATACTATCTCAAAAAGAAGCTTTTAGCAAATGCGTAGCAACATAAAACTATGTTTAATTTTTCATAAATTTCATAAAACATATGGACTTTATAACCTTTCATACATATCTCTTTTGCAAACACTTTTGAAATGAGCTAAATAGTGAGGAAGTAGTGAATTTTATCAGCTTGTTTTGATTATTTTATCGAACTTATTTTTCATATTTGAATGTTTATACTTAGGGATACTAGGGAATGTTTATACTTAGGGATATTAGGGAATGTTTATACTTAGGGATATTAGGGAATTCTTATACTTAGGGATATTAGGGAATGTTTATACTTAGAGATATTAGGGAATGTTTATACTTAGAGATATTAGGGAATGTTTATACTTAGGGATATTAGGGAATGTTTATACTTAGGGATATTAGGGAATGTTTATACTTAGAGATATTAGGGAATGTTTATACTTAGGGATATTAGGGAATGTTTATACTTAGGGATATTAGGGAATGTTTATTCTTAGAATTAAAAAAATAACAAGAGTTTATATCAACATAAATAAGTTTTGAAACTTATAAATATCGTATAAATTTTTATAAAGTATTTTATGAAAGGGTGTACTACAGTAGAGGAGGCTGGTCTTTTTTTTTTTTTAAGAAAAAAATGTTTTTCTCAATTTTATCTGCAACTCTCTTTCTCTCTCAATGAATTATTTTAATTAGGGTTTGCTGCAATCACTTTAACACTTTAAAAAATGGTTTTCTGGTTTATATGATTAGATTATTATTTATAATTTGCATATTGTATATAAACAAATCGTATATTAAAAAAAATATATTAAAGCTTTAAATTCAACCAACATTTGTGTACTTTTTCGCTATTTATAATTTTGCACCAGCAGACTTCTGATGGTCCCTAAAATTGCACAAAATCTTAAAAAATAATGATTAGCTTTTTGAAAGCAAAGAGTGAGTATCGAAAAACGAGCAAGAGTGTTTTGATGTTGTTTTGGTCTTGTTTATTAAAAGTAGTGGTGAGAAAGAATAGGAAGTTACGAATAATATAGTGAAAAAGTTGTTTGCCAAAGAGCTTGAATCAACCAAGAGATAAAAATTGAACGTGTATTAACATTATTTTTTGTTGATGAGAATTTATCCTGGCTTCCTAAAATAAGATATATTCAATCTAAAATCACTAATATGATGTATCGCGCTCACATATCAATAAACAAAGTCTCAAACTAATATATTTTGGACGATTCATTGCTTTATCAGCTATGCAAACATAACATGGGTGAGTTCGCATACATCAAAACTTAAAAAAAATTATAGTCTACAAAACATGCCAGCAGAATCATTTACTCTAAATATAAACGTGAACACGCCAAACCTATAATGAAAGATATAAAAATAATGGATGTTTTGAAATAAATATCCATCAGCATTTAATTTTAATGTATCGATTCAATAATAATCTCTCTCCTCCAAACTTTAATAACAACTTTGAAATAAACATAAATGAAAACTGTTATCTAAGAGCAAATATTAGTAACTCATATAAAATGCCTCAAAACTTCAATAAATATGCTGAATATAGTATTGCATACCCAGGACCAAATACACTACCAGGCATGAATTTTTATACAAGAGAAACTGTAACGAAAACATTTAGTACTTAATGAATGATGAAAGAAAAAGTATAGTTTTGATAGTCTAGTTCGAACCATTTTTTTTTTTAAATGGAAATTTTTATTCTCCATTTTTCATATACTTTATACTAAGAAAAGTCGATGGCTTTAATTTCTATAATGCTTTTACTCTAATGAATGTATAGGACAAATACATTTATTTGACTTGATATTAAAGTAATTATCATGTATTATCACTTAACATTTTTATTACTTGGGCTGAAGAACAAATTTGTGAAAATAGTGATAATTCTAACTGTTGTAATGAACCAATTTATTTTTGGCGATTTATCTAATTCTTCATCCACCGTTTAATTCTTGTGAACAAATGTTAAGTTTCAGTTTTGATGAATTATAACTCTTATTATTTTATAACTATTTTTGCTATTTCAGATTCTTTGGAATGTCTCCGAGACGGAAGTGCTATAACGATCCTAACAAGTTCTGTTACATTTGCGGGAGGTTTATGTTTAAAGGAGATAAGCGTTCCATTACACCTCGAGTTAAGACCCTGTATTATGCTTATTTCAAGATGAAACTAGGAGATAAGGACAAGGTTTTTGCCCCCCCATAAGATCTGAGTTAGATGTCTGTCTAACCTGTCCCTGTGGTCTAAGGGTAAATTGAAAAGAATGCCTTTTTCCACACCTATGTCGTGGCGCGACCAAAAAGATCATGTAACTGATTGCTATTTTTGTTTGACAAACACGGCGCAATTTTCCAGAAGGACAGCTAACAGCATAATTTACCCTGACTTACCATCAGCGATAAACCCAAGAGCATATGATGAGGGAGTAGAGCCTCCTGTGTTTTCTTCTGATCTTCTCGATGTTATTTTAAGTGATGATGATGATATGCCGAACATGAAGAAGAGCGACGAAGATGATGATTGGCTGTCTAACGACGAGCCGAAGTCTATCAGCCAGAGACAGCTAAACTTGTTTGTAAGGAGGCTTGGCCTGTCCAAACAGGATTCGTGTTTGGCTGGTTCAATGCTAAGAGAATTTGGTGTCCTTGCTAAGGAAACGAGAACGTCTGTTTATAAGACAAGAGACGCAGCTTACGTGCCATTTTTTAAGAGAAGTGGAGACAATAACTTTGTATTTTGTTTTGATATTCCTGGTTTGTTGATGAAAATGGGTATCTATACACAAGTGGAGAATGACTGGTGGTTGTTCATCGATGGCAGCACAAGAAGTGCAAAGGCGGTCCTTTTGCATAATGAGAACGCATATCCAACCATCCCAATTGCTTACTCAATTACAGCAAAAGAATCTTATGAAACTATAAAATTTATTTTGCAGCTTGTTCGTTATGACACATTTCAGTGGAGAGTTTGCTCGGATCTGAAAGTTGTAGGTCTACTGACAGGTATGCAAGGAGGTTACGTAAAATATACATGCTTCATATGTTTGTGGGATAGCCGCACTAAACATGAGCATTACATCAGGAATGAGTGGCCAGCACAAGGCAATGCAACCCTTGATGTTCACAATATTCGCTGTGAGCCACTTGTTCAGTCTGACAAAGTTATTATACTCGAAAACTTTTGTTTACTGATTCCTTGTCTCCGATTGAGCTCAGAATATGGAAGACTTTGAAAGACTGTGTGGAAAACTTTCTGGCTAAGTATCTGAAAGTTTTAGGAATTAAGTATATAATACTTGTATTCTATCAAAGAATTTCTTCTTTGCACTCATTTATTCAGACAAGCACCTGTCGGACGGCTATAAAGACATTATCTTAGAACTGTTATCAGCCTTCAAAGAAATGAATTTGCACATGTCCCCAAAGGTTCACTTTTTGCATAGCCATTTGGACTTTTTCTCTAAGCATTTTGAAAGAAACATTACAGACGAGCATGGAGAACGTTTTCACCAAACGATTTCAACTATTGAGCATCGCTACCACGGGCGCGCCGATGAGAGAATGGTGGCTGATTTCTACTGGCTACCTTAACAACATTGCTTAGTTTTATTACAAAAATGGGAAAACCGGTACCTCTAGTTAACCAAAAAATGGTTCGACCCTGACAAATTTGGCTATGCTTTTGGTCTTCAAGACCATCCAAAAAACATTATTTTTGTTCCAAACCTCTTGTATAAAGGGAAAAGTGAAAAAATGTCTGATAGTGATATATGGAATAGTTATCAAGAAGGATTCAAATGTATGGCAAAGTCATTAAGTTCATTAAAGTTTCTAATAAAAATAGAAATTTTTAAAATTATTTTAGTATTTATTTTATTTGATCTTTTTTTGATATACTGATTAGCGCAGCAGTTTTATGCCCATTACTAACGATGATCTTTATAAAATAAAAAGTTAAACAGACAGGGGCTCAAAGAAGATGAAAATGACAATGTGTCATCGCAATCTTTTCATAGAGCTCCTTTATACATTTTCAATAGATTACAGGTATTAAATTAAAAACCCTAATGTCATATTTAGATACTGTATACCTAAATATGATGGACATTTAAATAAAATATAAAAAACCAAACTCTTGGTTGATGTATGTGATGCTTTTGATTTTTATAACAACAATTTATTTTTATTTACTTAACAACAAAAAACACCCTAATAGAAATACACTTTATATATTAATTTAGGCATAAATTTGAGTATGAATTAGACAAGACTGCCATAACTATAGGTTTAACAGGGAAACCTGTTGCGGCATTCTACTACTACCACCACCAACTTAACTTACATATATATGTATACATATAAAATTTATTATAGTTTTTTTGGTAAAACAGTTCATAAAAATGAAAAAAAAAAAAAACCTCAATTATATTGTATCATCAACTAATAGATTAAATTGTAGATTTTTTTATTTTTTAAAATGTGTTAGCATTATAGTCAATAAAGTAAGCGCAGATACAAGCGCCCATCCTTTGCAACAATAGCCACATCACATTTATTATACATTTTAACTTAAAAGAGAACAAATTTTAAAAGAACAAAATCATCTGCATGTGTATAGACTTGGGTCTTTCAAGTTCTTTGACAGATTTAAAAACCTTATAACTTAAACAACATTGAAAATTAAATGTTTCACTTGTATTAAAACACCTTCTGCATCTACTTTTTAGTTACATTCAGTACTTTCGTTCAAAAAACCACCAAGCAATATTTGAATATATATACTTATAAAAAATTGAATTTTGTTAAGGATGTTTTGATTTAAAGAAAAGAGCTATAAATTGATTTTACGAAGCGTTCGAACGGATTAAAGGACTTTCGGAATAATATAAGCATAAGAATCTCAAACAACTTTCCCCCGTTTATAAGTAAAAAACAATAGAAATACTAAAATAATGCTGCGCAGTGATAAGCTACGTAAGTTACAAGTAAAAAAAACGCAAGGTTGAACTTTTGGTCTGATCAAGGTTGTTTGCATTTAAATCAACTTAGTAAAACTATATCTAGTATTAAGACAAATAATGCAATTACTACGTCAAAAGTTTTTTTGACTGAATTTATATTTGTTCAAAATTTTATGTACCTACAAAAGACTGTTCGCAGCACTTTACAAAAAAAATAAAAAGTATAAGAGAAGCCTAATCTGCATAATTTCTAACTAAACCTTTATCTCGCTCAGATATTTTATATATAAAAAATTCAAAGCAAAACAAAAACACAAAATAATTTTTCATATACATATTATATATCGACGAAGCCGGTTTATAGTGCTTTGACACTGATATTTTTTAAAAAAGTTTTATTTATGTAAGACAAAACCAGTTTATCACCAGCCAAATTGTAACCTTGACGTTGTTGTCCAAATAACCAAAATAGTTTTACTTCACTAGCAACGCTTTTTAACAGATTATTCAGACAGTTGTCAAAATTAAATTAGGTCAGCAACATTCATGGGCATTTCTTCAATTTTAGTGTTATAAAAAGTTTCGATATCCTTTAAAACACGAACATCTTCTTGACTAACAAAGTTAATAGCGACACCTTTCCTACCAAAACGACCACCGCGACCAATTCTAAAAATTATTGTTACTAATTTGTTAACAGGCACATATCTAAAAAAAACAATACTAACAAGATTTATTAAATATGTTAAGCAAGTTTACCTGTGAATATAATTTTCCCTGTTGGTTGGCAAGTCATAATTGATAACCAACGAAACTTGCTGAACATCAATACCTCGTGCCTGAAAAATTTTAAGTAATCAAAAATTTAGTAGTGAAAAACACTTGAAAAATTTGAAAAAGGTTATATATTAACTGTCATTTTGGATTTATAACTTAATTTAACAATATTCTATTTTAACTAATATTAAGAATAAAAAATGTGAGATTGTTATCCCATAGCAATCACACACACACACACACACACACACACACACACACACACACACACACACACACACACACACACACACACACACACACAATGCTTTTATAAGTTCTCTCTGTATCTATATATCAATCACTGTTTTCTAAATAAAAATGTGGCTTATGTACCAAACTAATTGTCATTATGTACTTTATTTTGTGATTAACAAAGAACAAAAACAAACCAAAAGATCTGTGGTAATTAAAACACGACTAGATCCTGATCGAAACTCTTTCATAATCAAGTCACGTTCACTCTGATCCATATCACCATGCATAGATGAAACAGTAAACAACTTTTCATTTAATTTTTCTTTTAGCCAGTCAACTTTCCTTCGCGTATTCAAGAAAATAACAGCTTGCGTAATGGTCATTGTATCATACAAATCAGTAAGTGTTTCCAATTTCCATTCCTACATACAATAAATTGAATTAAGATATAAACTTGATAAAGTTACTTTTTAACATGTTGACGTAAATCCAGATACTTTTCAACAAACAATTACGAATTATTAGGGATATACATATATATATCAACCCTCAGAATTAGGAAAAATGAGGCCTGCAATTTATTGCTGACCTCAAGCCGTTTAGAGGTTGGCATGAGATCAGCAAAAAAAATTTGATACAAAGGGGTTACCATAAAACACTTTAAGTTCGGCATTGCTGAATGCCGATCCTAATTCCAAGGGTTGATATATATATATATATAAAAAAGATTTCAGCTGATCACAAAACCTAACCAGAAGTATATTAGCAAATTTTATTGAAAAGTCATACACTCATACCCACACATATATATGTATATATATGTATATATATGTATATATATGTATATATATGTATATATATGTATATATATGTATATATATGTATATATATGTATATATATGTATATATATGTATATATATGTATATATGTATATATATATATATATATATATATATATATATATATATATATATATATATATATGTATGTGTATATATATATATATATATATATATATATATATATATATATATATATATATATGTATATATATATGTATATATATATATATACATACATATATATACATACATACATATATACATACATATATATAGAGAGAGAGAATATAAATGTCTTGTAAACAAAACCAGATTTATAAGCTTTATAATTGAACCATGGTTTAGAGCCATTTAGTGCAAGGTTCACAAAAACTTAAGGATAAACAAAAGTACCTCTTTTTCAACATTGATAAAAAATTGCTTGATACCCTCAAGGGTCAATTCCTCTTTTTTAACCAATATATTGATAGGATCTCTCATAAATCTTTTTGTAACTTCTAACACATCATCAGGCATGGTTGCTGATAAAAGAATAACCTAAAAAGAATCTTAAGAAAATTAAGTTGTCTAAAATATTATTTTTGCTTTGGTTTGGATTTTTTATTTTAGTTCGTTTCACTCTTTTTGTTTTTGTGATGTAACTTTAATATTTTTTATTGTCCTATGATTTTTTTGAATATCACCATAATAACATTTTACAAATTCAAACAAAAAGTTTTGACATTAAATTTAACGTTAACCCGCAATTTTTAAAAAATGCCCAAACAACTCATTACAATCAAGAGAACTTTTTGTTCTTCACCAGTTTCTTATCTGCATATATGACCTGTCATAATTTAATTGAACATAAAAAGTATGAAAACCCACTGTAACATATATTTTTAAGTTATTTATGTTTTTAAAAATTGCATAAACAACAAGAATTAATAAATTACAAGAAAAATAAAGATCACCTTTTCAGGACTATTTTGTTTAACTAAATTAGGACATGGCCTACAGTTATAAAAAACAGTGAAAAAATAGTTGTTGCTTATAAAAAATGACAAAAACTAACAAAACTTTCCACAGATTCATTTTCCATCGATTAGTATCACCCCTATTTGCATTATTACTACTTATTTTTAACATAAAATTTTTTTCATACTCTCTATTTTTGACTCAAAGACAGTCATTCAATTCAAAAACTTTTATAAAAATATATTTATATTAACTCTACCTGAATAGAAGAAGGAAGTCTCCTAAAAACATCATAAATTTGATCTTTAAAACCACGAGATAACATCTCATCAGCTTCATCTAGAATAAACATTTTTAGGCTATCAGTATTCAGAGCACCTCTGCTAATCATGTCAAATACTCGACCTGGAGTACCAACAACAACATGTACACCAGCATTTAAAACATCTAAATCTTGGCGAACAGCGGTGCCACCAATGCAACCGTGAACCTTAACTTTTTGATAATCACCAAGTGCCATGATTACTTTTTGAATCTACAAACAAATTGAAAATTTAAAATATTTTTCAACTTGTTCTTTTAAAAATTTCAATGAGACACAATTAATAGATACCTGCTGCGCTAACTCACGAGTAGGAGCCAGAACAAGAGCTTGGGCATTAAAATTGCTTAGATCCAACTTTTGTAAAATTGCAATAGAAAAAGTGGCAGTTTTACCAGTACCAGATTGAGCTTGTGCAATGACATCATAACCTAATAATTTTAGAGTCAATATAGCAATTGATGTACAATAGCATTTTATATTATATTTAACAATATGTTAGTGTAACACAAATTAACACATAAAAATATAATTAGTTACCTTTAATAGCTGGCATAATTGCTCTCTGCTGAATGGCAGAAGGTTTTTCAAAACCATAGGCAAAAATACCTCTGAGGAGGTTTTCCTGTAAGTTCATATCGTCAAAATTGTCAATGACTTCAGTCCATGTTGACTTAATGATAGTACCATCTCCTTCAGTTGTGAGCAACTTGCTCTCGTCATAATCTGGTTGGCTGTAAAACAATTTATATTACACTATGCAAATATATATATATATATATATATATATATATATATATATATATATATATATATATATATATATGTATTTATATACATATATATACTTTACACACACACATATATATTATTGTATGTGTACACACATGTATATACATATATTTTAATTAACCTTTATTCAGTATATTCAGATATAGCAAGAAAAACATGTATATACCTAAAACATCTATAATCTAAACCTAAACATGTATAAATTGACTTTAAAAATTTAACTCTGACAAACATTTTATGATTTATGAGAACAGCTTATTAAATATACCTTAAGAGAGTGATACACACTGCATATATCATCAACTATAATATATATTATAATTATAAGTTGTATAACTTCTATATATCTAATCGTGAACAACTTGCTTCCTAACTAAACCTCTGTCATAATAAATAATAGTTGGGCTTAAGAACATCTCTAGATTGAGATATTAGTATAAAACTTGCGTATTGTAATTTCTAGGAGGTTATACCTTTGATAATAATCTTCGGACATGTTAGCATGGGACTTCTCGAAAGAAAAGAATCTCGACTTTTAGAAGACTGGGTTTGGTGCACAAATCCATAATGGCAGTTAATACAACTGCGGAACATTTATTAGCAATATCTTACTGCGGCGAGTGTAAATTCTGATACACTGTTGTTGCATTTGATACAAATTTACATTATTGCGAAAATGTTTTTAGTTCCTTTAAACAGTTTATTAGATTATTTGTTCTTGTTTTTCTTTATACCAACTATTTGTTTTGTCTGTGCAAGTAAGTTTTTTTTTGTTAACTTATATGTAAATTACATTAATTTTATCATTAATTTTTTAAAATTAATTATATTATTAAATGTAGTTAGTTATATTTAATAGTATTTTTAATACTGTATAAGTAATGATAATGTATTAGTATTAATTTCTACCGTATAAGTAATGATACTTTAAAGCAGGAAAGATACATAATAATGCTGCTTTTTAAAATTTTGGCCGTAAATATTAGTAAAAATGAATAGGGCAAAGGAGGGCATTAAGACTACTTTTTTCATATGCTTTCAGATTTTTCTATTGTAAAAAATGAATATTGTGAAGTTCACTAATATTTTTTTTCCTAGTGACAGACAACATATTTGTATACGAGGCATAGCATTTTATACGGAAAAAAAAAAAGTTTTGTATAGTGCCAAGACTGGTAAGAAGTTATAAAAAAAAATCGCCAAAAATAAAAAAAGGGGGCAATAAGACCAAGTATATTTAATGTATATATTTTTACCAAGACTTAACGCAATTTGATAACTTAAATATTGTCCCTTTTTGTAATTAAAGTGCCTTCAACATTATATAAAATGTCAAATATGTCTTAACACACCTATTTATCACTTCTATCTCCACTTATTCCAAAACCTTTCATATGATATACGGTAAAATGCGGTACAGTAGAATTTCGACTAGGAATAAATACTATAAAGCTAAAACTTTGTTCAAGTAAACACAAATGTACGATATTTCCCAAAAACAAAAGCCCCAATTATTGTAGTTCCGAAAGGTGAACTTTTGGGTCTATATAAAAGAGCCTATATAATTGTTTGGGGAGAAAAAAAGATTTTTCAAAAAATAAAATTGACTGTTGGAACAATTTAACTAATTCTAATTTATATTCATATAAGAAATGTGGTCTAAAAATGAGTATTCAAGAAGTTATTATTAAATATGCCAATCAAAAAATTATAAGTAATACAGGTATACATTATAATTTGACTATTGAAGTAATCCTTTATAGACGATATAATTTATACCAAGTTAAATCTATTGTCTATAGCTATTCTTTATATAAATAAAATAAATTTCAAATCCAATTAGTGGTGTGTGGTGACTAACCACGGATCTATGCCAAGGGTGGATCCATAGTAAGGGGGAGGCAATCCCTCCCTTAGACATTTGCTTTTTTTTTTTTTTTTAAACTTTTATATTAACACAGCACTTTGTTTAAATTACGTGAGTAAATTAAAGAGGCTATTTAAAATCAGCAAAAAAAATTATGGACTTGCCTGCTTAAAAATCAGCAAAACTGAAAATTAAACCCCCCCCCCTCTCTTTTATAGGTGGTCAGGATCCACCAAATCCAAAAAACGTGCCTTACCCCCCCCCCCCCCCTATTACTACAAAGTCTTGACCCCCCTTCCACTTGATATGTGCTCATCATTAGTGATCCAGTAGCAAAAAATTCTGACTCGTTAGTAACTTTATTTTCTTAATAATAACAAAAACATAGTGTTACTTTATAAAATCTTTAGTAAAAACTATTTGAAACATTATGGTTAACTTTTGAGTCAAAAACGAATGAAATAAACTTAATTATTTTTTATTTCATATATCTTCGAAATATGCAAACTTATAGAGACCAATATCCTATATCTTGTCTTTTCTGTAAAATAATTACATAATCATTTCTTTTTTTAATTTATTTTTAATTAATCTTAAGTTTCTATCCTTAATGTGTAATATTGTGGTAATTTGAGGCTGGGAACTGAAATATCTCAAAATTTTGACACTATTACCCAAAATGTGGGCATTGAGCTAATAATTTTTTTTTTACTATCTTATAAAACATTTAAATTTATCAGCAGGTTTTTTAATTTGATTAAATAACCTTATTTTTAAAAGTTACAATCATGTAAGATTTCACCTTCCCTAAAATGAGGGGGTTGTATACTTTACTTGATCATATTTTTTGAATACTTAAATAAGATTAAAAACCTGTCGACGAACTTAAAAATATCATCAAACTGTGTGAAAACAAATATTTAAAAAGGAGTCAATTAAAAAATAATAATTTTTAAGATTATATTTTTACATAAGCTTAGAACAATTACTACACTTCCACTCCATGACTTTAACATCATCTAATTCAGTTATCATAGTACATTTTACATGATACCAAATGTCACAAACATCGCAGCACACCCACTGATCACCTTTATCTCCACAGCCACCATATTCAGGACATACAATATTGCTGTTGTCATCATTATCATTTTTATTATTATTATTTTTTTTCTTCAATTTTTTTTTGTTTTATTTTTTTGAAGCTTCTCTTGTTCGTTTAAACATGCTTCTGATGTTAAACTTTCACCATAGCGAACCTTTTAACCCGTGCAGATCTTCCATGAAGAAAGGTTTCTGCACATTTAGACTGTAATTGCTTAAGAAAAAAATCTTTGATAGAGTAAGTCGATGTAGAAACTGGTAATGATGAAGCAGATGATATTGATGTTGAAATGGGAGCATTGTTAACACAAATGCTTTGAAGATTAGGCATTGAACATGATTTTGTGAGATGATTAGTGGAGAATGTAGGTTTCTTTACTGGTGACTAAAAATACTGATTAAATAAACGTGTGTCAATAGCATGTTTGTTAAGAGTAAAAATGCCTGTTGCCTTAAAACTACTTTTGACTTGTTCCATAGTAATGGAACTCTGAAAAAGGGTATGTCATAGCCCTGGAAAATGTTTCTTGGATACTGGTCCATTATGTGTTCTTGCATATTTTATAAGCAAACTTTGCCATTTACTTTTTACAGGTCAAAAATTCGATGTGTCTAAAGGTTGAAAAAGATAGGTGAGATGAGCAGGAATGCGTAGGAGAATAACATTATTTTTTTTTGCCAAATCAATAAGTGGGGAGCTAATATGAGAAATATGATCATCAAATATAAGAACACGTGGGCGGTTTGCAAGATGCTTTGTATACATTAGAAATATGCTTTGAAACCATTCTAAAAAATGAGGGCACTCCATCCAGCCCTTACTACTAGTAGTATAAACAGCTCCATCAGGGCCACCTTTAACCTAGTCCATATACAAATTTTTTCTTTTGTAGATAATATATGGTGGCAATATATACCCACTAGCAGAACATGCACAATTGACAGTAATTTGCTCCCGGCCTGATCCACCAATGCTTTGCAACACTCGAGAAATACCTCGTTTTGCTAATACAATTTGCTCCTTTGGGTCAGTGACGAACCTTGATTCATCAGAATTGAATATTTGACTAGGAAGGTTTTTAATTCCTGCATTTTTTAATGTTTTTTCGACTAGATCAAACCAAATTTTGATGGTCTCAGGATTTTCAGCATGGTTTCTTGAATTGCTTAAATGTTCAGTTTTTCTTGGCGTAATTTTGGGATTTCTTTGCAAGAAAGCATGCAACCAGTCTTTACTTGGTCGAGAATCTATAAATGGTGTATCAATACTGTTTGTTTTAAGAAAATCTTGTATCAGATCTTTTACTTCACCTCTAGTAAAACCCCATCCTTAATCAGCCATTAAAATAAGACATTCTGACAGCTCTTTTTCTTGCTGTGAGGTCAAAACTGTTTTTCGTCCTGGATGAGAGTCGACTGATAGTTCACTGTTTACCCTTTTTGAAAGAGCTCTCCTGTCACACCTAAAATGTTTGGATGCCTGGTTTATTGACATTTCTTTATTCAAAACAGAACTGCAGGCATCTATCATTTCCTGGCTATTTGAGTAGGATTTCCTTCCTCCCTGCTTTAAATTTTTGTATGTTCGTACATACAAAAATTTAAAGCAGGTAATTCTAAAAATAAAAAAAACCTTTATTTTCAACAATACATTTACAAAATTTATTTTTACATTAAAAAGTTGCTTTTAATTTTAGTCATAATTTTTTAACTAAATAGTATGAAATTTATAGCTGATTTAAATTTAATAGAGAGTTTTGCCATTTTTTACTTGTCAGGGAGGACATTAAGACCTACTTGTTTTAAAATAAAAGTTTTATACTCTAAGTAAACTAATAAATAAAATTTTTTGTAACAAGTATCTCAAATAAGTCTTACCTATGCTAGTATAACAAAAAAAAATTGTGTGCAAGGTAGTTTTAAAGGTATATGTTTAAAATGTCAAAACCTTGATTGGACGGCTCTATGACTCAATGATTTTTACTAAAATAAATATGACATTTAAATTATTATTTTTATATCTAAATATTACTTAAGTAGAATGTGTAACTTTAAAAAAAGACTTACTAAACTTAGATAGTACTTTACTTTCAAGCAAAATAAAAGCAAACAACTTGTTATAGACTTTTTAGTTAAAAACTGAGGAGCACCGATATTGGAAAAGTTTTTCATAAACTTCGAAAAAAATTAATAACTGCCGTAAAAAACGTTGATATTGAAAACCAAATTAATCATGGTAAAAAATTAGTTGTTAGTCCAAGAAATGATTTAAACTACTCGCTTACGTAGTAAGTAAATATATATCATGAAAAACTTAGTTAATTATTATTTACACAATAGCTTAAAGGAATTTAGTATTAGCTCTGCTCAAAAAGATCTTATTGCCCCTCTGATCTTATTACCCCGCTTTACCTTAATTAATGACATTAAAAATTAACAATTAATTAACTTTTTAATTGATCCTCAATTAAATAGTTAGTTAATTGAGGATCTCAAACTTAAAAACCTGTTATCTTAAAACTGTTAAGTATGGACAAGTGTCTTGTGTGCTTTAGACCATCGGTATAATATAAAATATGATTTATGCAATATTATTATAACAATTACAAATGGAATAATAGTTAATCAAGTGTCAAATCGAGGGTAGAAAATTTAACTGAATATAGATTATTTAGTATATAAATTAATTTTGTCTAACTTTTATATATCCGTTTAAGCTTAACACATTTCTTTTTATCACTTATGTTAATAATAAATTTTTACCAACTTCATTAGCAACAACTGCTTTAAAGTTGCAAAAGAAGTTTTTTTATATTATATAAATATCACCCAATTTTTTTTTAAATTGGCTGGTATTAGCAGTTACTAATTATATAAAATATTTGAGATGTTTTTATTGAAATTTTTAACTCTTACTTTTAATTTTTAAATAATTGAATGTATGGTGATTAAAATTTAAAATTTTTTGAATTTTAATATATTATTATCATTACAAAATCATATTAAGTAATAGTTTTATTATGTAAGTTGTTAATTAATAAAAAAATGATTTAATAAAAACAAAAAAATTTTCATTAACAAAATACCCTTACAAAAAAGTTAAAAGAATGCTGAAAAAATATATTAAAAATTATTATGGTCTTTCCAGAGTTTTCCACTCTAAATCCGTAAAGATTCAGAGTTTTCCTGTCTGAATTTTTAAGGATTCAGAGTGGAACACTAACAAGGTTTTCCTTGATATGCAAGAAAAAGTAAACAAAAAGTTATCAATGATTGTGCAGAACAAGCATTGATCGCCCCATATAACAGATGCATAACCACAGATGAGGGATAAAAACAGTTCTTGTTTTTAAAAAGAATTCAAGCTAGAAATTAAGATAAAAAATGAAATTCATAACAATTAGAAAATACATATAAAAGTATAATATTTAGAATTGTGCAGAATTTCTATTAGAGATTTCTATCATAACTCAAGGTGATATTGTAAAACAAAAATTTTATGTAGTATGTAATTTTAAACAAGTTTTTTAGTTTATATATTATACAATGTAAAAAATAAGGTTATTTAATTAAAATCACTTAGTTTACTTAATATGCCATTTTTTTACTTAATATGTGATTAATAATATTCGGGGTTGTCCATAAAGTACGTACCCTAAAAATTTAGAAATTTGACCGCCCCCAACCTCCCCCTTTTGCCAAGCGTACTTTCAAGTCCTCCCCCCACCCCCCCACCCCCACAGGTGTTATTGTAAAACAAAGATTTTATATAGTGTGTAATTTTAAACAAGTTTTGCAGTTTATATATTGTGCAATGAAAAAAAAAAAGTTATTTGATTAAAATCACTTAGTTTACTTAATTGTAAAATGCCTTTTTAATTATTTACAGTTAAGGTCAAGGCCAGAAATTTTTACCCTTAAGGCAAAGCCAAAGACTAACAATTCTGATATATATGTATGTATGTATGTATGTATGTATGTGTATATATATATATGTATATATATATGTGTGTGTGTATATATATATATATATATATATATATATATATATATATATATATTTATATATATATATATATATATATATATATATATATATATATATATATATATATATATATATATATATATAAGGCCTTGTTAAGAAGCGTTACGCAGCTCGCATTTTGCCTGCGAAAAGGCGATTTGCTTATGTGTTCAGCAGTTTTGCGCTACGCAAAAACTTTTATCTTTAAGAATATTTAAATTATCTTTTGATGTTGTTAACGTGATGTTTATTCAGAAGAAGAAAAGTCATAAATAAAAGCATTTAACTGCAATTGTAAACTAATAGATTTTATGTTAAAGAAACAGTTTGTTTAATAATTTTTTTGTTGTTGTTAAAAATTAGTTAAAAAAAATAAAGTGTTTTAAGTTTTATCTTAAGGAATTAAATATATAAATTCCTTTTAAATATAAAAATTATTTTTGTCATAATAGTTCAAAAAATGCACGATTTATTTTGATGTAAATGTTTTATTAATAAGATGTTTTGTTTATTGTTAATTCAATGAAGTTTTAATGACGTTCGTTTAATTTATGAAAATAAGTTATCGGTAATTGATAAATAATAATTATTAAAAAGAGTTCATCAAAATAAATAAGAAAAAATTTATTAACAGTTAATAAAATAACCAAAAACTAACTGTAAAATTATAAGAAAATAAACAAATATTATTTTACGTTTTATCAAAAAAATATTTTTTTCAAAATAAAATTTAGTTCACATTTGAAAAAAGTAATAAAAATGATTTTTCAAATAGGAACTTAGATTTTATTTGTAACTTTTGTTATAGTGAGAAAAAAAAAACTGTTTGTATGATTTTTAACGTGTTAATAAAATAACTTTAATTACAATTACAATTACAATTACATTGCGGTACATGAAAAGACGCTAGTATAAAATCCTAACAATACAAAATATATTTGCTGAGTTACTTAGAAATGCGTTAGGCGTTTTCGTTACGCAGCGAAATCTTGTAACAAGGCCTGATATATATATATATATATATATAGTCTTCTCTGTTTAGCCAGCTTCGCTTTTAAGTCAATGTTTCGCGCTTAAGTCTTTTCGCGCTCGCGAAAACATTGGCTAGTACATAAAAAAGTGCTTGCCAAAAAATAAAAGCGTTTTGTTTTAAATTGCAACAAAACTATTTTGTTCATTTGTTTAACTTTTATGAAAATGGCTTTTTTTAACCAGTTTTTTTTTTAATTATTTTATCTAGTATTTATTTAAAGCATTCTTTTTTTAAAATCCCACAGCTAACTTAAAAATGAAAAAAATAAATTTTTTTTTTTAGGTACCCCTCTTAAGTAAGTCCGTAAAGAAACGAGTCTTGCGCGAGATCAGTAATATTGAAAACAAAGCCTAAAACCCAGTATTGGGGATATGCTACCCATACCTCCCGATTGAGGGGGGTGGGGCTCTTTTGCAAAATTTAAGGAGCTTTTTGTTTTAGCAATACCTAGCGGTAAAATTTTGAAGATTTTGAGACCCTTATGACCCCTAATGGGTTGCTTGAAATACAAGTCTGCCTTACTCACGGCCAGTATATAAGGAGTGGCATGTGCGTGCATAAAAGAACACTAACTTCAACTCCCCTATACCATACAACCATACATCCTTTTATATTGACAAACCAGGATCTTTAGTCAGAATTTTAACATTTCTATTGGTTAGCTGGTTAATTGCGATAAATAAGAAAAACAAAGTACATTTTAAATTGAAACCTCCCCATCCCCCCCTTCTCTTCACCCCTTCACCCTATACACTTTTGTTCGCTATTAGAAGACCCCTCCCCTTATGAGCATATGTATTTCGTGGACGACCTCTTAATAGTAATATGAGTTAATAATATTATTAGTAGTGTTGACTAAAGCACTTGCTTTGTAGCACCACGCTCAATCTTGTTTATCAAAGTTTTTGTTTCAGAGTTGATAGAGGGTTGTAGCAGAAATTTAAAAAAATGTAGTCTCTTTTATGCTATAGTGGCCCTTTCGGTCTTGGGGAAGTGAATAAAATAAGAAAACATATATAGATCAGAGCATTTTTCATGAAATTTTCTGATCATAAATAGGAAAGACAATAGTATGGGAAATAAGTAATTACTAAAATGGATAAAATTTTGTTGAGGTTTTTTTAACATTTGTCCTACTTTTTATCTCAACTAATTTATCTCAAATATTAATTTAGGAGCATGTTATTTTATTATAAAGCATTTAAAGTTCATTCAAATGTCATGAATATCTTTTTAATATTTTTTTGTTTAGGGTGTTTATTGTTTATATGATTTGATTTGGTAAGTTTCGTGACTGAAATTTACTTCTTCTATCATTAATCTGCACTTAATGCAAACATAGAGTATGAATGAATTGTGAATCTCTCTAATTTTGCTTATTCTTTGGCTGATTGATGCTTTAAAAATTAGTTTGATGTTAACATTACCTAATATTAATGATTCAAGGAACTAATGTAAATTAGTTACTAGATTGATCAATAGTAACCAAGTTACACTTAACTTTAAAGTATGTATAACAGTAAGTATAAAGTAAGTACACAGTAACAAAATAAAGTTTTCAATTTAAATTTTTTATTTGGCCTTTATAATTCAATATGACATGGCGAATGGGTGGACATCCTAACTATAACGATTGATCAATAAAAATCTGTGAAAAACTTTAGAGTATAAAAAAAATAGTTCACCCACAAGTTTTATTGAATTTTGAAATTATTTTGTTTCAAATTTAATCTTTTCCTTTTCTATGTGTTGCGTTTAGTACATAAAACAAAATCTCGAGACTCATTTGGGATTTCAGTTGATCATTTGAAACACGCAAATTGTAACGCACTGGCAATATCTAATTCATTTCTTTAATTACTCAATTATAGATAGACTCTAAAATCAATGTCTTTACCTATTATTATACCACTTGTAAAATCATGCAAGTTGTCTTTGGTTAACATAAGCAACTATCGGGGTATAAGAACCTTAAAAATTCTAAAATATTTGAATAAAAATGATTGATTCTCAAAAATAATCCATATATTCAAACTTATTGATCACAAATATGAAATAAAACATTCTATCCAGAACTAGTAATTCCAAAAACTTCTTTGAGACAATCCAAATTCTCAATATCTAGAAGGGGACCACAACTGTGGAATTTATTTCTCACAAATGATAAATTCGATCCAACATTTTAAATGCATTGTTAAACAATGGTGTGATAATAGATTGCCATCTACCAAATTGTAGATAATATTATTGGGTAAGAATCAGCAATGAGTGTAAAGACTATTTAGTAGGAGGAATAATATTTCAGGAAAAGGAGTAACCTTAACTCATGCTATAGTCATCCTTAGCAAATGATAAAACAATAGCTTATTTATTGGCAAGTCTATATAAATCCCCTAGTGTATTGCCTCGCGTGACTAAAAATATTGTGCAATTAGGGAATTAAGGCAACTTTTATAGGGAATGTAAATATATTTTTATTTTTAATGCATTGGATTCCTTAATATATTTCATTTTCAAAATGGTTTCAACCACTTCTGTAGCTTATTTAGTTCCAAAGATATACATATTAATATTAAGTATTTTAATATTAATGTGTTTTAATATTTTCAATTCATAGTATCTCGTTAAATTTTTGGCACCAAAAAAAACTTTTTTATAATTTTTTTTTCTTGCATAAAAACTTTTAAATGTTTTAATTTATAATAGATTAAGCGTAACAAACTTTGAGGATAATTGTTAATTTAAATTAACTTTTATTTGAACTTCCTTTAATAAATTATCAAGTGAAAAAAGTGAACCTTAATAAATCATGCATAAAAACATCGAAATTCGTACAAAATAAAAATAAATCTAAAAGTCATCTTTACACAAAAAAAAAATTATCATCAAAAGTCGATAAATAAAGTCAACGATTTGTTAATTTCAGTATTATCATAGATTCAAAAAGAAAAAAAGTCATTTCCTGATGATACATTTTCTTCAAATCTTGCATACATACTCTTGCTTGATGACAATACAATATTCAATAATTAGTTTTGCAATTAATTTAGTTAATTTTAATTAAGTTTATTTTTTAGAAGAATAATTTTTAAACTAAGTATATTATTGGTTTTGTAACTTGTATACGCGTTTAGCTTATTTGGACTTTCTAATTGTTAAGGCGGTTTACAAATTATTCCAATTCTTTTATTTGAAATTAGCATGGTTTTATAAGCGTATTATGTCTAAACAAGAGCTTTAGATTTTTTTTATATGATTTTCAAGACTTTTTTACTTCCAGTAATAGTGATTCTAAAGAACACTATTTTGGAGTCTTTAGATCAATTCCTCTCATCGGCGTTAACATTAATTTAGTTAAAATTTTTTGAAAAAGTCAAAAACAATATTTCTGTCAATTTTCACAAAAAATACTAGAATTCCGACCAAAAAAGAGCTTATGATTAAGAAAAATTGCCATAAGCTATCATAACAGATCATATAGTTAAACTATAATATTCATTTTACCTAAAAAACGCATTTATTTAAAATCTTATTAAAATTCGGATAAGCGATTGTGATTTTAAGAAGATTTTTTTAATAAAAGAAAAAATCTTCGGTCTTGTTTTTTTCGCTATGAACATTTATATTTTATGATACCACAAAATTTATTGTTTAAACTTTTTTCGTCTTTTCACAGACCTGATCATTTAACGGCAATATGTCGTAGTCAACATAATATTTTACAGACGCTATAATATTTTTAAATTGCCTAAACTACACAGAGTAAATGAAAGGTCTGTGGTTCGAGACCCGCGACTTCCTGAAATTGTTTTGTTTTTTTACACACGCATACTGCCGAATATTAGTAAAATAAAATAATAATATCAGAAATAATTTATTGCAAAATTTGTGTTTTAATAACATATAAAGCATTCGGTTTTAAAAATTTTTTTTTAATCTTTTTCCGCACCTATAATAATATAAGTTTTCGGTTTTTTTTAATAGGGTTAGGGTTGTGAATTCTTTTGAAATTTTTTGAAAACAATGAATTAAAAACTCGTTGAATTGATTTATCTGATTGTGTACCTAAATTAACAGATATACTCAATAGAATACTTATATGGATTATCTTCTATTTCAAGTTGCAAAAGTTTTTTAAAAAAGAGTAACCTACTGTTAAAAAAAATTAGAGGCTAGCGAGCAGCTTTGAATGTTTCTCCAAGTTTTTATTATAATTTTAAAAAATTTGACTACCCTTTTCACACACACGCACAGATATATATATATATATATATATATATATATATATATATATATATATATATATATATATATATATATATATATATATATTAGGGTGTGACATTCGCCCCCTATATTCTAAAAAAGATCTGTTCATACAGCAACTTAGTTAAATTTGTTCAAAATTTTATTGGATTTAGGGAAGCACAAGACCCTTAAACACTTTCAGGGTCCCTAATATTATATAAAAAAAGTTTTTCAAAAGTATGTCATGCTGGGTCTCAAAAGAAGCAAAATTATATACAAATTTTAAATAATAACAATCATTTTATATAAATTTAAGATTTTTTTGCAATAATTATCAAAATAATACAATTTTTCATATTTAGGTTAAAAAAGGTCATTTTTCTGCAGAAAAAACTCTAAAATAATTATTTTTTAATAATGTTATTATTATTTTAAAAATTTTTATAACCAACATGACATACTTTAAAAAAAATTTTTATATATAATATTAGGGACCTGGTAAGTGTTCCAAAGGTCTGGTGCTCCCCTAAATCCAATAAAATTTTAAAGAAATTTAACAAAGTTATGAACAGATCTTTTTTAGAATATAGGGAGTGGATGTCACACCCTAACATATATATATATATATATATATATATATATATATATATATATATATATATATATATATATATATATATATATATATATATATATTGTCATCAAAGAATTTTATGCAAAATTTGCCTTGGCTATTCCGTTCATAAATTAGACAAAAATGTCTAACTTATTTAACGAAGTGCACCAACAAGAAGGTAAGCCATAGGACTTTGCATCCCTCAGTGAACTGTCATGTTGCCTAAGGTTAACCCTCGATTTCTGGATTCTTTCCTTTACTTGATAGGCAGTTCATGTAAAAGTAATTTTACATAAGCTTTTTTTTTTTGGTATTTTAATTTTTTTATTTTATCTTTAATGTTTATGATAATGTGCAGTTAAGCATAGAGATAAAAATGTTGATATATAATATAAAAATATCTTTAAATAAAACAAAATTAGTACATATAAACATATCAGATATGATTCATACCATTTATAAAGATAAAAACCACTGTACTGTAGTAAAAACAAATTATTGGAACATAATAATAAAAGAAATAAGATAAATACATATTACAACATAATTCTAAATTTTTATTAAATAAAATTACCTCACTATCTTAGCTACAAAGAATAAGATCACCTTTTTCAAAACCAATTAATAAAGAAAATGACCATTTTTCATACTTAACAAGGTATGTGGTTCGTTTAGCGTTTAATTGATCAATTTGTACTACTTTCCCACGTTTCCAAGATACTTTAAGTGAATCTTCTTTTCTAACACAATGTTATATAGAAAAACATACAAAATCAGTTGGTTTGTCAATAATACCTAATGCTCGAACTTCAGCAATGAATACAAAATTTGTGATATCTTTCTTTATTGCTTTTAATAAATTATTAAGGTTAAGCCAAGCATTAAGAAATTTTGTTATAGCAGCAATTGCAATATTGCAATATAAAATATTAAAACGGTTTCCAATAAATGGAATAAAAAAGATTTATCATTACAGGAGGAAAGAAAAGAATTAAACCATGACGCAACACCATGATGCAACACCAGCTTCTTCACTACCCCTTGAATGAAATGCTTACATGTGGTACGTACATGTGGTATGAACTAATCTTACAGCACCACATTCTTTACCATTAAAAGCAAAAACAGTTTCAAAATCATTTTGAAGCAGAATTTTTTCAAAAGAATTCAAAACCTTATCAGTTTCAGATGCAAAATTAGCAAGCAAATGGAGTTTACAGAAAAAGTTACTCATGTCCTTCATATTGTCTTTGACATTTGAAGAAAGCAAATCCCAGTTGTTAATTGCAATCGGCAAAAGGTTTTCTCTTAATGTTTTTAATTGTGAGTTAAAAAGAGGATTAATTGAAAAAAGATCAGACATTGTTGATTTAATCGATGTTATTAACTTAACTAAATTAATTTCTTTTTCCGGGGCTGAGTTGCTAACAATGTCACAAATGTCATCTACTATATTAGTACTACTATATTAGTAAAGTTTTGCAAGACAGTTGCTGCATCTTTTCCAACCACTTCTGACAAACCAAAAGATAAAGTTTTCCCACTAGTTGTAGTAATTTGAAAGATTTGATAATGCTTATGGTATCTCTGAGTGCCATCACCATGCAAACAATTGCCTATATTAGAGTTTTTATTTGTCAAATTATTTTCAAGCATTGCTTCTGCAACTTGAAATTAACCTAAAATTAAATCTTCCTGAATTAACCCACACTTTACTGCGGCTGATGGCAGTCAGGTATGTTCTTTTTAGCTAGTTTGTTAAATACTATTTTTATGACTTCATTAACACTATTCATACTGTTCATTGAAAGAAGTTTCTCGAATGTCATCGCTTTATCTGCCATCTTCAAATGTTATTACTTCCTTATTATCCAACAAAGAAACCATTTTTTGAAGTTCTTAATTCTCCTTTTTTTAAATGTTTGTCTTACTATATAACGAAACAACTTCTTCCTCTAAACTTATAACATCTTTGATATTGTAGTCATTAATATAGTTGGTTTTATTTTGCAAAATAATTTTTAAATTACTCACTTTTTTTTGCAGTTTTATTTTCTCATATTTTAATTCAGAAATGTTAATATCGGAATTTTCAAGTATTGAAGGAATACCTGTTTTTGTTTTTTTTAATGGCGATATTTTATATTTTGTTTTATTTTTAACGAATTTATTTCATTCTTTTTTATTTTTAGCTGAGTATCACGATATTTTACTTTTTTTCTTCAAATTTCTAACATTAAATGATTTTTTTTTCGACTTTAATAACTTTTCAATAACATTAAGCTTTTCTTCTTTTTCAAAATAAGGCTTTTTAATAAAGTTCAACTCAGCTTCGATTAGAGAGTTTTTTGAAATAAGCATTTTTAGATTGTTTGACATATCTTCAAAATCTCTTAGATGTTTATAATAATTTATTTTTAAATCCATCATAGATTCCATTCTCCTTTTTAAAATTCTATTTTCTTTTTTGAACATTTTGTTTTCCTTTATTAGTATTGTTTCTTTAGGAATTTCAGATGCATTCACTGTATAATGAGGAAAAAAGGCTTCACCTAACAACAATGCTAATTTTTTATTTTTTCGTTGTTTCTTTAATTTTCTGATGGTGTCAATTAATCTATTAAACTTTTTGGCTAAAGCTTTCTTGCAGCAAAACAGCCTAACATTAAAATCCATGTAATATCTACAACATATTGCATCATAAGATGTATCTTTTAATGTCAAACACCAATCATAAATACTTTCATTGATCATTTTATCTAAATAAATAGAGATTTCCAGTCATCATTTTGAACAAATTTATAAATTTATATAAATCTAAAGTAATCATTTAATCATCAATAAAATATTTAAACAATTTAAGTTAATTGTAAAGTCTTTTTACTTATTTTACATTTAATATGTGTATATATATATATATATATATATATATATATATATATATATATATATATATAAATTTAAAATTAGATAAATTATAAAAAAATGTAAACTGTCAGTTATAAATAAGTCTTACTGATAAACTGTTGTTATTCAATTAATAATTGGTTAGCAACAACATCAAAAACAAAAAATAAACCCACTTTTAGAAGCTGATAGTAAAAATCTCTAATAAAATTTCAGCTATATATAAAAAAAAAGTATGTGTGAGAAAAATCTTTAGACATTAGAGAAACGGCAAATTTATCTTATCAAGTTTTGATTGTACTCAAAAATATCTAAAGACAGAAATTTAAAAAAACTCCATTTAAAGAACAAAAAACCCACCCTATTAAACTACAAAAAAAAAAAAAAAAACTTATTCTCATAATATAAAAATAGTTGTAGAATCTATGTCTATGTGGGGACAAAAAAATTATCTAATTTACTTGTAATTAAACAAAACTGAAACATTTAAAATCATATAACTTTATCAATTCTAAAGCAAAACATCGTCCCCAAACAAATTATTGTAGTACATCCACGGCGGTTATTTTTAACTGTTTTTCTCTTGAATGCTTATTTAAGAAAATACCATAATTTATCGAAACTTGATCTAAAATGTCAGCAAATCATAATTTTTTCGAAAAATTGCAAAAAAGTATAATCTTTAGCATTAAAATAGGGTTATATAATAGTATTGTTAGTATACTTCGTTAAATAGAAAATAAAGTTCGAACATATATCATTCGTTTTTTTTATAAAGTCTGCTAGTTAAAAGTTATATAGATATTGAAATTCAATTTCTTTTAAAAAGTAGTACTAAAACTAAAAATAATCAACTTGATAAACTACATAGCGACGTTATTAGCTATCAATATTATTACTTTTAAAAATAGTTTTCTAGTTGATCTTAAATTCCAGTTTACAACTATATGTCTAATTTAGAGTTATATAGTAGTTTGAAGCAAAATAACCATCAAAATGTCTGTTTTTTTACAAAATACAAATTTATTTGCAGCATTCCTTAAAAGAAGATATATGTTGTAAACTGGAATTGTAGATGTATGTATTAGGAATCTATGCGGGAATTTTCAGATCATATGATTAATCATGGATGAAGGCTATCTAAGAGTTTGTTAGTTAGTTGTTTTATTGATGACCTAGAAACCATTATGAATTTCAAAATATATTATTGTCGGTGTTATTATATGGTTCGATGCATAAAAATAAAAATAATAAGATTATGTTGTAAGGTTGGGAAAGTAATTTTGTTATTAGAAAAAATTATTTATTTAAATAATAAAGAAGTAACTTTAGCACAATTCGATGATAACTGTTTTTTTAAACTAAATTTTTTCAGATTTAGAAACAGTTAATATTTATAATATAAATTTCAACTGTTTTTAATTAAATACTAAATTTATTATATATATTATATATTATATATATATATATATATATATATATATATATATATATATATATATATAAAATAACCTTATAATAACCTTATTTTTTAAGGTTATGATAAATAAAATAACCTTATAATAACCTTATTTTTTAAGGTTATTTTATTTTAAATCTGTAAACAGAGTTAAGGTATTTAATAAATATATTGGTTTTATATATTTATTATTTTATATATTTATTAAGTATTTATATTATTACAAAACGATTGTAACATAGGGAGATTGTGGCAATGGCAGCCAACACAGATTGAAACATGTGGTACAGATTGTAACACGTTTTTTAAGAGTGATTATTATTATCTATCTTCAATAATGTCTGAAAATGTAACATTTAAATAGTACTTTATTCTTATACTCAATAAATATAAAAATCATTATATATGTGATAAATGTTATATATAGTGTGTATACTTAGGTATACACATAACACCTATATATATATATATATATATATATATATATATATATATATATATATATATATATATATATATATATATATATATATATATATATATATATATATATATATATATATACAGTATTGGACAAAACATTTGCAACCAACATCGAACAATGCTAAAAAGTGTTCCTAATTTTACATGTCTTCAAAATGAAACGAACTATACTACCACAGCAAAGAGTTCAGGAGTCTGGAGTCATAGCATGCCATGACATGAGCAATCAGCTGACAGGTGACAGCACACAGGCAGAATTTCGTTGACAAGTGCCATTTTGCAGTGGACAAAACAAGTGCAACTATTTTGGTTTGTTTCATTTTCTTAAGTCTAGTTGACACGTTGACACGGCAACGTCACGGAAGTTTTTTAATAATTAAAGGAAGTATCCAGAAGTTTCCAAAAGCATGCAGAAGCTTCCAGAAGCTTCCAGAAGAAGCATCTGGAAGCATCCAGTAGCATCCAGAAATATCCAGAAACATTCAGAAGCATCCAGACGCATCCAGAAGCATCGAAAAGAAGCATCTAGAATCTTCCAGAACAGGTTCACACAGGTTCAGTTTACTATATAAGAGACATGTAAATTGACATGTAATTCAGTCAGTATATAGAAGTCAATCAGTCAGTATTCTCAAGACAGTTTATCGAAGTGAGTTTTATCAAAGTATTTTATCGAAGAACATCAATACAAGAAGTGAAATACAACAAGTGTTTCATTACATCAATACAGTCCACATCCAACCAAGACGTTGTGTTCCACAGAGCATTATTGTATCATCACAAGGTAAATGTAACACGGTAAGCCTTGAGAAGCGTGATTATTAAATTAAGTGCAAAAATGGCTCCCGACAGTCTTGGATTGGAACTAAGAAAGAAAATTATTGGCGATTACATAAGTGGAATGTCACAAAAAAGTATTTGTGATAAATATCGCATGAAAAATTGACCGTATCAAGACTATGTTCCAAATATCGTTCTATGGGGAAGTTGGTAGCAGATAACAAAGGTGGAAGACCGCGTTCCACCACTTCTAGAGAAGATTCTATGATAGCCAGATCTGTCAAGAAGGATCCCATGATATCATCAGTCGAGATACAAAAGCAATTAGAGCTGCCTGTATCGGACCGAACAATCAGACGACGTGCTGTTGAAGCCGGATTGTTTTCTTGACGCCCTGCAAAGAAACTGCTGATTTCACTAAAAAACCAGAAGAAAAGACTCCTGTTTGCTACATCTCATACTGACTGGAATGTGCAGAAATGGAGAACTGCCCTGTTCAGTGATGAATCGAAGTTCAACATCATTGGGAGCGATGGCATTTGCCGTGTACGTTGACCGGCCGGAAAACGCCTCGATTTACGTTACTGCCATAAGACCGTGAAGCATGGTGGAGGCAATGTAATGGTCTGGGGGTGTTTTTCTGCAAACGGTCTAGGTCCAATACATCAAAACGATGGAATAATGGACCGTTTCATGTATAAAAATATCCTGAAAGATGTTATGTTACCTCATGCTGAATGGAATATGCCAATAAAATGGGTTTTTCAGCAAGACAACGATCCGAAACGCACTGCAAAAGTAGTCAAGCAGTGATTTTAAGACAACCACCTATCGGTGATGGATTGGCCGCCTCAATCTCCGGATCTCAACCCTATCGAGAACCTGTGGGAGATCGTCAACCGCAGAATTATTCGTGAAAGTGTTCATAATAAGGATCGACTGTTTGAACAAATCCAAAAGGCCTGGGCAGCGATTCCACAAAGTTTCGTTGATCACCTGATCGAATCTATGCCTCAAAGATGCAAGGCTGTGATCGACAACAAAGGATTCGCCACGAAATATTGATAGCGAAATACAGCTTGGTCAACATTTTGTTGAGTTGCACTTGTTTTGTCCAGAAGGAAATCAACTTTTTTTAATACTTTTGATTAATTTATTAATTTTCGTGTACAAATAAATGATTTTTGTGATGAATAAAACTTGAAGAACTTTGTCTCTAAACAGTTACACAGTTATTTCTCTAAATTGAAAAAATGCAGCACTTTTATATAAAGAAACTAAATTAGCATTATTTGGTTGCACTCGTTTTGTCCGATACTGTATATAGTCACCTATGATATAAAATAATTAAATTATGAAATTAGAGTAAATTGCATTACACTTATAGTTTTGCTTACTTAGCCTGTTTATTTTTTAAAGATGTGGCAAAAGAAAAACCTGCTCTAAATTGGCAAACCATAAATCAAAATGTGACACTAAACGTGCCTTTAGTGAGTCATTTTGAAACACTTCACCTGTTCAGCAACAATTGCTTTCAGATAATTTGCTACAAAGTATTAAAGTCTTTTCCCAACTGAACGCAGCTAAAGGTTAGTAATTTTCTCATTATATTGACAAATACTACAGTTAGTGAAAATTATATAGACTTTTTCTTATCTATCTGATAATACATATACATTTATTTTTATATAAAATATATATATTTATGTATATATATTATATATACATAAATATTTTATTAGTTCAGGGTGTTAGCTCGCCCAATGGTGCTGCGTATAACGCGAAATTTCCAATGGGCTCAATGACTTTTTTTTTTTTTTTAGAGTGTTTTTTTGAGTTTTTTAGGACCTTTTCTAGAAAATTCCCAACATTTTCTAGAACAACAACAATAAAAATTTCCAAAATGGCAAAAACGCGGTATAAAATTTATTTCTAGCTAACGCCCTGTAGTTCTATAATTTTTTAAACAATTTTCAGTTCTTTTTTGTAGTATCACAGACAAATCAACTGAATGATGATATTGTGACCCTAAAAAAAGATAAAGAAGCTATTCAACAAAGTATTGATGCTGCCATATCTGAACAGGCAGAAATTGAAAATGAGTTTAAATGCCCAGTATGAAGAAGTTACTGATTGAACAAAAGCAATATGCAAGAACTAAACGGTCAAATAACCCTACAACTGACTTTATGATTAATGATGCAGCATGTTCAGCAAAATATCGAAGATGAGCTGAGTCACAAAACATTATGAAGTTTATTAATGGAGGCAACTATGGAGCTATTTATGGTGTGTGGGATCTTATATGTAGTATTACCTCAGTAAAATTAATGGAGCAGTTCTTTGTGAATTACAAAAGAGGAAATTTCCTTGAAAATTTATATGGATCAATTTCAAACAATTATATGATACCTAAAGCTGGTATTAACAAAGCAGTTGCTTTAAAATATGCTACTTATTTATCTCGACAATACAACATGATATGCAAAGTTCAGAAATACATATTTTCTGATATTTGAAATATTTCTTCTGTAAATTCAGTTCAATATGGTGATATCAACTTTGAATTGAACATGTCAAGTGTTTCAAATGAAACTGTTGAAAAGTTTGTAAAGTCATTGGACATCGGTGAAATCCATCAAGTTTCAGGTTATAGTGGAGTATCAACAACAGCTGATTTAAATTTAAAAGTTAAAACTTTAAATGATAATCTTGTTTGGTTTAATGGAAACATTAACCATTTTGTTGTTGAATTTTCTGATGATGGAGCTCTAGAGTCTAAAGAAAAAACTATGACAATCGGGACTTTATCGATGTGGAATTTTGTTAGACGTATCCGCAGTAGGGAGTTTATTTTTCCACTACATATGATAACAGCTAGTGAAAAAGATAAAGTATGAGAGTTATTGTAGAAGCAACATTCGAAAGAAATGGAATTAATTGAAGGCAATGTACTCAACATCAACAACATTAAAACAAGTTTTGAATTTGAGCCATTGGCTGATATTTCATGGTTGTGTTTTGTTGCACAATGTGTTACCTACAAGTGCAACATATCCTTCACCTTTTGCAAACGTGTATAAGAGTGAATTATAAACGTGCATAAGAGTGAAACAACGTAATAAAACCATTGGAGGGATGCCGAGGCCACGTGGCAGGTACCTACCATAGAATCACGAATTTAGGAATTAGCAATGCTAAAGGAGTTTGAGAACACATAAAATGTGATTGCTTCAGAATTAGCAAAATGCAATGAAAAGTTAAATTTTATGGCAGAAAATGGAATTCGACAACTTGGGGAACCACATATTGGAAAATTTGCTTATTCCATTCGTCCAGAACCACTTCATTTAGAGATAAATAATTGGCAACACGTTCTTGACTTAATTTATAAAGAATCAGTGCGTCATGGAGTTTTTGAGCAATTTATAAGTTCCTTAAGTAACCCTCCTAAAGAAGAAGATGAGTTAGGGTGCGATTTAAAGTTTCTAGCAAAGAATATTAGAGAACATTATCAAAATGAAAGTAAACAAATGAACAAATTAGAAACAAGGCTGATAGGAGCTCAAGCGGTTTCTTTAGCCCAATATAGTTTTCGCCTTGTTGACAGTTTACAGATTGCCAGCGAAGGTAATATTCAAAAACTTAAAAGAGTTGCATTACCTAGAGTTACTTAAAAGAGTTACTTAAACTTAAAAGAGTTGCATTACCTAGATTGCCAGCGAAGGTAATATTCAAAAACTTAAAAGAGTTGCATTAGCTAAAGTATGTGAATCTTTGCGTGATGCTGGGGTTATGATTAACAAGTATAATATTACATCAGAAAATTACTCAGCAGATGTTGCTAAGTATTGCAGCAGGTATTTTAATTTGTTTTCATTGTTTTTTCCAGAAAGCTGCCAAAGTATTGTATGGACAGTGGGGTATTTTGTACCATACCATGCAATGGATTTATATACAAAATATGTTGGTTATGGAGTTTTATCGATGTAGGGTTAAGAATCAAAATATTCATCTTTAAAGCAACAACTGAAAAATAACAGTAATCGATCAGTTTCTTGTGACAAACAAGGTAAATGGCATCAGCTGATGAGATCTAGTTTTGTGAGAAGCTTTTATCTTCCTTATCATTTTCCTATGAACATATCTTATCACTCAAACTACAAATCAAGAGTACCAGCTAACTTAGATAGTGAATCAATATGCCATTGTTCACGATAACTTGTAACAGAGCAACTTTGTGATTGTTGCATATTTGCAGTTCCATTGATGCAATGTGTCGAAAAAAGTGAATTAACTGAAGACATTTTGGCTATTTTAAAACCATACCAATGTCAAGTTTGCATTAAACGATTTGGTGACAATAACAAACTTTTACAACACTTAACATCCCACGCACAAAATCAAATTATCAATATTATTCCTAGAGAACTTTCTTTAAAACAATTAAAGGATGAATTAAGACTACGCAGTAAAAGTACTAGTGGAAACAAGGCGGAGTTAATTAGGAGATTAGAGGGTTTTTTAACTAAATAGATAAACCTATATATACAAATAGGTATGCGATCATTATATGTATATTTTTATTCTGTTTTTACCTCTGACATGGTGTCGGCACACCCATAAGTTATTATATATCAATGTATATTAAATACAATTGTCCCTTGAGTTCAAATATTTAGGCCTTAGCTTATTTTTAAGTTACTGTTTAAGCTACCAGCAGTGGAACTAGGGATTTTCTACAGTGCATATAACATGTGATTTTCTACAGTGTATATAACATGTGATTTTACTGATTAGACCTACCAAACCTGTATTTTACGGGGCAACAACTAGTTATATGTATATTAGGGTTCTGTTTGTTATATTCAATATCAAACGCCCCTTCCAAGAGATCAGAAAGTGTTGATTTCTTATTGAGACATGACATGACACTAAGAGTGCGCAATAATCAATTTCTTCCAAATACTACTTATAATCTTCTTTTGAAACTATTAAGTTTTACTTAAAGTAGTGTTCAACCCCAAGTCCGTTTTTTAACGAAGCCTGACTCTAAGTGAAATATCACCCTGAGTACGGTTTTTCTTTAAAACTTGGGGTAGGTCAACTTTTATTTGGGGTGAGTTCTTAGTATTTTTATTTTATGCGTTATTTATAATTTTGTTTAATGTGAATTTTCTAATTATTTTTATTCTTAGCGTATTAATTTTTAATTGTTATATATTTTAAAATATTATACTTTCTATAAAAACAAATTGTTATTTTGGATTGTATTTTTTAACAATATTTATAAATTTAAAGATTCAGTTAATTTAACTTAACTTAAGATTTAAAGATTCAGTATCAAACCGTATCAAAATATTTCAAAATACTATTAAGATTGTTAGGTCAAGACATGTTTGCAATTCTATGTCAGTTAATTTTCTAATATAATATTTATTCAAGATTATGTATATACAAGTTTTAAATGTGTGTATGTTAGTGTTAATTAAATGTGTTAATGTTATGTTAGTTAAATGTGTTTATGTCTTTAAATTTAAAGTTAAATTTTCTTTGTAGTGATGCTATGTGAGTCAAGCTACTAAAAGCTAACCTGCGCTTTTAGAAATGATTTCAATAGTTTAACCTCTGTCAGATGTTAATCTTTAAAATCATAAACAAAGAGTTCAGGTTAATAAAAAACTGGAGAAAAATTTAATCAAGATTCAAGCAACTTAATTTGATGGTAATTTTATCAATTTAAAAAACTTTAAACTATTTTTTATTTGCATTTGCACTTTTATGTATATTTGTTTAAATTTCTTTGACATTTTCTATTATGGAATTTATTATTATTATTGTTTGTTTACTTTTACATACTAGTTTACAGTTCATTGTTATAACAACTATATATGTAACACAGTGGATCGTATTGTTATAATTTATTCAGGTTTTTACATGTTTTTTTTTTTAAAGTGTTATGGTTTGATTATTTCACAAATATTTAACATAATTTCAGACAAATCTGCACTTAACTATTTTACTGTAACCAAATCTGATCATGCTAAACCAGGGCCGTCGACACGGCCTTTTAAGTGGGGGGGGGGGGCAACTCATCAACTTCTAGAAAAGCACTAGATTTCTAAAAAAAGGCAACGAATTTAATGAGGTTTAAAGGCGTCAAAGGTAATACAAAGAATGTGTTAATTATCTAGATAATAACAAACTACCATGATATATCATTCCTAGTTATCGTGGCAACCATTTTCACATTTTCTATACCCTTCATTTTTCATACCAGTTTCATTTATCAAACACTGTAGTAATTCAAGTCTGTCAGATGTTAATCTTTAAAACCATAAACTAAGAGTTTATATTTCATAATATTTATATATTATTCAAGAGTGCATGTTTCATAATATTTATATAATAATTATAATCATAAACTAAGAGTTTATTCAGGAGCCTAGTTTTACGATCTTTAACAAATTTATGCTCCATTGATGAAAAGCTTATACAAATAATTTCTGTTTGTCTTATCGCTGTAAAAGATTTTGTACTAATAAGATTTGTACTGAATATACGATATATTTTTTCATTACTGTTACAGCACTCTTAAAGAAGCAACTGGAAGTAGACGATTTTTCAGTATAGATAAATTATTTGTGATGTCAAAGCTTTTTTTTAAACGGAATAAAATAAAATACCGTATACTGTGCCTAAGACAATTTTTTCCCGATTCCAATACCAAGGAAAAGTCCCGATACTCGATGTCGATACTTAGAAAATAATATATACTAGAGCTGTGCCTAATTATTCATAAAAAAAAAAATTAAACTGTGATGTGACAAGGAGGGGGGGGGGAGAAATTTATTACTATGTGATTAAGGGGGGAGGGGGGTCTAAAAAGTCGGTTTTTGGCGTCACGCAATTTGCGAACGACCCCTTATTATATACATTTAAACATTTTATTTTAATTTCTATTAGCGATCTTTGCAATCCGTAAATTTTTTTAAAAAAATCAGTAATTATGATGTTTATATTTGAGAGGTAGGGGGGCTTTTTTTTAATTTTTTTTCCTACGCATTTTAAATAAAAAATATTTTTACATTTGCATTTATTTTTTAAAGAAAGATTACTTTAAAGTTTTCAACCAAGATTTTTTTTCTGTTGTCTGAAATTTTAGCCGATGATCTACAACAACGAATAAATTAGCTTGGCTATCTTCTTCGTTTCTGAAAGTTTCAATGAAGTCTTGACCAAGTTTAATAGTACGTTCTGCACTATCATTTACAACAAGAAGACCAGTGACATAATTCTTAAATCTAATATAACCCGAAAATTTTTCCCAGTTCGATGAACTGATTTTAAGCCATTCTGTATCATGTAATGTCATTTTTAATAAATCAAATAAAAACCAGCTTTCAGGACCAATAAAATCTTCAGTATTTTTTGCTATATTTTTTTTTATTGTCAGTAAAAATTTCAGAATTCAGTTTCCCCATCTTATAAATGGTGGGCTTCGCGGTTTGAGCTAATTTTTGTAGCTGATCTACAGGTAAACATTTATCAGAAGACACGTAACCACAAATCTTTCATTTAAATACCAATTGTGCTTTTTAAGTGATTTCAGTACGGCTTCTGCTGGTTTAAAACTGAATTCAGAATATTGTATCATTTCGTTAATAGCTTTTAGATTTAAGGAAGGTGCTATGGGATAGGAGCTTTAATAAACCATGGATCATAAAATAGTTCTGTAAATGAAGCAATTTCATAAATCAGTTTTCCCTCTTGCAATGATATTATGTTAGGACATAAGTTACTGAATTGTGGCTAAAGAAGATCATATGTAATAATAAACTACCTATCCCATAAACCTGGCATGATGCGAAGCCATTGGAAATCTAAATTGAAATTTTGTTACTTTGCCACCTAACCAAAGAACTGCTAATTGTTTAAAATACTGGTAGTCATTTCTTGGAAATATATCATTATCTAGGCAATTTTGAAGGAATGTTAATGATTCAGAAGCCTAAATTAAAAAAAACTTTATTATTAAAACTTATAATTAAACACATTAATCTAAATAGGCCAATTAAACCAACCTGCTTTTCCAAAAAAGATACAATTTTTTTTTCTGAGTCAAATCTCTTTAGGTTATCATAATTTATCTTCTTTTCAAAAATCGATTTCCAATTACCCTTCAGCCTATCAAATAACTCAGTCTTTGGTCCACTTGTTTTACCACCAGTAAGAACATTTGAAAAGTATAAAATATATTTATTTCAAATCATTTAAATAAATTTTATTAATAAAGCATTTAATTCATCAAGAAATATTCATAATTAAATAATTAAATAAATATAAAAATATTGTATGATTTTTTCAATATTTACTTTTATATGTAATTCATAAACGTGATGACGACAAGCCATCCAAATTAAAGCTTTTCCTCTCCACTGCTCTCCACTCCAATTAGAGTACAGACTCCTTTTAGCCAACAGTATTTGTAACTGTGGTGTCAAAGGACAGACAATCAACATAGTCAATTAGCTTCCAGTCTTGTAAAGTTTTTTTGATTACTTTCCCAAGAGACTCAGCATTGGCATCTTTCACAAATAAAATGCCCAAAAGTTGGGATTCTGAGAGATCTGGTGAACTGATTAGTACAGCTACTCTTTCAACTTTTTCTTTACCAAGTTCTTTCATTTCTAACATAATTTTTGAGTCAAAATGCGCATTAAGACTTTTACCCTTAGCCAATGTAATAAAGTTGTCTTTAATATTACAGGCAGTTTTTCTTATACTTAATTTTTTCTGCCTCAAAATACTTCGTATTGAAATAAAAAAATCATCTGTCGTTCCAGAACTATTATTTATAAGAGAAGCAAGAGTTGCACTCAGTGCAGTCGAACTTATTCCATATCGTGATGCTGCTGGAGTTAAATCTTTTCCTATATTTTTTGGAACAATAAGAGGGACAACATTAAATTTTTTAATTTTTCTAGATGGCTGTAGATACTCTTCATCTTGGTTATCATCTAAAGCATTTTAAAATTTTGTTGTGTTTTCATATTTCTCAGTAACTAACTCTTTCTGTTTTCTTACGGACTCTTTTGTTCTTTGATTTTTTATTTTCATTTTTCTTTTTGTTTTGTCTTTTACAAATTTTTGTGAAATTTTATCTTTACCTAACATTTTCTGTACACGCGCTCCTTTCTGGTTGTTAAGAAAATCTGCATCTTCTCTTCTAGTTTTTATATCTTTACTTTTATCTTTCATAATAATACCTTCACAATTCTTTTGACCAACATTAAATACCTCCTCTAGCATTCTAGAAAACTGTTCTCTTTTTAAAACTAAATTTGTACTTAAACGGTTCCTGTGTTTGTTTAAATCTTTTCTCTTCTTTTCTTTTCTAAGTCAACAATCTTGTCTCTAAAACAAATGTAGAAGAATGCACTTAAATAAATGTAATTTATTATAAATATATAAAATTGTATGACTTTATAATTGTTACTTATATAACATAAATTTGAAATTGGATTAAACTAAAAATTAAAATTATTTTAATTTTATAAAAACCTGATATGCTTGTCAGTATAGAAGGAATTCCTGCTTTTTGTCATACTTTCTTTACCTCATAAACAACGCATTGTAGAAAACTACCTATTTCAGCACATTGTGCAGTAAAGAAATCACCAAGAGCGCAGGAAGCTATACTAACTGAGGAAATGTTTGGAAAATCAGCTCTTAGTATCTCTGCAATGGTAATATTGCAATACAGTTTTTTTAGTTGGCAATTGTGAATTAGGTATTGTTCCAATTCTTTTTCCAACAAGAAAAGCTTCACGATGAGATATTTTTCCGAAACTATTGCTTGTTGACATTATTTTTATTTACACTAAGATAAAAATTTTAAAAATTACCGATTTTTTTAACTTAACCCTCCCCCCCCCTACCTCTCAAATGTAAACATGTATTTAAATGGGTATGGCTGACCATTTCCATCATTTTTTGCAATAAATACAAAGCATAATCTAAAAATAGATATATCAGGCTACAAAAATAACCCTTAAAATATCTTTAAAATATTTTTAAGTGACCCTGCCCCCCTTATTATTTACAAACATAATAAATGTACTAATTTTCGGACTGCTGGGACCAACCATAGGGGGACCTATAAAAAAAAGTTACAATTTTTTAATACACATATCAAAAGGAACCAGAAAAATTATTATAGTATTTTTTTTATTGACTTTGGGGTTTTATGCCCCACCCTAATATCTGTCATATATATATATATATATATATATATATATATATATATATATATATATATATATTAGGGTGGGATGAAACCTAAAAATAAAAAAGTGTCCCTCTAATTACTTGGCTTTTGATGCAAAATGAAGATTTATGAAAAAAAAATCATGTGGTCACCAGTTTTGGCCGACCCACCAAAGGTTCAATTTAGTGATCAGACATTGGTGGCCCCCAGACCGTTTCTAAGACCTATTCAACAGGGGCAACCAACCACAAGTCATTTTGACTGATTGCTCCCCCCCCCTGAGTTAGTTTCAGTAATAGTCCAGTAATAGTCCAACCACTAAATCAAGCTATTCTTACTTGAGGTTATATAAAAGACCCCAGAAACAAAGGATCAGTGGTTCAAACCCATCTCTGGGCAAATTTTGCAATATCGGTTAGGAAGAAGGCGTGAACTTTGTGTTAAATGCTCTTTTATTTAGGTGCCCAAAGAAGTCCTTAGGTTTTTATCACAGTGCACCATGGATCACGAGGGGCATTCTTAAATCCTCAAAAAAAAAACAACGTTTATATAACAAGTTTCTTAAAAAAAAAACTCTTAAAAATGAAACTAATTACAAAACCTATAAACGACTATATGAATCAGTTTTAAAACGCTCAAAGAAACATTACTATTCGGAACAATTATTTAAACACAAAAATGATTCGAAAAAAACATGGCAAATTATAAAGGAGGTAATCGGTAAAAAACGTTTATACGGTAATTTACTTCCGAAAAATCTTAAAGTTAATAACAATTGTATTGTAAATAAATCCTTAGTGGCCGAAACACTTAATCAGTTTTTTGAAAATATAGGTCCAATTTTATCATCAAATATAGCAACTTCTAAAATACACTTTAAGTCTTACGTAACCTCAAACAACATTAGTGTTATGTCTAATCTTAAACTTACGGAAAATGAATTATTAGACGCAGTCTCTTTGTTAAAGCCCAAAAAAAGTGTAGGTTTCGATTCTATGAGTAGTAATGTCGTTATTAAATCGATAAAATACATCACAATTCACTTATTACATATTTTTAATTTATCTTTAAAACATGGTGTTTTTCCAAAAAACCTAAAAATTGCAAAAATCATTCCAATTTTAAAATCAGGCGATCCTTCTGAAGTTGCAAATTCTCGTCCAATCTCAATTCTTAATTGTTTTTCTAAAATATTAGAGCGAGTTATGTATAATAAGCTTTATTCTTTTTTAAATATAAATAATATTCTTTACCATAAACAATTTGGATTCAAATCTGGCCATTCCACCGATCATGCAATCATTCACCTTCTTCAGGACATATTTAAATCGTTTGATGAAGGCAAGTATACCCTTGGTCTTTTTATCGATTTAAGTAAAGCTTTCGATACAGTCAATCATCAAATCCTTCTATCGAAACTCAAAAGTTATGGTATAAAAAATACTAACTTGTCTTGGTTCGAGAGTTATTTGACTAGTAGGAAGCAGTATATAGTTTATGATGAAGGAAAAACTAATTATGAGACAATTACATGTGGTGTTCCTCAAGGATCAATTTTAAGGCCACTTCTATTTCTTGTTTATATAAACGATTTAAATAAATTTTCTAACATTTTAAATACAATTTTATTTGCAGATGATACCAGCTTGTTTTATTCCAATAAAGATATCAATATATTATTCCAAACATTAAACAAAGAACTAGACAAACTAACCCAATGGTTTAAATCAAACAAGTTATCTTTGAATATTACTAAAACAAAATACACTTTATTCCATCGCCTACATAAAAAATCAGATATTCCCTTAGAACTTCCGGACCTTTTTATTGACAATCAATTAATAAAGAGAGAGCAATCAATAAAGTTTTTAGGCGTGTTTCTAGACGAAAATGTAACCTGGAGGGAACATATAGGTGTAGTTGAAGATAAAATACCAAAAAATTTCTCTATTGTAAACCGAGGACCAAAGTTGTGGAACATAATATTAAATAATGAAGTAAAAACTAATTACTTTCTAAACCAATTCAAAACAAAACTTAAGCAATTACTTTTGTTAGCTGAAAATAAATTAAATTTTTTCTAATAAAACTTCTTTATATTAGAAATCAATAATTAATAGTTAATTATTTAATTACTTTAGATTATTAATACATAATTAATCAATAATTGTACGTATATTTTTATCATTTTAAATGATAATCTTCTTTTTGAGAAATTTATTTTTTATTTTTGCGTTATTTATTAATCTTTTACTTTTATTTTATACTGTTTATTTGCTTTTACTTAATTGGCAATGAAAAGTATTATAAATATAATTAAATAAGTTAAACTATAAAATGCTCTACCAATAAAATGTTTTTATATAAAATCATATCTTCTTATTTTTCAAACCAATTCTTAAATGTTATTTTTGTCATTTAATATTTTAATAAATTTTGTTTCTTTTATTTTACAAAGCAATTGTTATATCTTATTTTTTGAAAAACTATAGATTTTAAACGATATGCGATATATTTAAATTTTCTTTTATAATATATATCAGAGATATATACATTGAAACTATATTTTATTGTCAAACTATATTTTGTCTAGTAATGACGCATTTTTTGGGGCTTAATGATAAGACTAAATTTGTCTTCTTCTAGCTCCGGTCATGAAATTATTTTTTTATAAGTTACGACTGTATATTTTTTTTATCGGCAAAGTGTAAATAAAAAAAATAAAAAATAAAAAAATAAATAAATAAAAAAAAAAAAGAAGACGAAGTTCCTGCCTTCTTCCTAACCTATGTCACAAAGCTTACCAAAAGGTAAGGTTCATAGTAAGTTAAAAGGTATGAATCATGGATGCCTGAGGTCTTTTAGGTATTTTATATAATCTCGAGTAAGAAGGGCTCAGTTTAGATATCGGATATAAGTGAACCCAAGGGTTATTCCCAAAACCAACTTAAGGGGTACAACCAGCCAATGTTCATTATTTCTGACAAAATGACCAGTGGTTGATTGTCCTAACAGGGACAATCAACCACTGCTGGGTAGGTCTTAGAAACAGACCAGGCCACAATGTCTGATCACTAAATTGAACCTTTGATGGGTCGGCTAAAACTGGTAACCACTGACTTTTTTCTTCATAAATGTGTTTTACAAATCAAAAGCTATGTATTAGGAGTGGGCACTTTTTGATTTGCTAAAAAAAATTCATTTTTCAGCCCGCCCTAATATATATATATATATATATATATATATATATATATATATATATATATATATATATAATATTCTGGAGTGTATCTTTAAATGTAAAAGCTTAATCTTATATATTGTGTGATGTGTGAGTATTTAAATTGAATTGGAGTGTTTTCAGTTATTACAATCTCTGCGCTACCATTAAATGCAAAGCGTTTATTTTGCTTTCCTTCCTGATTAACTTTGTTAAACATCCTATTTGCTAAAAATTTGTTCCATCAAATCGACAAGGATCAAAAACTTTTTTTGCTGCTTCTATCGTTGTTATTTTCATTAGGAGTTTTTTTGTTGTTGTTATTGTGTGTCTGTAGCATGCTACAAGCACAACCATACGCTTTCATCAAAGTAACCATATTTTTCATAACTCCCCATGGAATAAAAAATGAAACTGAAGGAGCTAAACCAGTCGTCTTTCCTTTTGCTAGTTTACGAAGAAATGCTTTACCGATTTCTTTAAGGTAGCCATCTATCATTGGACCAGCCAATACCAGATGCCAACCTATATTTCTCTCAACAGTATTATTCATTTCATCTCCACCAAAAGATTTTTCACTATGAATACCATTAATTATTTCTTTAGTTTATCTGGGTTGGCATGTTCCAACCCTCAGTTCTTCTTCAACCCAAAAGTTGTTACCTCGCTATATGGACATATTTGAATGCTTAAAACAGCTTAAAACTTGAATGCTTAAAACAGATAGAGTAAATGTGTTTTCGTTACATCCGCATAATAAATAATTTTTTTAGATCTCATAAATCTTAGCAAGTGGGAGAAAAACAATCAAAAATAACCTCCGTGATCCTTTTTAAAAAAAAAACATCTATATATAAGTATATACAATTAGTTTTCATGGGTGGGTTTTTATTCTTCGATACCTACATAAAATCATTTGCGGTTTTTGGACGAAGTTTTTTATAACGAGCGAAGCATTTTTTTCACAATAAAATGTCACGTGACAAAACTCCTTATTACAATATAAAACAATAAAATAAAATTGTAAGAAAAATGATAATTAATGATAATTCGGATAATATAAAAATAAAAGTATATAAAATGCGTGCCCTTCGTGGATGTAAAAGATCACCAACGAGTCGTTTGTGATCGCAGTGCATTCCTGAGGAGGGGGATTACCATTCCTCCATTACTTAATTTTAGTTAGTTATAACGGTACCATTATTTTTTATCTTCTACAACCACGAAGGGCTCGCATTTTATATACTTTTATTTTTAGTGCAGGTCTTGGTTTCCCCGAAACGTCGTTGGCAACGACGTTTCCGGGAAACCGAGACATGCACTAAAGTCAGTAGTGTATCCTTGAAACAGATCTCACCACATGCACTCTACGTCGTATATGTCAATATTACAGTATAACTGGGCCTCACTACAATCATTAAAACACCAAAACCCTATCCCTAATTAAGTACAGCTCCAACATTTTTAGAGATCTTGTTAGAGTGGCAAGGATTGCGCGTATATATATATATATATATATATATATATATATATATATATATATATATATATATATATATATATATATATACATATATATATATATACATATATATATATACATATATATATATGTATATATATATATATATATATATATATATATATATATATATATATATATATATATATGTATATATATATACATATATATATGCATATATATACATATATATATATATATATATATATATATATATATATATACATATATATATATATATACATATATACATATATATATATGTATATATATATATATATATATATATATATATATATATATATATATATATATATATATATATATATATATATGTATATATATATACATATATATATGCATATATATACATACATATATATATATATATATATATATATATATATATATATATATATACATATATATATATATATACATATATGTATATATATATACATATATATGCATATAAATACATATATATATATATATATATATATATATATATATATATATATATATATATATATGTGTGTGTATATCAACCAAGGAATTGGCGACTCGTAAAGATTTAAACTAGAATAAAAATAGTACGTAGTAAGAGTACCCAAACGTGGGGTGAATTATAGTGAGCCAAATTGTTCAGGTAATATAAATGTCACTTAATTCCTTATTGAAAATAGTGTAAGATACAGCCAGCTAAATCACGCTTTAATTAGTCGTTACACCAGAAAATAACCCAACACCAAACAAACTAACTTGTCGTCAGATAAAAAAATTTTGAATCAAAAAGTATAACTATTTTGTAGTCAAATTACAAAAAATACAATCGAAATTTAAGGTATAAGTTTTTAGAGTGACTAAAAGATAATTAAAATAGAAAATAGCAAAAGGCTAGATCGAGACAAGAAAATATACAATTAGTAATATATAGGTATAATATAACTAAACTATTAAAATAAATTTAGGAAAATCAACTAAGTATATTAAGTATGGAGAGTTTGCAATATTACCAATGAAAACCATCGTTACCAACAAAAAAGTTTGAAAATTTAAATGTTTCAGTGTTGGTAGTCATTTTATTTCAGAATAAAATCTGTATGAATCTGTGACTAGGTATTTATAGGGTGGAAGCATACCCAATTTGTTTATAAACGTTGTTCCGTTCTCTATTAATGCTTGTGTTAGATGTTTTTATTTTTTGTTTTTTTTTGTTATTATCTATTTTGCCGTTTAAAAATGTTTACATTGCAAATACATTTATATAAACTATTGGCTTAAATATAATTAGAAATAGAAAAAACAGTTTGTTTTTTTTGTTTTTTTTTGTTGTTTTTTTAAGAAGTGTTGAAAATGTTGCTTTCGCGTCCTCCGTGGCTTGGCGTCTCTATAGCGTGTTTATCCTAAAATAATAGTTGAGTGTTAATCAGAGGTCTAGTTATTTTTATGTTGTTATGCCTAAGCCTTCTTGTATTATTTATAATACAAGAAAGCTTAGACATGATAAGGGTATTAGTAAAAGCCTTCTTATATATTCTTGTAGTTTTTTCAGCGTTGAGTCAATAATTGTATAACAATTTGTATCTACTAAATAATCATATAGTATATATTTCCTGCGTAAAATATAAAGTATATTACCTGTATAAAACTATTTAAAATACAAAATCATAACACGCGGGTGGGGGCAGAGGCATGTCTTACCTGCTGAATATGACTTGGAAGAAACAGCGGATGTACAGTTATTGTTATTGGCAGTGTATTTAGTGAGAATTAGCCTCTCTCCAGTGGCGTAGCTAGGGTTTCTAGCGCCCAGGGCTATGCTGAAAGTTGGCGCCTCCTGAACCAGACATCGGAACTAAAAAAAAACACTTAATTACTCCAAGTATATGACAACTTTAATAAAAAAATGCAAATGCTAATCATAATGCAAACTCAATTTAACTTATGGTTCATGTAAATTAGTCATTGAAAGTGACAGATGGTCAATCAGATCCAATAATCAATAACTATTTATAAATCATAGTTTGATCTTTCTAGCTTTAGCTGCAGCAAATTTATCTATTATGTCGTCAAAGTCTGTTGATTCTAGAGTTTCTCTTTTGAAACTAAGGATTGCCAAATCAACAAGACGTTGTTGCTCCATTAAAGCTCGTAGATATGAAAGAATAAGCTTCAACTTGCCGAAGGAGCGTTCGCAACTGGCTATTGAAACTGCAATTGTGAGCAAGATTTGTAATGCAATGCGTAAGTTTGGAAAAATGTTATCTCCGTATGACAAAATAAATGAAAGTAAATCCAGCGGAGTTGTTGGTATTGGGCCCCCACGAGATTTAAGCAGCATCTGATAGTCTGCGATTTCAGTAAATAATTCTGCTCCACTGATATCTGTACTGTAAAAGTTTCCCAGATCCAAACAATGTTGCTCCAAACTTTCTTGATTTTCATCACCATCCTTCTTTAGCAATATTCTCACATCGAGCAAGAATCTAAACTTTTTATTGAGATCATTTAATCGTCTAAAGCGAGTTGTTAGTTCTTGTTGGAAACAATCCAATATCATTTTCAAAACTCTGCTGACTTCATCTTCAGCGGAGAGGCCACTATCTCCAGCCCTTTCACCTGGAATTATTCGCCGTCGCCTGACTCTCCTCTCAACTTCAATTCCCCATTCCATACACCTGCCCTTGCTATACTCAATTGCATTTTTGCACAAATGATCACGAAATTCTTTGAGATAATTTTCCAACATTTCCATATCGGATGCTTCATCTTTAAAGTTCATTGTGGGATCTTCTAGTCGTTTTTGAAGGCGGTCTACTTTTCCAAGAATGTTGTTCCAGAAATGAAGTAAAACAATAAAATTAAATTTCAGAATATTTTGGAATAAAGTTCCAGCTTCATTTCTTGTATCCATCGTTTGGCTTATGTCATCTGAAAGACTTTCAAGAAGTTCAACCAATTCAGTGACTCCTTCAGAAATTGTTTTAACAGCTTCTGCTTTTGCACTCCATCTGGTTTCTGCTTCTCGTTTAACAGTGAACTTAACAGCATTTTTCAATTGCTCCCATCTCAGAGTCGATCGAAAAACAGATAAATGCTTTCAATTGTTCCAAAAAATGTTATGACTATAGGATCTATTTTAGCAGCATGAACTCCAACCAAGTTAAAACTATAGTTATCAAAGTTAACAAACAATGCTCGAGAATTTCGGTCACATATTTGTTGTTGAAGCCCAGAGATATGTCCTGTCATCACAGCAGCGTTGTTGTAACATTAGGATCTACAATCTGCCAGTAGTAGGTTGTCCGATTTAGGTTTCTCAGTAATAACAGTTTCAAGAGTTGCTGCATCTTTGACATGGATTTTAATGTATCCAAAAAATGACTCTCTGATCACAACATTCTTGGTAACAAAATCAATGTCCACAAATCTTATTACTTCGGATAACTGCTCTCGATGTCCCAGATCAGGAGTCGAATCAAGTAAGATACCAAAATACTTACTTCTTTTGATTTTGGTGAGGAGCTTATCTCTAACAGTACAGGCAAGTAGGTTGATGAATTTATTTTGAATGTCTTGAGACAGATAAGAGACGGACCCTGGATTTTCTTTAACATGCTGTAGATGGTTTGCAGTGGGAAGATCATAATCAGCAAGGAGTTTCAAAAGGACAAGAAAGTTTCCAATATCGGCTCCTTCATCAGCAGTACTAGATTTTTCTCTATGACCACGTAAAGCCATGTTCTGAGAAGCAAAAACTTTAATACAAGAAAGAATACTTCTTAAGGTATTTCGCCAGTGTTGCTTTTCAGATTCAATTTGGGCTTTGAGTTCTGAATCTATTCCTTTTCCATAAATTATTCTTCGTTCAGCTTCTTTCCATATAGTAAATGATGCGGTGACAGAGACTGTTCTCATGATCTTTTAATCGTTCTGTGTGTCTTCAGTTAGTGAATCCACTAGCTGATTCATAAGACGATTGTGAATTTGAGCTGGAAGTTGGAAATAGTAAACAACAGAAACAATAAGCTGCTTTGTTAACTGGTGAATATAACAACCACGAACGACCCACTTAATCACCATTAGCAAGTCGTCGTTTGAACCACGTCGAGTTCATTGAACGTCCTCCTGAGTTAGCAACAAAAGGTCCATTCTTGTTTTGAAATAAATCAGATCCGCGAGCTGTGATCTCAGTTCTAAGACTTTGCAACATGATAGGTCGCTGTGTTGTTTGGTCAAATTATAAAAAAACAACATCAAGAAATGACAATACAGCAGGAATAGGAAGATCTTCAACCATTTCTTCATTTTTACCGTCACTGTCATTATTAGGATCCAGATCGCGGGTATCTTCACTTCCTTGGTTCATTGAGTCTTCTTCATTTTCCGCAAACAATTGATAAATGCCTTCATCTTTGCTGTCATTTTTAGATTCTGATTCAGTATGTTTCAGTATGCTGTCATCTTCAGATTCTGATTCACTTTCTGCATCATCTGTTTTCGCTTTCTTTGAATATAGAAACTTGTTCATTAATTCTTTGGACTTTAATGCCTCTTTCTCATCATTTTTCTGTTTTTTTCAACGCTGAGCCCCACTTATTTTGTGTTTTGGCATTTCTGAATTCAAAAAATAATATTGTGATAATTAGGATTAGTTTCTCTACTTAAATATTATAAAATTATAATTTGTAGATTTTAAAATCGTTGTAAATTAAAGGCTGAATTCTTGGAGTCGAACTCGTTTAGATTTATCATACATTCTTGTGGTCTTAACTGCTTTAAACAATATATATATATATATATATATATATATATATATATATATATATATATATATATATATATATATATATATATATATATATATAATATATATATATATATATATATATATTCTATGTATGGAAAACGCGTTCGACTTCGAGAATTCCGCCTTTAGTCACGTCACGTTTAATGTTTGGACGTGAACGATAATGCTGTACAACGATTTAAGTGTTGAAATTTTTTCATTTTAGAATATGCAAACTCTCAAAATTGTATAACTCAGTTTTGATACGATATTAACACTTACCTTTCGCATTGATAATTTTAGTTTAGCTGAAATGTTTATATTTCATATTGATTTATATTTAAATATTTATATTAAAAACTCATAAGTTTCACCGTAATTTTAGGTTGAGTTTGTATTACTAGTACATATGTTTGAAATGCTAGCTCAAACGTGTTCGAGTTAGAACGTTCGAACTTTAAGCCAAAATTTCAACGTTCAGGTTCGAGTTTTTTTCTCTTAAAAGTTTGAACTCATTTCAATTAATACAGCTGAAATATAAATAAAAATTAGTGTTTTTCCTGTTTGATTTATTTGTAGCTATTTAAATTTTAGAAAAACAGTGTTTGTCTGACCACTCTAAAAATAAAAACAGAATAACGTCACGTGTAAAACCATTGCAATCCAGAATGTGTCCGTTTTTTTCCCGTTAAAAATTAAATGAACAGTAACCGTTTGACCACTGTTTATTTACGTTTTAAAAAAATAAAAATTAAATAAAAAGTAAAAACAAAACATGGCTACTTTTAAAGACGTCAGCACATTTAGAAGGTTTGAGGTTTGGGATTATTTTAAATTTTCTTGCGGTTGCTTGTTCATGGTGGTTCGGGTTCTGGCTCACTGGCTCTTGTTCTTGAACTTGCTCTTTAATTCAGCTGTGTTACTATTAATCACTGAGCAGTTGTTGGCTCTGTATTTCTTGATCATTGTAAGGTGTGACTATGGGAAAGATGTCGTTTCGTCGAGTTCTTTGCTTTTGTGGATTAGGACTTTCTGTGTGTGTTGTAGGGCTTTAATGATGTTTTTGTTGATGATCTCAAAATGGTATCTCTTAAGGACCAATTGGTAAAAATTGTTTATTTATGCTCCTTAGATGCCAAAAAGTCCTTTCATAGCTGTAACGAGTAAAATCTTTTTGTTATACTTCGATAAAAAGCTCTGCAAGACAATCTTTTTACTATACTATAATAGCTGTGCAAATGTCTCAAGCCAAGATCAAACGAATTTTTGCTTAAACAAAAAGTAAGACAAGAACTCTTTCTTTCACCGTACCTCTATAATATCTATACACAAAACCCTCTTGGTTGTAGCCTTCTACAATCGTTCAATATACTTCTTGAACGATTCTCTAATATTGAGTTGAATATTTGTATATATTTCTATCTTTGTAAAATTGGATAATTTGGAGAGTTACGGATCAAATTAAAGTATGAAAAAATTTCATAAGCTGCGAAAACAGATTTTTTGTTAATAATAACCTTTTTTTCACGGTGTTTTTTACGCCATTGATTAAGAACTTAAGAAATATCCAACATCTAGAGGTTGCAATATTTGAGTGAAATCGGATATCAAACACATAAATATTATTCATACTTTTCACATATATTAATTGCTAATTTAGTTTTAGCTAATGCCTCTCGAAGAATAAAACTTGACTAATCGGATATAATGCAATATTTACTTATGTCAGGGCGAAGCATTTTTTTGACATTTTTGAATGCAAAAAATATAAAGATAATTGTTATTATTAACAAAAATTAGTTTATTAATAAAAAATTATCAAAATAGCCATAAATATCAAAAATTAAAGTATCAAAGTATATTCGCAATATATATTATCAAAATCAATGTAAAATACCAATAGGGTAGGGTGGGGTAATGTGGGTCTACGGGGTAATCTGGGTCTAATTCATATTTATCTGTTATATTGATAATGGCTTTAAGTATAAAGTTGAAATTTTTACCACGTTGTTATAGCATATTAGGCTAATTAATTTTAAAATATAACCTTGCTACGCTGTTAGAAACGGCACTTTTTTAGCTAAAATGCTAGATACATAAACCAAGCCATTTTTTTCTCCGTTTTTAAACTTCAGAGAAAATATATTCAAATAAAGCCTAAACGTATGAAAAATGGTTATTTTGAAAGTAAAGTTACTATATTTTAAGGAAAGTATACCTGTAAGACACTAACGCACATGGTTTGTTTAAAATTTAAAATATAATCAGGTGGGGTAAAGTGGGTATATGTATATAAAATATTATGATATGGAATTATATTATCGAAGTTGTTGTTAGTAACATTATAAACCTATTAGTTTCATCAGACCTAACTACTTTTGTGTTAATAATTCTTTAGAACTATTAAACACTTATGTTTGAAGTTTATATCTTTGAAGTTTATATTAAGAAACATGTGTATTTATTTGAATGAAACAATACCTAGGTCAAATAAAATATTATATAAGACTTATATGGTGTTAAAATATTTTTTGGTGATATTTTATGATTTATGCTAATTTATTTCACTAAAAGTTTAACAGATTTTTCATAAATATTACTTTAGAAAATATTTAAAAAATTCCAAGATGTTATAATAAAAAAATAAAACCCAAGTACAATACTGATAGTTTGGAAAGAGCAATTGTGTTAGTATGTGAGAAAAAAAGTACTATTTATCATGCTGCTAAAGAATGTTCTGTTCCTAAAGAAACATTGAGACGAAGAATAAAACAACAAGAATTTAATGCAAACAAACGTGAAGGTCGAAAAAATGTACTGAGTGATAATGATGAAACTATGATTGTAGCTGCAGCGCAGTATTGTCAAAGATATGGTCTTCCATTAGATTCTCTTGACATTTGTAATTTAGTTGGTCAATTTTGCACAACAATGAGGATGAAAACTCTTTTTAAAAATGGAATTCCTGGAAAAGATTGGATAATTTCTTTTAAGAAGCGTCATGTTGATAAACTTCGATTACGCAAACCTGAAATACTTACATTTTCAAGAGCTAAAAGTTTAACACATGAAGTTGTAGATAATTTTTGACTATTTTATCTGATGTGATTCATAATAATAACATTGTACCAATTAGTATATACAATCTTGATGAGACTGGGCTTTCCACAAATCACTTAACGAAGAGAGTATTTGTACATCCAAAAAGCAAAGATGCTTATGAATTGGCTGGTTCTTCTGGTAAAGCTATGTACTCTGTGCTGTTCTGTGTCTGCAGATGGAAGATATCTTCCACCATTTGTTGTTTTTAAGGGAGAAGGCTATCTGTATTCTAAATGGGTAGAAAATGGCCCACCAGGATGTGCTTTTGGGGCAACAGCAAGTGGATGGATGCAAGACTTTCTATTTGAAAACTGATATTTTACTTGAATTTTATAATTTTCATTTTTTTATTTTAATTTTTTTTCTTTCCTTTTTTTATTAATGTATTTACACTGAATAGCCTTTGTTGCTCTTGAAGGCGGTACAAATGATTCAATAGAAGTAAATACATTCTTTATTTAGGTTTGTCGAGCACTTCATACCATTTGTTGACCAAGATCAAAAACCAATACTCCTGCATTATGACGGTCATGGAAGTCATTTAACATATGGTACTATAAAAGCAGCCATGGACAACGATATCCAAATTATTTGTCTTCCACCAAATTGCTCACACGCATTACAACGTTAGATGTAGCTGTCTTCGGACCATTAAAGAATGAGTGGAGAAAAATTTTAAAGCGGTTTGCAAGAGAAACACAACAAAAAAATATTGATAAGACAGCTTTTACAGGATTATTGAAACAATTGTGTCAGAGACTCTCTCCAGCAAATGCTATAGCAGGATTTCGTGGTTCAGGTATCTCACCATTAAGTAAAGAAAAGATGGAAAGAAGAATAACAGGTATTGACTTTCTCAATCAATCACCTGAACGTTATAGCCCTAAATCTCCAAGAATACAAACACCGAGATCAGCTATGCGAGAAGCTTTAAGGTCAATCATATGTCCTAATGTATCTGCAGAAACAGCAGCAATAATTGAACAACAAAAACAAAAATGGAAGAGAGTACAAGCAAAATGTGGAGAACTCCTTACAAATGAGAAAGTCAAACGACGGTTACTTGAGGAACAAAAAGTCAGAGGAAAAAATCAAAGTTAAAAAAAAATGTACAAAAAAACTATTACCTTTACTGAAGTATCAAAGAAATACCCAAAAAGATCTAAGAAGTGCCCAAAATAGCAGGTATTTTACCATAAAAGTGCAATCATCAAAAAAATAGTTATTTCTTTTAAACACTTTATTAAAACATGATTTCTGTTTTAAATCACCATTTTTTTACTTTTATTTGACCGAGTTTTTAATTTTTATTGTTGTGCTGTGTATGTATGCACTTTTTTTTTCAAAAAAAAACAACTTAAAACTACTTTTTAAAATAAAACCTTGTATATATACTATAAAACGGTGCGTACATATAGAATGTATGTCAGATTTTTCATAGGCAGCAGTATTTTAAACCAGAACTACCAATATTTTATGTAGACCCACATTACCCCACTATGTGGGGTAATGTGGGTCTATATATAGGCATCTTCGAGTAAAGGCTCCCCTGACTTATTGATAGTATTTTAAGTAATAGTTTTTTGTTAAATTTTTTTAGTAGGATGTCCAATCATGATTTTAAGACATCATTTGTCAGAAAGCCGATACCTAAAAATGGGTTTTTTTTTTAACTCAAAGTCAGAAATAGGTAAAAATAGGCTCAGATTACCCCACCTTACCCTATGAAAATATATTTTCAATAAATATTTTAATTTTTGATATTCATGGCTACTATTTTAAAAGTCTATTGTTTATGTAATAATTCAATGTTACTCATACAGCAAGAAAAACACTTTTGGGTGACATTGTATATTCAAAGTTACCCTGAATTTGATTATATGTTAGCTATGTAGAAATATATATCCTTTTTGAAGCAAAGAATAAGTAAATTCATTCTATTTTGAGTTTATATTGAAAATTAACAAATTAAATGATATACTTAAAGATCTAATTTGATATTCGCAATATAATATAAAATATGCTAAATCAACAACACACCGTGTTACCTTTACTTTTGCCACTGAAATCATAGTCATAACATGGCCAAGGACACGGGTTTCGAAGTGGGAGGGCACAATTGTAAATTTCTAAAAAAAGTCCTCTATATCTAGAATTTTCTTTAAAAAAAGTGTGTGGGGGTGCGGTGGGGGAGTAGCACCTGCCCCTGGACCCCAGGTGTCGTCGACCCTGCAAAAGGATAACTTTATTCTTGTGACTATGCAAGAATTCACGATTCTCTGATTACAGTAAAAGCTTTGCACACGCATGTTAAACGTCATAAGCAAATTTAGTAGAGGTAAACAAAGATTTATTTTAATATTTTGAATTGCTAAGTGCTGCGGTATAGTAACATTTAAAAGGAAAATCTCTACTCATTGTGCAGTGAATGATTGTAAATACAGATTTATAGGATACAGATTTTTTTAATAATATTCTCAGTGATTCAACAGATATTACTTTAAAATTATGTAAAGTCATTTAAAAACATTTTAAGACTTAAAAAGATTTTTAAAAGTTGTGTCTTCGATACCAAAATCTGACAATTAAAAAGTCTATAGCCTTACATGTGGTCTAAAAAGACCACCAGGTTTTATGCTGTTTTAACCAAATGAAATCTTTTTCGTTCAAGATTATTTGTCTTGTAACAATAGGAATTATTATTTTAAAAGAGCTTTTTTAAAATAATACAGGAACAATCATTAATTGGGCAAAAGGGTATCAAAAGGGGATCTTAGCCCTTATGGTTAAGATTTTAAATACATATGCTCTAGTGTTAATTTTATTTTCATTAGTTTTAAAAAAGTTATTAATAAGTTCCTATTCTATGTTATTCTATGTTGTGTTTTGTTAATGAGCATAAACAATGCATTTTGATTTATGTTGATTTAGTAAATGTTTTAGAATGTATATTTGATTTGGTAAATGTTTTAGAGTGTATATGTTGATTTGGTAAATGTTTAAAGCAGTCATTTGTTTAAGTAATGGATTTGCGTGGGTAAACTTGTTTTTAAAAAATAAAAATTCTTTTTTCTTTTCTTTTCGTGATTATAAGGTGTTATATTATAACTTATTATATGTTGAAATTTCTAATAAAAAAATATTTTAATTCATCTTATTCAAAATTTCATCCTCTTTCTTTTGATGTAAGTATGGAACTGAAACTATTTTTAGAAATGTGTTAAAAATTACATTTGCAAAATTATTTACCTTAGCAACGCCGTAGCAACCACAAACATACCCTCGTTTAATTATATATGTTGAGCTAAATTGCAAAAAATTTGTCTGTTTGTCTACACCTTTATTAGAAGTAAATTTTTAATGTTTTCTAACAAACTTTCTACTTCAATAGTAGTAGTTGTCTACAGCTTTATTAGAAGTAAATTTTTATTGTACTTTTAATAAGATAATCTCGAGAAAAACTTTTTCAACAGATTAGAAAAGTTATCCAAAGTAAATTTACTTGGCATACTCTTTTATTTTTATAACATTATAATATTATATATATTACAATATTTACTTTTTGTTAAACAATAGAAATATTTTATATATTTATTTAACTTATCTAGTTGATATACGTAGTTTGACAAATAATTTAGCAAAATATTTGGTTAAACTTTACTCTAATTGCATATGATTTTGCTCTTTTTATCTAGTTGGATATAGGTTGTTATTTAAAATATAAGAAAAAAGGATTTTGTTTTTAGCCCGACTCATTTTGATTGGCCAAATTTCACTTTAAGTATACAAATTTATCTTCCGCTACTCTGAACTCCAAAAATAATACAGCTAAAGAGATTTAAAGAATGAATTGAAAAATAATTGCAAAACCACTAATATTGACTGAATTCATAAAAAAAAATGTTTAAGAAATATTTTTTTGAAATATACAACTTTTCTCATTAAAAATTACAAAGAAAACAATATCGTTTAAGAAACGTTTTTTAAAATATACAACAATTTTTCTAATTAAAACAAAAATTTAATTTTATATTACACTTGACACAATCAGACACAACATTCTATAAATGAAATTCTCTTTAATATATTAATGTTACTTTTCTTATTGTATTTTTCTTTCGCATCCAAACTAATAATTATGACGTATCAAACATAATATATTTGTACCTCTGCCATACCGTAATACAATCCTTATTATGAAGTACTACCAAATTGTCGTACGTAATACTATCCTTATTATGAAGTACTACCAAATTGTGGTAAATGTTTTTAACTTTAAAACTATTTGTATTTAGAAAAAAAGAATTCATATAAATGCACACAAAAATTATCAACTACAAAAAAAATTTAAACTCCTATTCGTTTTTGTCACTTTTTGCCAGCGGTCGCTTTACGACAAAAATTCGCGAGTTGCACACGGTTACCAACAAAACAAATTCACTGTAAATTACTAAAAAAAAACAAAAAAAACATTGATGATAAACGCTATATAAAAAGTTTTACAAATATTTACATAACCAGAACTTTTTAAAGTAATTAATTATTATTTGTACAAATAATGGCAATAAATGGGGAGAGTTATAGATTCACATCAAATTAATTTAATACATTAAAATTTGATTAAATTTCAAAATTTTGTGACTCAGGTAATTTATTTGATAATACAGCAGCCATTTTGAGATCTTTGAAAAAAAAAACGATTGGCTGGCTTAGTTTTTAGTAAGTTAAAGTAAAGCAAAAAGTTGGTATTAATTAAATTTCGTACTATTATGTCCCTGGTACTCTCAGGGACATAATAGTACTCTCAGGGACATTGGAGTACCAAAAGGCGGGTTTAAACTTTGCACCTCTTTTTTCTGAAGCAAGCACTTCATCGCTATATCGCTACCGCCTTAAGGGGCTGTCCATTAGTTACGTCAACATTTTTTTGTTAACTTTTCCAGTTTATAACTACTAATTTCTAGTTTATAACTACAAAGGCTAAATGTATACATCTTAAACAAAAGCTAAATGTACACACCTTACATGTTTAAATTATGAACATATTTCAAATTAATACAATACTTCAAAGTGTCTAACCTCCTCACTTTAACTTTAGACCTAATCCAATTTCACAGTAAAAGCCAATTATTTCTGATAGAGTCAAGTATAACAAACAACGCATTTCTAAAATTGTATAAACCAGAGGTCGGCAACCTTTTGAGACAGAAGAGCCAAAAGTTGCAATTTACAAAGCTTTTTAGCTTTTAAAGAGCTACCAACATCATTATTTCAATATTATGTTCAAGGAGCTAAAGAACCGCATCTTGATATCGAAAGAACTACATGAGGCTTGCAAACCACATGTTAAGAAATTTGAGAAACTGATAGCATATTTGATCTATTTGATCTAGATGAGATTTGAGGCAAGGAGGTATTACCTGACAGATGACAATTTGTACCAGAGTAACATAAATACCTGAGTAATATTTATGAATACATATCTGAATAAAATTAAAAGGAATAAAACAGAAAAATTATCCAAGTAAATAGAATAAAGTTATTACTTTAGTTTTATGATAATAGTTTTGGATAATTAGTAGGAATAGTTTTGTACCATTTGTACAAAACTATTTTGGGGTTGGGATCCTAGGATTCTATGGTTTTTTACAATCTTTTTTACAATCAAGTCTCTCAAAAATCAAGTTTATAAAACTTATAAACATTAAAATGAAATATTTTTTATAACACCCATGGATCCACACTTGTGTGATTTGGACAGGTTTCCATAATGCCAGATTTTTATTTAAATATGACATTACAAAATAATGGAAACAATTTTTTACAACTCAAGATTAAATATTTTTAGTGTAATGCTTTTACTTTGATTGTAATTTCAACATATAATAAGTTATATTGATGTCATCTTTTTGAAGCCAAAATATTTATAACGATTAAAAAAAGTTATACTAAAGATGGACTATGGTAAAAAGTTGGCTGCATAAGCAGGTGCAACTATGTTTACAATGCATTTTTTCACCTTCTCTAAAAAAGAAAGAGCATCATTTGAAGATCCGCTCCAGATATGGCAACAGTATTCAATACATATAGAGATAAAGAATAGAATCCTGAGTAAGATACAACCTTAGCAGATACTAATTTTGCAATGTATTTGATATAAGGTTTCCAAGAAAGATAGGAAGTGAGAGTTAATCCTAGAAGATGAAGGTTAGATGACTCATCGAGTACAATACCATTTATAAATATAGGAAGATCTAGAAAGTTGAGATAACAATTAGCTAAAAAAATTGATTTTATCTGAGTTAAAGTTTACCGTGAGCCACCGTGAGCCCCATGTTGTAGCAGAAGTGAAATCCTTTTCAAGCTTAAATCCCCCCTCCAAGCAATTGGTGAGTGTTGGCTTCTTCTCAAGACAAGAATAAATGGAAGTATCATCAGCAAACAATGCCACCTTAGACGCAAGAATTTCTGTGAGATCCTTAATGTAAATTTAAAAAAGTATAGAGTAAATGATAGAACCTTGAGGAATCCCTGAAGTTACAGGAAATGAAGAAGAGTGTTGTCCATCGAGGACAACTTTTATATCATGATTGGTAAGGAAGGACTCAATAATATTAAAGATGTTACCTGATGCATCATAAAATGATAGGTTATGGAGAAGACCAGCATGCCAAACTTTATCAAAGAATTTGAAAATGTTGAGAGCAACAGCCTTAACTTCTGATGATGTTTCAGCATAACTAAGTAAGCAACCTTAATATTTGCCTGCCAATTCGTTTTTTGGGAGAAAAAAAAATTAGTGTAGACTTTTTAAAACAGGTCAAGGACAGTGATGGATCCAGGGGAGGGTATGGGGGTATGCATCACCCACCACCAGAATCTGAAAGTCCTAAAATATCATAGAAATGGAGGACTTTTTTTTTTTAGGAGATGCAAATGTGATACAAAATACAAAAATATTTCAACGTACCCCCAAACATCGGTAAATACACTGAGGTATAATAACATCTGTCCAACAACATCTGAAATTTCATTGATGCCTAATAACATCTGTGTAAAAAGTATATGATTGCTACAGATGTAGTTATGCCTAGTAATAGTCATATATGTAGTTGTACAGATGTGACTATTCTAAACATAAGAAATTATTAAATTATAATGCATTATATTAACCAGATGTAGTTTAATATATGGTTTTGTATATATAAATGCATTATTTTAACGAGATGTAGTTTCATATATGGTTTTTTTCAGATTTAGTTGGATCTGGATAAAATTCTTCCAGATGTTATTGGACTTAAATAAAAATAACCAGATGTAGTTACATCTTCCTAAAGATGTTGCTAGGGGTCATTGAATTTCCAGACGGTATTGGACAGATGTCAAAGTTCTTTGTTGTTTAAAGTATGTATATGTACCATATGGCTACTACTATGAATTTAAAAAATGTTGATACCAGGAAATTAAGTATACTAACTGTTTTTATAAAATTTAAACTTCACCTATAAAAGTAATTAGAAAGGCTTCAATTTGGTTGCATTCAGAAACATTTAGAGGTTTTATATCAACAAACTTTTAAACTTTATGTATTTTGTGTAATGATTTGAAGCTAAATGGGGGTCAGATTATTTGAAGCTAAATGGGAGTCATGTATTCATCAGAGTGATATGTCACCATCAGAATAATATGCCCTTTAAATTTTTCCTCCTGCTCTAAAGGTGAGAGCAAAAAGTTCATAAATTTTTTTTTACTAATCTTAACTAAAATCATACAATTTAAAAATTTCAAATTTTATGTTCAAATTTTTCAGCGTTCAAGAACTATGGCAATATTAAATTTGTAACCCTCTCAAATTGAGGGAAGTTAAAACTTTTAATGGTCGTCATTTTTGAACGCTAAGAAATTATCGCACGAAATTTAAAATTTCTTATTGAAAATGAATTTATTTAAGAATACTTAAAAAATAATTTTTTAACTCGTTGCTTTCATATTTGGGACAGAGGGAAATATTTTGGGGTTTTTTTTTGTTCTCAGGCTCCAATCATCCCAATATTTTGCAAAACATTTTTATTTGACATAAACATATAAATGTTTGGAGTTTACCTTATGTCTTAAAGTTTGCTTTCTCAAACACCAAAAAAAGCAGAATCTGAATCTGTCTTAAGTATATAAATATGTTTTTGTTGTTCTTTTAAGCTTTATTTTGGACCTGAAAATATCTCTGCATAAAGGGTGTTTAAAAATTTACCTCACATTTAGGTATTAAAATTAAAAAAATTTGCTAAAGATTCATCAAATAACTACCAGTATTGGGTCAAAATGAGTTTAACAAGTCAAAGGTTTCATAAAGAAAACAGGAATATAGTTTGTTTTTGCTGTGTAAACAAAGACATAAAATGTCATAAATTAGAGAATAACCAGAACTCATTATTCTTTATTACAAGAACTCATTATTCTTTATGTGAATCCAGGATCTTTGTGGATCCAGGGTTTAGTTTGGAAACTAATTCTCTACCATCTGGAGTTTGTTTAACATGTAAAAAATGTCTTCATTTAAAAAAGGTTAAACAAAAATTTGTCCTTAACGCTGATTAATTGATGGTACATGAAAATGTAAATATATATATAAACATATATAAAATACTATATTAAACAATTTTAGACTGAAGGGTATATTTCTCAAAACATAGAAGATTTGTGGAAGATTGGAAGAAGAACGCAACGGAAACTATGTTGATTAAAGGATACTGGTCTATGCGTATGTTTCTTTTGCTGTATTGCAAAAGAGAAAAGGAGTCATCGAAAATCAATCTTTCTGAACTTATTGAAGATTTTAGTAAAGAGCCTGAGTCCTCAGATTTGATAAATGCATCTTTTTGCACATTGCTGCTAAAAGGTAGGTAAAGGTATCAGACACCCTGGCACAAAATCTGCAATAGTGCAAAATCTACATCAGCTCATTCTTTCTCAAGACTCGAAAACCTCCCAAGAAGTTATTTCCTCTGTACTAAAAGGTATATATAAAACATCTGACAATAAAGAATTAACTGTAGCAACAGGCAAATGTGTATTTACATTTTTCTATCTATATTTATTATTAATTTTATAATAATAAATATAGATACGTATATATCGAAGTCAAACATGAGTGAATAGAACATTTGTCTTAGGAAATATATCTTTTGTAGGTGGTAAAGCTCTTCATGTTAAGCTCTACTCTGATACATTATTTACTATAAAAAAGAAAATGGATCTTCCCATGTCAGGAATGGATTGTATAATGAGTGAGATATGTATAGATTTGAGTCGTGGAGGTAACAGTATTGTACAAGAACTTAATTTTGCATATATTTATATTACTTACATGATTATAAATTATTTTCATTTTTTTTTCTAGGTATCAAACCAAATGCCTCAAAAAGTATTAGGGACTAATCTCTCCAGTTAAATCAATTTTATGAAGTAGTTTCATGCAGTTTTCAACAAACACACAAAATGGAAACTGCATGGTTTTAGATACAATTCAGAAAGATGTCGCATTTGTTACTGAACTGTGGGAAGTAATAAAAAAAATTTGTGAACACAGAAAACTTAATCTCTACAATTGCTTTATAAGAATTGGAGTCATGGTTCACTGAAAGTCGTAATGAACATCTTCAACCCAGAAGAGCTACAATCAGAGAAAAGAAACATGAAAAATACAGGGGTTGATACAGTTCTTATTTTGGGTCTTGTACGTGGAGTACAAGAAAGTAATTATAATTTGGAGAGGTTTATTAAGTTACTTAAGCTGAATGAGCTAAAATACACAGTAGCAGGTGACCTGAAGCTTATTAATTGTTTACTGGGCATATCTGTAAGTTAAACATTAATTACTTTATGTAATTGCATGATAATTTATAAAAAGTGATTGCTTTTTATTATTTTATCAATATTAAACCTAATATTTTAATATAGTCTTTTTTAATACTAACACTTAAAGGCACATGTAGGAAAGTATGCTTGCTATTATTGTGAAGGAGAAAAAAGACAACAAAAATGGAAAGTAAAATGGACTTTAAAAAATTTGACTATTTTGACATCAGAAATTTATTGAGGATGGTGAAATTTATAAGCACATGAAAAACTATAAAAATATTGTTTGACAAAATTGCCTAATTGAGGAGTCTGGAGAAACTCTTGTTGTTGATATAGTTCCGCCTCCTGAATTACATTTGTTTGAACTTATTGTTACACAAATAACAAATGTTCTGATGGATGAGAACTTAACTAAAAAGCTCTTAAATAATAAAACTTTAACAAAGCACAGTTACAATGGAGGAGGATTTGATGAACCTAACTGTCAAACTTTCTTGCTTAGATGAACTATAACTCCTCTTCTGATGATACCTTGAGACTTTAAGGAAATTCAAAAAGGGTATGTAATTAGTTAAATCTCTTTCACCTATAGTTTATACTATATTTATTAGTTTTTAGAAACATAATTTTTTTAAACTTCATTTTAGTGACAGAAGGATGTTTTGGAATGAAGCTTTCCCTTGAATTTATCAGAGATATTCAGGAATTTATCTTAGTAATGTGCAACTTGCATCAGTATTTGATAGAATACACAACACACAAGATTTGCCTAGGTTGGAAACTTTGCATCATACAGTCACACCTCATTATGTTTCTAGAAAGAGAAAACAAATCCTTGGAGCAAAGCTGTGAAACTGTTCACAAAAATATTAACGAGGCAATGAAAAGATTCGCAGCTTCGGAGCTGAGCAAATGCCAAGGAGAAAAGCATCGTAAAATGGCCATAACCTACTCTAGTATAAGGAATACTTTATTACATAGTAAAAAATATTGCGTGATTGTAAATATAAGAAGTAATCACATATAAAAAATGTTTGCAAAAATTATTACTTTGTATTTGTCTCTATATTGTTTCATTTTAGAGATATTCCAAGTATTTAAATAGTTGAGACAAGGGGGCAAATTCAGAATTTTTTGGTGTTTGAGAAAGCAAACTTCTAGACAAGGTAAACTCTAAATATTTATATGTTTATGTCAAATAAAGATACTTTACAAAATATTGGGATGATTGGAGCCCAGGAACAATAAAAACCCCAAAAATATTTTCCCCTCTGCCCCATACATGAGAGCAATGAGTTAACAAGTTATTTAACTAAATTCATTTTCAATAAGAAATTTCAAATTTCGTGCAATGATTTCTTAGCGTTCAAAAGTGACAAAACTTAATAATTGGTTGCGGTAATTAGTGTATGTTGCATGTAATACATGTTGCATGTAATACATGTTGCATGTAATATATGTTGCATGTAATACATGTTGCATGTGTTACATGTTGCATGTGTTACATGTTGCATGTAATACATGTTGCATGTAATACATGTTGCATGTAATACATGTTGCATGTAATACATGTTGCATATAATACATGTTCTCAAATCTTAGTCTTAATACCCCATGTTAGTTTTCAAATGATAACTAAAAATAAAAAAGCATACATGAGATTCTTTGGAAATATTCATCATCTTTTTTGGACAAAGAAACTTTTGATGCAGAATAAACTATATCCAATATCTGACTTGCTGTTTCTTCATCGTTTTCAAGGTCGCCAGCTGACTAAAAAAAGTAAAAAAATCCTAACTGAGAAAAGTCCTATGAGTCTAGAGGTCTGGGGGCAATCAAACATTTTTTGAATGTTAAAGTTGATTACACTGAACTTGTTATTTAACATTTATATTTTAAAATTTCTTACAATTTATTGGTTATTTTAAATTATTATTTATTATAATATATTATTTTTAATAACATATTAATTATCATAATTTGTTATTTATTATAACTTTTAAATGTTTATTTATATAAGATTCATTGGGGCATTCCAAAATGGTACAATTTGAAAGAAAATTAGAAATTAATTTTAAAAGTAAAATTTAAAAGTTAAAAAGAAAATTAAATTTAAGCACATTTTTAGCAATTTCTTTTGTGATTCTATACTTAGCACCACCAATATAACAAACAAGACCAAAGTGCGTATTCAACAAATTTTTTGTTTTTGCGCAAGTTTGGGGTAAATTCAAAACAGTGAAATTTGTAATCACGAAATTTGCACAGTTGCGTTAAACAAAACTTACGTAAGTTTTTTCGTAAGTTCAGCGCTAAAAAAACTTGCTCAGCTCAATTTAAGCAAAAAAAGTTACATTAGCTATGAGCTGTCTTAACTTTGGTCTACCGTTAAAATTACTAAATATTAAAAATGGTGTAATGTTATTATGATTCATATATTGTCAGTTTGATATAGAATCTTAGTATAAACTACAATATATACAACTTATGTATATAAATTCTATATATTATAATAAAGTTAACGATAATCATAGATATTAACACAAATATAAATGCATCATAATAATTTAACAACTGATTACCTTAATAACATCTTAACATTTAAGATGTTATATTATTATAAATTATAGAAATAAAATATTGTGTTTTATAATATCATAATATTATTGTTACATTTTTGTATAATATTATTAATTTATTATCTTGTAATAGTAATATAACAGCATAAAATGGGAACTTAATATATTTAAATTATATGCATAATGATGTGATATTATAAATAAATATTGATATAACATCTTAATGACAACCATTAAGATGTTATTAATTAAGTTAAACTTAATGTATTTAATTTATATATATAAAGATGTTATTATATTATTAATATAACATAACGTCTTAATATGTAAAATAATAGTAACATTGTTATGTAAAATAATAACATTATATATATAAAATTTATAGTATAAAGTATATATTATATATTTAAAAAAATGCTATATCATTATGATGCAGTTATGATTTTGGTAATATACATATAATTATTGAATTATTATATTCACAAAAAAGCAACTATATCTTTATAAATATTAACAAAACACTGCATATATTAACGAAAAAATAACTATATCTTTATGAATATTCTATTTCACAGTTTTTTGTTAAATGGTACATATGTCATTAAGTATAACGATCGTAGTTCATTTAGTCGTTTTAATAGCTTTATTTAGTTTTAGTTTAAATGGAAATTTAGGTCAAGATTAAATCTGGCATAAGGCTCAATATGTTTCAATAAATTTCATTTGTAAAAAAATAAATAGAGATATTGTCAACACATTAACAATGATTTGTCAACAACCGCGTTGAGAAGCAACCCAATTTCTTCAGTAGCAAAAATTCTAATATCAATGAGGCTTTTATCAAAGTAAAAAAAGTTCGCAACAAAAAATAATAATCTATTGATCATTTATTGTTTAAAATGCTTGTTATTAATTGACTGTTACGAATGAAGTTTGAAAGAGTTTATGGACTACTTACTTAAAAATAGCTTTTTTCCTTTTTCAAAAATTTTGTCAAAAAGTATTCTTGATAAAGATTTTTATTATTTCTAATTCTGAATTGAAAAAGACATTGGAAAATAATCCTAATGCGGTTTTCTCTTTTGCTTGTTATCAGTCATGATTACACCATTTAATCAGCCAACTACACCAGAGAAAATATATTTCAATAAAGTTCACCATTAGGTAGATAGTGATGTGGAGCAATCCTTTGATCATTTCAAAAACCATTGGAAGTCACAAGAAAGGTGGAGCACTTCAGTGCTCCTAACACCTGAACAATATATTGCAAAACATATTTTATGTGCCACTTACTGGAAAACCTTTACTATTGCTTAGGATTAGAAATTCCAGATGACATAAACTTTGAGAGCAACAATGAAGATGATGTACATTATGTTCAGGCTGAATTAACACAAGTCCACCAATTCAACTTGGCATTGTACAAAGAATACTAATTAAAACTTTGTTTTTAAAGCAAAGGCGATAATATATTGTTGAACATAACATCTGCGAATGTTACAAAGATTTTTTTGATGTTTTATATATGACTTGTTTAGGCATTATTCAAACTCCAAGTATAATTAGTATACAAATTTTTAGTTATTTGCATTTTAAAAAAACACTATTTATGTGATATTTATGATTGAAAAAAATGAAATTTTTTATAGTTTTTATAAATTGTATATTAAACAATTGTTGAAATTTATCTGCGCTTTATAACCACTAAGTTTTTGTGTAAGTTCAGCGCAACTCGTGCATAACCCTAACATTACGGAAATGCTGTGAAACCAAATTATTGACTACCAAATAGTTACGAAAACAATGCTGAACGTACAGTTTCTGTAACCTTAGTTGAGCTACACAAGAATTACGAAAGTTTGGTGAATACGCACCCTGGGGAGGATAGAAAATGTGCTTTAACAATAGAATGGTTTCACTTAACAGAAATCATAAAAAATGAATTAATTTTTTTCTCCTTTCTAAAAGGTTAGTTAAACCTAGTTTGTTCAGAAAAAAATTAATATTTTTTAATTGTGATACTAATTTGACTGCTCTTTGTTGAACTTTTTCCAAGATGTGAACACAAAAAGGAATAATGGATTAGAACCCTGAGGCACATCACTAAACATGTCTAACCAGTCTGAACAAAATTCACCATAAATCATATTTAACACATAAATCACACAAAGTTTTTTATTGCTAAGAAAATTCTTAAGCTAGTGCAAATTTTATTGCAGAAACCATATCCAGCTTGAATTGAAGTAAGGTGCATGAGACATAAGGCATTTGCAAAGTAAAAGGAAGAATTTAAAGTGCTAAATAACTATCACTTAAGGCTTCAGTATTGGTCAGTAGTAAACAATTTTGTACAAACTATGCTGGTGTAAGGATAAAAGCTTGTCTGTAAACAAGTATCCTGCCATCTCAAATTAACTTTATCATAACTTTAATAAGTGATACTACTCACTAAAGCGAGTGATTTCGACCTGTAGTTTCCAGTGTCAGTCATGGACTTTTCTTAAAATCGGCGTAATATATGTTAGCTTCTAGCGGGACAAAACTAGATTAGATTTAAAATACTTTTTATATAAAAGAAACAAAGAACTAACCCTTTTCAAGGCATTATGTTGAAATCAATTAATTGCAGTGCCCTTTGGTAGGTCAAGATCTTACAAAAGCTTCTTAATTTTATTTTCATTAAATATAACTCCAGTACTTGGCAAACATACAGAATTTTTCCTACTTTATAAATTAGACAAAGCTAGATTTATATCAGGTGGGCAAAAAGATTTAAAGAGTTGTTTATTCAAACAATCAGCATAAAGCTTTTTGGACTAACAGGTGATAACTAAAAAATGAGAACAATTCTAACCCTTCAGAGGGTTCAAACCGCAAGTCAAAAAAAGTAAAGTACTCCTATGTGAAACTATACTTTCTCTGTTTACAAACTTATCATGTTTTGTTTTGCATCAGCTAATTTAGTTGTGTTTAAAATGCCATCAAAACACAATGTACTATGTGAGCGCGTTGTAAAGTTCTATCAAATGCACAAAAATCTCAGAAAAAAGTTTACTGCGAACCATTTTGAAACTGGAAATGTTCCAGTTTCAACTATTTACCGTATTTTGGCATCCATAACAACCAATCGTAAAAGTGGTAGTGGAAGACCAGTTAAAATAATGAATAGAAGGGACTTCATTTGCTTCACGGTGCTTTTAACAACAATGATTCAATAAGTCAACAAGATGCTGCAGAAAAGTTCAAAGTACAAAGCCCTATATCTGCAAATCGTTGAAAAAACAAGGAATAGTCTGCTAAAAAAAACAAGAGCAAATATCAACTGTGAAATCTCAATGTTGCTGGATGACCTGAAATTATTCTGAAAAATGTTTTGTTTTGGATGAAGAAAGTTACTTCCCCCTCTCCAAAATGCAAGTTCTAAAAAATGATCAATATTATGCACATAAAAGTTCTACAACACTTACAAAAGTAAAATACAAATATAAACACAAGTTTGAACAGAAAGTGATGCTGTACATTGCCATATCTGAGAGAGGAATTTCCAAGCCATTGTTTAAACCAAGTGGTTTGGCTATTAATCAAGAAGTATACCAAAATCAATGTTTGAAGAAAATATTGATTCTATTTCTTCAAAAATATCATTCAGACAGCAAATACTTGATTTGGCCGGATAAAGCATCATCACATTATGCCAAAAAACCACAAGTCTTCTTGGAAAACCAAAACATCCCATATGTAACAAAAAACTGCAATCTGACAAACTTGCCTCAGTGTTGCCTAATTGAAGATTTCTTTGGATATTTGAGTTCGTTAGTATACAAAAACAACTGGAGAGCTAAGAACTGCAAACAATTAATTACCTGAATCAAAAGATGCATTCGTCAAATTGATATAAATGGTGTACAATGCTCCTGTTCCAACATCATGACAAAATTACATCGAACTGCTGATGATGGACCATATTTGAATGTTCATTAATTTTTTCTTAAAGATAAGTGATGTACCTTCAATTAAAACAAATATAATTTTCTTTTTCTAAACATTTGTTTTTATTATAGCCCGATATGAAAATTCTTATTTTTTAGTTATCACCTGTTAGTTGAATTTTTGCACCATCAAATAGAGGTATAATTTTGCACAACCTCTGACTATTAGAAAAGGCATATAGTTTTTTAAAGTTTGATTTACAAGCAGAGATTATATCAGTTTCAAAATTTTAATACAGCTTCTGGGAGAGCCTTTTTACTAAACAGTTCATTTTAATGTTTCAAAGAATTCAAAGTTTGCCTTTATATTTATTGGAAGCACAGCATAGTTTCATAAATAATTGGAATTTCTCTCTGGCTTCTATCTTTATTCATTGAATTGAAACCCACTTTAAATTGCATTTTCTTGTACAAAAGAATATTGCTTAGGGATATAAAGCACGTACTAATGAATACTGTTAAAACTAAGATCTAAGCTAAGCAACCTGTTTCATAAATATAATTTTCTTTGTATATTGGGGAAGTTTTGGCCATTTATTTGTCTGCAATCTTGTAAAAGTGATTTGTGGAAATGGTTTTTCTGAAATGGTTTTCTGTGGAAATGGTTTTTCTGTATTATAGCTTATTTAGCTTTATTTAAAGTTCTGCATTTTTGGTAAAAAGTTTTTTTTTAAATTAAATAATAGAAAACTACAGAAAATAATGTTAGTTTTTTTTGAATATCCTATATAAATGTCATCAACATATACTGTGCATTTAAGTTTGAATGAAACGTCACTAATACTATCATTTTAATTAAGAAAAAAATTAGGCATACATTAATAGAATAAAGGATTAAGACAACATATAAATATATAAAAATTTATTATGTTGCAAAAGATATTTATTACACATACTAAATACATGTTCAAGTTCAAATTCATTTTTGAAATCATTTTTCACTGAATGATTTTTAAAATGTGCATTTTGTTTTGCTTTTTGTTATATTCCTGCTTCTGACATTTCAAATATTTAAATTTTTTTTTTTTAACAACTTCGCTTCCAACAAGGCTGCAAGCAACCACAATAAGAGTTGGAAGTTATTGGAAGAGAAAAGATGAAGATTGTAGAGCAAGATAACGATTGGCAGACGACTTAAAAGATTGCAAATTATATGAATCAGGAAAACATGGTGAAGAAAGAAATTCAAAGAACTGATGTTTGAAAAAAAAAACTAGAGGAATGAGAGTTTTTGGAGCACTTAGGAACAGTCACAGAAAAAGGATGACACTTAATTGAATGACAAGTAACACAAGAATGAATATTAGTAGATGGCACAAGAGATGCAAGCTCTTTAGAGCAGTGCCCATTATTGTATTTGTAGAAAAGAGAAAGAGAAGCAACATTACAACGATGTGATAATGGTTGGGGGTTGGCTGCAAAAGCAGGTTCAACGATGTTTACAATACGTTTTTGCACCTTGTCTAAAAGAGAAAGGGCATCATTAGAAGATCCGCCCCAGATATGGCAACAGTATTTCATACAAGGCCAGATTTGAGTTTATAGAGATAGAGAATAGAATCCGGAGTAAGAAAGTTTCGAGCTCGATAAAGAGATGCAACCTTAGCAGATGCTAATTTTGCAACTGATTTGATATATGGTTTCCAAGAAAGATCGAAAGTAAGAGTTAATCCTAGAAGATGAAGGGTAGATGACTCATCGAGTACATTACCAATCATAAATATAGGAAGATCTAAATTATTGCAACAACGATTGGCTGAAAATAATTGAGTTTTATCTGAATTAAGTTCACCAGTCACAGTGAGCCCCATGCTGTAGCAGAAGTGAGATCCTTTTCAAGTTCAAATACAAAAAAAAAAATTAGAATTAGTAGATGCAATGCATAATGACACACATCTACTACTTTTATTATATATTTCTTTGGTTACATCATGGGTTCCAAAGCAACCCTATATTTCCACTGTACAGTCTACAGTATTATATAAAACATTTCTAGTAAATTTAATATCACTAAAATTGTTATCTGTAATCAATGTTAAAATTCATTGTTGTAAATTATTTTTCTAGAAAAATATTGTGTATATGTTTATATGTATTTGTATATACATATCCCCACAGTCCCCTAAAACGGTCTACAGGAGCAATTTACGACTTTCGCAAAAGTATAATTTTTTTTCTGAAAAGTATAATTTTCATTGTAACTAAAATGAAAAAGTAATACTTATAAAAAAAAAAAATTTATTTAAATAATAAACTGCAATACTTTTTAAAAGGCACAATTGTTGCACAAAAAAAAAAAAAAAAAAAAAAAATTAAATGAGCTCTGATTAAAATGCAAATGTTTTTGATAAGATTAAATACAAAATTATTACACTTTAAATTATATTGATAAAACATAAAATTATTTAACTGATAAAAAGTTATTACACTTTAAATTATTGCATAATAGTTTTTATTTTATTGTAATGTATATTTTATATACTAATATATAATTATATACTTTATAAACTTTAATATATTATTCACTTTTATTGTAGAATTTTTAATTGTTGTAATAACTCTTAAAATGCCTGCATTCTATTACAATAAGAAAATATAATATATTTTTATTATCAGTAAAATCTTTAATAGGTCTTTGTCAAATTTTTTATCAAATAAGTAATGTTGTAAATAATTAAATAGATAACTAGTGTGAAAACTCAAACACAACACTTGTCTAAAGAATTTTTTTCACGGAGCAATAAATGATGCTTGTTATATATATATTCTTGTAATATTAAAGTTAAAAACATATGCTTGTAGCATGTATAAAACCAAACTTTGTATTTAACTTTTTTAATAAATAAACAGATAACTTGTACAAAAACCAAAAGCTCCCATAAGAAACTGTTGAGAGGAGCAGTTCGCATGGCTCGCCATGTTTGTTTTAGAAGAGCTGAGTGCGGCGGGAGTAAATCCTTGGTGGGAGTAAATGAGTGCTCCCAGCCAGGCCTATATATATATATATATATATATATATATATCTATATATATATATATATATATATATATATATATCTATATATACGCCCACACCCATTGTTTGTTTATGCACTGAAAGTCCAACAGCTCTACGCATAAATGATGTTTATATATTTAAAGAAGACTGTAGATACTTAATATCCTTTAATTTTCAATTTATTTGCTTCTTTTGCCAAATCTATAACATTTAACAAATCACCCAAAAAAGATTTGAAACAATTGTATAAATTAAGAAATTTTCTCATATATTAAGGGGTTCTACTTACTAACTTTTTAAAAACTTATGTTTTAAAAAGTTAGTAAGTAGAAAACCTTAATATATATAAGAAAATTTCTTATATATTAAGGTTTATCATCAAGTGTCTAGCTGTTTCACAAATACAGCTAACAATTAACCTTTTACAGTTAACCTTTTATATAAAAAAAAAAAAAAATATGAAAGAAAAAAATATACATATAAAAAATAAATAAAACAAAAATAAAGAGAGTGAAAAAAAAGAAAAAACAATAAAAAAGCAAAAAACATAAACAAAAAACCAAATCAAACAAATTAACAAAAGAAAAAAAAAACAAAAAAAGAAACGAGAAACGAGAAAAGAAAGACAAAAAATTAAAAGTTAAAAGAAAAAAAATATTCAAAAATAGAAAGTAATTAAAAAGAATTAAAATAAAATATAAAAATTGCTCCGTTTTTGAAGAAAAATAGAATAACTTTTAAATTTTATTAATTTTGAGGGATATGTGTTTGGTGGGTATTATGATCTGATTTCTTTTTTATTTGAATATTTTCATTTATTATTAAAAAACCTAAACTTTTTGTGACTAAATGTTTGTGTGTGTGTGTGGGTGTGTGTGACACATTTTTATTTGTGAGTGTTATTTAAAAATTCTTTTTTATTTATTGTTATTTTTTAATGAAATATTTATACTACTTTTATTGTTTTTATTATGATTATTGATATTAAGACTATTATATTTATTAAATCATCATTACTTTTTTGCAGTAATTGTTTTAGCTACATGGTAGGTTGTTACATTTTGTCAGTATATTGTTTGTAACTTTCCTGTCTGTGCATAATATTTATTTGTTGTTTTAAATTTGTTTATTATTGTATAACTTACTTATTATTCTAATAATTGCTAATTTATCATCATTATTATCATTATTATTTGTATTATTAATACTATTTCATGGTATTTACTTGAGATTAGCTCTTTACTATTTGTAAATGACCTCTATTGTAAGATCTTTTGTCGAAATATATTGATTGATATATTGATTGATTTATCATTAAAATAATAATTTACTATTTTCTAAAAATGAGTTATTACTGTTGATAAAAAAAATTAACCTACCGACAAAACAGCACCTTCACGGTTTAAAACAAAATAACCAGAGTTGTCTGCAATTTTATCGATACCCATTAAAAGAGCAGATGATCCAGACTAAATTAGTAAAAAAACCACAAAGTTTTTTTAAATTAAGCAATCATACAAAACCAGCAACACAAAAATATATTTAAAAAATATTTTTTTGTTTGTTAATTTTTTAAAGTTTAACAACCATGTTTCCACTTGTGTGGTTTAGAGACTTTTCCCTGATTTTTTTATTTCAATAGTACATTATGCAAAAGTTGAAACCCCTTTTTTACAACTGGATACCATTCTAGGGTATCCAGTTAAACCTGTATGCAGATCAAGGCTAAGTATTTTCATTGTGATATTACTATTAGTATGATTGACATCTAAGATTTATGAGCTCCTTCTAACTATAGCCACAATTAAAATAGGGGTTTTGCATTAGTATTTTGATTTTCCTGGGTAAGTTGCTTTTGCCACAACTAAAAAGACCTGCCTGCACAAAACACATAACTAGATAAGATAACTCATTCAGTCAACCCCTACATTTTTTAATGATTATTAGGTTACTTTCTCATAATACTGTTTTTTGCATTCTATTTTAAATTTTTTACCATTTTTGCAACCAAGACCATCAATTCCAATCCAAACTGATTCTGAGGTTAGCATTAATGAAATTTAATTTATGGTTGTTGTTTCTTTTTCTTTATGAATTTACAGGATAAATTTTCAACTTATAACATTGTTAGCATCTTTAAGTTTTATTAACATAAAACTTATGGTAATATTAGTTGTGAACATATTAGCATCCCAAAAGCAAAGAGCCTCAACTGTTACTTACACTAAAACTAACATATTATGAATGTAAATACACTTTTAATCTCATTCTTAGGTAAAGTCAAAGATTCACTTTCAGGTAGATTTATATCTATTAATGCCTTTTGTATACAATTTAAGAATAGATAAGCTAAAGCATTACTTTTTTTTTTAACAAACTAACAAACTCACTTTTAACTTGTATTATAACTTATATTATTACTGTGTGTGTGTGTGTGTATATATATATATATATATATATATATATATATATATATATATATATATATATATATATATATATATATATATATATATATATATATATATATATATGATTTAAATGTTAACATCTTGTATGAGAGTATATATATAAACTAATTTAAAACATCAGATAATACGAATTCTCTCAATACTTTATAATTTATTTGAAATTTTAGACAGATTATAGGCACCGACATCATCAGCATATAATATAATTACAAAAATTGTGACCATTAAATAACAACAAAAATTTTTTAAATTTTGACGTCACCTTTATAATGGCTTCTTTTACCTAAGTATGAAAAAAATGAAGTCCAAAAATTTGTTTTAACATATTGTCCATTGTTCAAATTTATACCACCATACATTGGAGGGCATTGATGTTTTTGTATCTCCAAGACTTCACGGACTTTTCTTTCAAATTTTTTATCCTCAACTTTAAGTGTTTCTGCCCTATCCCATTGAATATCCTCATCACAATTTACTTTATGCAAAGCTAATGCAGACTGGTTTAACTTGCCTTCAGTCAAAAACTTTTGGTATTGTTAAACCCTTGTTCTTATTTGAAGTTTTGATTCACCGACACTTTGGAGCATTTGGACTTAATTAAATAGGTTCCAGGTTGGCTGTTGCATGGTAATTTTGATTTATTTCTAGATGTTAATAGCATTTTTAGGTTAGCATTTGACTTAAAAACAGTTCTGTAACTAGTTTTTCTGAATATTCTTCTAAGTCTGGGAGATATTATTGGTATCCATGGTAAAGAAATTGTAGGAAGGTTATCAGAGTTTGATAGAATTTAATTTTTATTTGCTAAACGTTTTTTTCGAACGTGATAAGAAATATCTTTAAGCATTTTTTCATCGTACCCATTTTTAGTAAACACTTGAATTAAAAAATTTATCTCATCTTTTAAATGGTTTTCGCTGCATATTAAGTATGCTCTATGTATATATCCGTTGAATATTGCTTTCAAAATTTTGATATCGTGATTAGAATGAGGTTTGATTTGGATATATGTTATAGCATCTTTCCTATAAACTTTGAACTGATATTTTCCATGTGTATTATTAATAACAGTTATATCCAAAAAGTTAAGTATTTTATTTTTGTTTTCAACTTCAATAGTATATTTTAAAGAAGGATGTTGTCTATTAAGGATTGTTTGGAACTGTTACGCTTGCTTTAAGTTAGAAAACCTAGCGTGGCTACCACTACATATCTATGAAAGGATTTAATATCAATTGAAGGAATCATTGCCATTGCTATTTTTATTGCTTTTTCCTCATGGTATTGTAAAAAAGATTCAGCCAAAACAACCATAAAAGACAATCCAATTGAGCCTGAATTCTCTAACTCATAAATCTCACCATTCCACAAGAAATAACAACAAAACAAACAAAGTTTAATCAGTTGTTTTGTTTCAGTTAAAGTAAGCTTAGTTGAGTTTTTGTAAGAAACGCTTTTATTTAATTGATCCAAAAGTACTAAAGTTGTTTCTTTTAGTGGTATTGATGGGTATAAGTTCACAATATCAAGGATACCTGTATTTCATCTTTGTCAATTAACCACTACTTAGTTTTGTTAATAAAGTCTTTTGAATTTTTTAACCTAATAGGATTTTTATTTAAGACCGGTTGTATTCTTCTAACCAAGTAATTCAAAATAAATTTCAAATAAATTATTTATTATTGAGAGAATTCGAATTATCTGATGTTTTAAATCAGTTTATATATATATATATATATATATATATATATATATATATATATATATATATATATATATATATATATATATATATATATATATATATTCTGTGTATATGTAAATATATATATATATAGATCTATAGTTTGTTGTCTTTGGGAAGAGCAGAAGGAAAAAAGTGATTCTTACGCCAACACATACGTCACTTTTAATTACTTTTGATTTTCGTCCAACATTTGCGTGTTGGACGAAAGTAAAAACCATTAATTTAATTATAAATAAATCGTTTTTTAAAAAAAAACCACAAAAACGCAAATTTAATTGACCAGAATGTTTTAAAAACATTCTGAATGTTTTTAACAATGTAAACAATGTTTTTATTTTTAATTTTTTTAATAAAATGTTTTTATTTTTATTTTTTTTTACTGTAAATCATGCGCGGAGTGTTGCTACATCGACTATCTTATAGCCTGACTCGCAAGGGAGTGCTGCTACATCGACTGACAAATAGCCTGACTAAATCATGCGCGGAGTGCTGCTACATCTACTATCTTTTAGCCTGACCCGCAAGGGAGTGTTGCTACATCGACTGAGGGTTTGGTTGGGGCAGGCAGTCTCTCAATTAATAAAAAAAAAAAATTCCGGTCTTGCATTTTAATTTTTACTTTTTGTTAACAAAATATGGAAAAAACTTTCGGACAACATCTACGGGTTGTATATATATATATATATATATATATATATATATATATATATATATATATATATATATATATATATATATATATTAACTTATATTATTTCTGTAAGCAACCAATAGTTATAATATAAGAAATACTTACAGTATTAAAGATTCAATTTATCTAAATGACAAGTCATACAAGATTGAGTTTTGGCTAATGAAACAAGTAGTGATAACTCAGTTGAGCAGCAACCATGGTAATATTTATAGAAAAGAGAAGGAGATTTGCCACTTATGACAATCGAAAAACTGAAGATCTTTTTTCAAGAATAGAGTATAAAGTTGTCAGGGGGCAGAAAGACAAGATTTAGTTAGGCACTTATTAAATAATTTAGAAAATAATAAAAACAGTTCTAAAAAAAATCCTTTTGTAAGACAATAATCAATTAGCTTTTAAAAATTATGACCATATAAAGCTTGAACCCCTCAATTTAAGGAGGTTACAAATTTTAAAAGCTTATAATTATTGAACACTAAGAGATTACTTTACTACTGAATATAAATTTAGTTGAGAATAGTAAAAAAAATGTTTTATCAACTTGTTGCTCTCACATTTTGGGCAAGTGTAGCTGAAAGTTTAGGGTTTTTTCGTTCTCAGGCTACAATCATTTCAATTTTTTTGCAAAGCATTCTTGTTTAAAATAAGTATAAACATATAAATATTTGAAATTTCCTCCATGTCTAAAAGTTAGCTACCTCAAGCATCAAAAAATGGTGGATCCGCCTCTGATACTTTATTAGCTTTGATAAAGCAAGTGAATCATTGTAGATTCAGTTTGAAATTGTACTTGCTTTCTGTTTGAAAATGTAATGCTTCAAAATCTTGTGCAAAAAAAAACTTAAAAACCTAATTATCATTGATTCTGTAAGTAATTGTTTAATAACCTCACAACTTCTTTTGTTTCAAACTATTTCAGGCAAAGCTGTATATTTTCATTTTTGGTTTACGAAGAAATCAAATACTTTTTAAAGTTTATTTCAAATTACTTAGGTTAATGATTAATGTATACATTTTAATAACTTAGTGACTGAATTATAGATAATTAACTTATTGTTTGAACTTATAGTAACACTTATTATATTGTTATAGGTTGAAACAATATGTTATTTGTGTTTATCTATATTTCGTATATCTGTATTTGGTATATAAAATACTTATTATTCGTTGATTAAAAAAATGTGAATGATAGACTAATGTATGTGATTAAATTTTTCAAGGCCTAATTGTTTTTTATAGTTCCAGGTTGCTGTTTTTTTGTAATGTAATGTGACCCAAAGAGAAGTGTTTTTTTATGCTAAAAATTATTTAACTTCTACTTTTGCACTACCTTCACAACTAAATATTGATTGAACAGCGAACAGCACTACAAGTGGTAGGAATGGGCACATACTTTTTATACTCACAAACAATGGTGAGTTATTTAAAAAAATACTCAACATGTTGCAGAGCAATATAGTCTCATAATTAGCATATTTTTATATAACTCAGGTAATGCATCTTTTAAAAAGACACAAACTTAGGCAAAAAATTATCAAAGTTTTTAAGGACAAAAACTACAGACCTGAAAAAAATTAAACTCAAATATAATGGCAAATAACAGTGATTTTTTGCTTTAAAAATTACATGTTTCTGATAGAAGAGGATGAAATTACAATTTTGAAAATTTCAGAAGATGAAAATACATATTGAAATGATAATTTATAACAGGTTGTTATGGTAATATTCCAATGTTAATATAGTATATAGTAGGGCTACTGGTCATTTTTACTGATATTCCCAATGGCAGAACTGATGAGCAAATGACTTGTAAACTAGTCATTGTATTTAAAAACAATCATCTTACTATAAAATTTTACACTACAATAACAGAATAACTGAAAGTGTTCACATTAATAGTGCTCGCTTGACATCTAAAAAAAAAGAAAAAAAAGAAACACTTTTTATTATTTTATTGAGTAGATTAGAATGATTTATTAATGAAGCTAAAACTCTTTTTTTTTTAATTTAACTGCTGCAGAGCAAATTAGATGTGGTATTTTGTTAGTTACTTAATTAATTTATTTCTTAAAAATTGTTTATAGACAGGTTAGAATAAGATTTTTGTAATTTTACTAAAGTTACTATAATTTTTCAGATTTACCTTTTTATTGATGCCACCTTTACCACTGCCATCTGGTGCCAACAAATTTATGTGAAGGCCTCCATAGTAAGTTTTTGTTGTAATTTTTTGTTCATTTTTGTTTTTTGATTATTTTATTTAAAAATCCTTTATATAAAATATAGGGTTGCCAAAATGTGATTTTATGATTTGGCGCCAAAACCACCCTGTGCCTAAATCAAAATGGGTCTATTGTATATGGAGGCAAAAACTTCCCTAAATTTAAATTTCAGCCTTCTAGTGGCATAAAGGATGACAGAAGAGGTGGTAAAAAGAAAGACAAAAAACAAACATATTTGTTAATCACCTATCTGTTAACCTATACATACACTTAATAATATGTATATGTAGATACATTTATAGGTGTATCTACATCAACTATTGGTAGGTGTATGTATAGTGTTTTTTATAAGATTATATTTGTATATAGTCTTTTTGTGTATTAGGTTTTTTATATATTTATAGTTTATTTTTTGTATATAAAATTTGTGTTTTATTAAAAATATTATGTTATATTTGAGTTTTTAGAGCCACCCCCCCCCCTCTATCTACCCAAAATGGAGTGGGTTTGAAAATTTTCCCTTTTGCACTCTCTTTATGCTCTTAAATTGGATTTGTTATCCCTAAAAGTTTCTTTCTTTTGATGCTAAATGGTATACATTTAGTTATAAATATACATTGATTTAACAATGATATTAAGTTGAAGGGGGCAACTATTGCCAACTAGTGCCAAATAAACTTCTCTCCACCCAACCCAAGATATCTCAATCAAATTTAATGATTATTTGGTAGAATATATTTTAAAAATCCAAAGAAAAACTTCAAAATTTCAATAAAAAATTAACGTTTTCTTAAAAGAAATCTAGATTTTGAACATATTAGAGTATATAGTAGACACCCCTCTAATGCCCCAAAGCCATTTTTATATACATTTATTCTTTTATACATACTTAGACCTTTTCTTTGATACCAAGTTGTATAAATTTTGATAAGAATTGACAAAGATATAACATTTTAACTTAAGAAAAACTCATAATTTGGTCACGGTTTCTTCAACAAATCCATATATCAAAAATTTGGTACTTAAAACGCTATAACTTTTTTTTTTGATTTTTTCACCTTTAAAATACTGTTTTTAAGGTCTTTCCAAATATATATGACAATCTAGTATTTGATTGTTTTAAAAATTTCATGTCACATACCTATTAATAAAAAAAATTAATGGATATTTTCTTTACAAGGAATTCTTATATAGAATATAATAATTATAAAGTATATAATAAAACTCTTGAAGAATATTATTATATACTACAAAATTAAAATTAATCACAGCAAATGTATCAAAATCAAAGAAAATTTCTGCATTGATATTTTAACAACCTATGAAATTTTTAATGTAACTTCTAGAGAAAATTTACACAGAATGTTATAATATCACAAGCTTGAAAACATAAAAGTTTTATGTTTTCAAGCTTGTGATACTATAACAATTTTATAAACCATATTATTTAAGTTTAAATTGTTTTATTAAAACAATTTAATCATAATTTATATGATTTTATACCAATTTAGATTTGTCAATAACTCAACTTTATTTATATAAATGAAATATCTAAAATGTATATTTAGCTAGTATGGCAAAAAAATAGACAAAAAAAAAGAAAATTTAAATAAAACCTACCATAATTGTAAAAGTTAATTAGGATAATAGAAAACTAGGAATAAAAAAAGAAAATTAATTCGGTTGAAAAAATGATTGTATTTTTATTGTACTGGTTTATCGAGGCATGTTTACATTTATTGTTTCGGTTTTAATTATAAAATGCATAAGCGATGTGACTGGGTTACTTACAATATTATTTTGACGTTACTTGCAGCGTTACCTACGTCGATAACGTACATAGGTAGCGTTACGTGGTAAAGTACGTAGGTAACGTTGCAAGAAACGTCAAAAGTTATGTCAGTAGCTACAGCGTTATCTGTGGAAAAGTAAAAGTTTAGTTTTGATAGGAGACAAAAAAAACTTTTTTGTTAAAGAATATTATCAGTTAAATTAAAAATTTTAAACTTTTAAACTTTTTTGTTCAAGAACATAGTCAATCAAATTAAAATTTGTTGTGTGTCTAAAAAAAGTCTACTAAATCTTTTGAATCACTGACTCATCTAAACAGTAATAATAGCTTTCACTTTTCAATCAAAAAATTTCATTGTTTTCTAAAGAACACATCTTTTTCACTGAGATTTTAAATCGTCGAATATAATAAAAATAGTTTTGGACTGACGTACTTCACAATATACTTCCAGATTGTGAAAAGATTTTATGAAATTAACTTACAAAAGGTAGGAGCGATTACGATTCCGCCAACAAAAACGCCAAATCACTGTCAAAGGATAATTCACCTCCAATAATACATAACAAACATTTAAAGATACGCATCCATACACATACATCCATTCATTATTATTGTATATTTTTATTTTTTGTTATTTTTCAATTCTTGTTTTTTGTATATTGTTATTGACTTCTTTATCATTATTTTTTTCCTAATATTTTTGTAATTTTTTTGTTTTGTTTATTATTATTATTTTTTTTTATTTACACATTTTTTTTGTTACAAAACTAAATTTGATATTTAGAAGTATATAAAGTTCGTTATACAATGCTATTAATTAAAATGAAAATAAAATTCGATAAATAAAATAAGTCGACCGTATAAACAAAATTAAACACGGATAGAAGAACACCGGGTCTTTATATTTCCTTTACATTCCAAATTTAAACTACTTTTAAATATATACATTTCGTAATACAATATTATAATTATAAATACATAAAAATTATAAGTTAAAATAAAAATAAATTGTTAAATAATAATATTCTTCTAATAAAAATAAATTGAAACGTAGAAGAACACCTGGGTTTTCAAAACCCAAATTATCACTAAAAAATAATGCCGTATGAGAAAGAAAGAAATAAGAAAGAAAGAAGTGAGAAAGAAAGAGAAAAAAAAAGCTCTCACACTTCAAGTTTATATTGTATAAAAGTTAAATATAGTTATGTTAAACGAAACTGTCTATTATTTAAAAGTATATAAGTATATTTTCAATTGAAACAATTACTTCTTTTAGTTTTCTTTTGAACAAATAATAATTCTATTAATGAGAAAACTTAAAATTTTTTAAAATTATTTCGTCCAATAAAAAGAAAAAAAATACAAGATTTACTAAAGTTTGTTTGGAAAACTGGTAGCTTAATAAAATTATCATTTCTTAAAGAATATTTACTCTTCCTTTAAAGAAAATAAATCAAAAAAGGAAGCTGGAGATAAGTTGGTTTTACATTTAAAATGTAAATTGATATATAATAGGAATATTCATGCTAAATAAGGCCTTGAATGAGTAAGATAACTTTTAAAATTTATAAGACGTGTAATATGTTTCTGTTGATAATAAATTTGATTCAGTTTACTTTTATAGGTACTACCCCAAGCAATATTAGCATAATTCATGAGACAGTGTATAAAAGAGTAAGATAGTTGAATTAATAAATGTTTATTTAAAAGGCTTCTTGCTTTATATAAAACTTCAATACTTTTTGCAATTTTGCAAGATGGATTTTTATCTATAATAATACCTAAAAATTTTGTGGATCTTACTCTATTTATTTGAATGTTATCAATATAAAGAAGATGCATATCATTTGGATGTAAATTTTTTTTAGAACTTGGTTGAAAGAGACGTTTAGTTTTATCAATATTGAGTAAAAGTTTATTATATTTGAACCAGTCAGAGATTTCTGACAGCTCAACGTTCATATCATAAGAAAGGTTATCGATGTTATCATTAGATAGGAATAAGTTTGTATCATCAACAAACATTAGTGTTGTTAATTTTGAGACTTTATAGAGATCATTAAGATAAATTAGAAATAATAAGGGTCCTAGTATAGATTCTTGCACAACTGCACAGGTTATATTTAAAAAATCATGTGAAAAAGATTCTTCTACGTGGACAAACTGTTTGTGATGTTTTAAATAGCTTTTAAATAGCATTAAAGTTCTATTAGGGATACCATAATATTCAAGTTTTTAAAATAATATTTCACGATAAATAGTGTCAAAAGCCTTAGATAAGTCTATAAATATGCCTAAAGCATAATCTGGATTTTCAAACGAATTAGTTATACTTTGAGTAAGATGATTTATTTCATGTTTAGTATAGTTTTTTTTTGAAACCGTTTTGATTTTTATAAAGTATATTATTAATAGTAAGATGATTAGATATTTTGATGAACAAAATTCTTTCTGAAATTTTTGAAAAAGCAGAGTGGACAGGTATTGAGCGATAATTGCTGACATTTGATGGTTCACAACCTTTAAATACAGGCGTAATTTTAGCTCTTTTCAACTGATCAGGGAAAACTTCTTGATTTATTGAACATTTAAAAAATTTAAAAAGAACATATTTTATAGTACTGAATGAATCTTTAACTATATTACAATTTGTGTTATCAGGACCTTTTGCTTTGTTAGTTTTAAGCATTTTAAAAACACTTTCGAATTCTGAAGAAGATATTTCGAATGTATTTAAACTCGAGATTAATGGAAACACATAATCATTTATTGGATTTATCATATTTGAAATATTTTTAGCTAAATTAGGCTCTACAGATACAAAATACTTATTTAACTCTTGTGCAATATGTTTGGGTTCATATAAAAATACGTCATCAATTTTTAAGGTGATAAGTATAGAACATATTTTTAATTTATTATTTCCATTAATTTGACTAATAATTGACTATGTGCGCTTTGAATTATATTAATACTTCTCTAGTAAATCATTATAATATCTTTTTTAAATTTTTTTCTTTAACTTTCAAACTTTTTAGCGAAATTTTTATTAATAAATATATATAGACTTATAAAGACAAAATTTGTAAGCACCTGTTAAACTGGAATGTATTGGACTTGTAAACAAACAAATATGTACTATACACTGGTACCAGAATATAAAAACACCTCTACTTCAACTAGTAGAAAAAGAATAAAAAATACTGTCCGAGACTACAATAACTCTATGTCTGGGATTGATTGAAGTGACCAGATGCAAGAAGACAAATGGCAAATTTCCATAACCTATTGACAGTTTCACAAGGTGAAAAAAAAATCTACAAAGAAATGTGAGTATTGTATAAAAAATCAAGTTAGAAGAGAATCAAGAGATGCTTGTGGGTACTGCAATGACCAACTAGCGCTCTGTATTGATCTCTGTTTTAGATTGTATCACAAAAAAAAAGAAAAAAAAAGAAATAGTTTGTGCGGCAGTGGCGCAGTGGTTAGAACGCTTGCTTCATAAGCAGGAGATCCAGGCTCGAAACGAGCTGTGGACATATTTTCGCGTCACGGTAAGGAAGGAAGCGTGAACTTCCAAGTTAAATGCACTTCTGCGGTGCTCTGTGACAAGGCCGTTAGGTCTTCTTGTCTTCTTGGGGCACCTGAACAACAACAACAACAACAAAATGACGCATTAACGGTTTCGAGCGATGTTAATTATATATAATATTTATATATAAATGCTATAGTTAAATTCGTAATTTTTTCAATAAAGAAATACTTGAAAGTATATCTTAAACACATATATTTAAAATATCTTGCTCCTAAAAACCGTAAAGAGTGCCTTTTATATATAAAAACAAAATGAAATATTGTCAAATATATGATACCACTTAAAAACTTAAGGTGGTACTAAAATTTGAACAGTTAATATAACAGTCAAATTGAATATTTGTAAAAAACTGTGTGTATTAAAAATCATTTTGAGTAAATCTAATAAAAAATTTAAATATACTCATAAACATGCAAGTCAGCAAAAAGTATGCAGTTTTAACTACATTTTTAAGTAAGTATTTTTCCTAAACTTGTCAGTGTTTGAGTCTAAAATTTTGCAAGAAGGTTAACAACATGTTGATTAAGGGATTTGACCAGAATCAACATCACATCATTTACAGTATCAAAATGGCGGGATTTTAAGTCAAGGTTTTTAATTTTTATGTAAAATGTGTGCTGCCAATATCAATATCTCAACAACAGCCAACTATAAAAATCTCGTTTTGGTCAATTCCTTTCAAAGTAATCAGATGAACAATTGATACAAATTTTAGCCGTAATCTTCAAGTAGTTAAAAAGATATTTTTTTCAAAATATTTTTAGTCTAGAATCACCATTTTTATAGGTAACTGGTAGTACCACCAATTTTTTAGGTTATTACAATTGATGGATGTTTAATTTAAAATATAAAAGCATATTTAGAAAATAAAAATTTCAGAATAAAAAATTATAAGCATTTAAAGTCAAGCGAGTATACTCGTCGTTCATACGCAACGAGAGTTTCATTCGACAATTATACTCGTCTTCCGTGTTAACATTATTTTAAAAAAATGAACAGATGCAGCATCCAAATCTTAATTAGTAAAGCATCACAAAAAATAAATGCAAAAAGAAAAAGACTAAAGGTTAGAAGGAAGAGTTTACTGAATAAAGAGTTGCATTAAGAGAGAGGAGAAAGATACTTTAAAGGGAAATTTTAGTTTTAAAAACAAATTTCATTTCTTATTTTTTTGATTTTCTTGCATAGCATTTTGTTAGAAAGTTGTTACACAGAAAACATAATAACTTTTGATTACTTGTGATTTTGAATTACTAGTAATAAGTACTTAAAATTTTTAGCTTTTATTTATCAGATATACTGGTAGTAATTTTTCTTTATTTAACTTTTTTACACGTAAGTCAAGGTTAGGTGGCTCGGAGCATAGATCTATGCTCCAAGCACTATAAGAGTCAGATCAAGTAACTAGGTAACATCAACATCCAATATCTTTTAAAAAGCATCAACAATATTATCTCCAGCTCTGCGAGCCATTGATTCAGTCCATAATGCACAGCACTCCTTTTTGTTTGTTGAATAATGCGCCTTCGAATTATACACTTTTTATCGAATTATAATTTGTACATATACAAATTATAATTCGATAAAAAAAAAAAAGAAAAAAAAAAGTGAACTAATTTCTGCATGCAGAGCCAAACTACAAATTTTTTTAACATTATTCCATTCTACCATTCAGCAACTTTAAACCTCTCGCAAAGTTCGTCTTTATTTTGCTTGGGAAGAATAAGACCATGGTTAAATTCTGCGAAAAACATATGACAGTAAATGGATTTTTTCACTGGCTCTATACCATTATTTATACTTGTAACTTTGTAAAGATCATGACACAAGATATTCTTTATTGGTACTTACACGACAATAATGTGACTTAATCTTTGGAAATCAAAAATTAGATATTAATTGGTTAAGCAAATTAATTGCATGTCATTTATTTTTGTTAATAGACCTGACGGTTTTTTTTAAAGCACTACGGAAAAACATTTAACGAGAATGCCCACGCTGTTTTCTTTACGATATTGCACATATTGGCAAAACAGAATAGAATCTTGAACCTCTTGATTCTAACGTTACCGTTACTTAAAAAAATACCGTTATTGAACTAATTTTGCAATTAACGCAGGATTCAAAAACATGTCAATTAAAAATGTATACCTAAATAGAGACCAAATCATAATATTCTGTATTGATAAAACATTTAGAAAAATGCAACTCCGTTTAAATTTATAAGTACTTTTTTAAAAATATTGTTTTGTAAAGATACATAAAAGGTGTCGCCGAAGGTGGACGGTAGCAAAAACTTATTTGTAAACTTTTATCTTCACACAATAAAATCAAATCTTAAAAAAACACTAATGACAAGTAAAGAACCAAAATCGGCTTTGGTTTTGGTTTCAAATTTTAGGCTAAAACCAAAATCTGACGCAACTGTAATTGGTCAAACTCTCCAGTCGAAACCGAAAAGGGAAGAGTGAGGAGAGGTGGGAACAAAAAGTTGTTTTTTGAGAGGTAAAGTGGGACAAAGAAAAGTAATTGATCTCCCATTTATCCCATATTACTTTTTTGTAATTATATTGTGGAAACCATTTGAATTTTTTGATGAAGATTACGTGGTTTACGATTTTAATAGTTTTTGTTAAAATATTTTGTTAATATGTTGTTAATACTTGCTTGTTCTATAATCAAAAATATACTTTTTTCATAACCTGGTCAATCTTAGGTGATAGGATCAGTTCTCGAAATGATGCTTTATTTGGTAAAAACTTGTTTAGTGCAGTACATACGTTGTATAAAAAAGATATTAAAATTATTGAAGAATAGGTTAGTTCCTCGTCGATACCCAATACTTTCGCAGAATCAGAATAATCCTGAAAACATTTTTATTTATAAATATTTTATAGATCATTTATCGTTCAACTTAAATTATAAAGATTATAAGAGAACATACCATGAAAAAACGACTTGCCATATTACCATCATTGGATATCTTCTCTTTTAATCCTCGCTGAACCAATATTTTCTTCTCCTTCATAAATAAGTTCATTATAATTCATAAATAATAAATAATAATTATATTCTAAAAGTATCTAGATTGTTTATTTTACTTTATTGTTCTATTTGTGTCCCACAAATAGAGCAACAAAGAGTTGAATGAGCTACATCACTGTGGGCTGTTGCTACTTTTGCCATCTGATATGGTCATTTCTAGTTAATGTTTAATAAAAATATAAAAACCCCTTTTAATCTCACCCAATATATTCAAATTTTTTCAATTTTAACTATTAAAAGTGGGTTATGTAGTTTATTTATTTTAACCATAAACCGTTAACGGTTTGTGGTCAACGCTGCAACGGCTTGTTGTCAATTTAAATTAATTGATCAACACGTTGGTAGCAGGTGTTTATTATTTATCTAATTACTAAAAACAATGACTCGAATAAAAAACTTAAGCAAATTACATATATACTTTCGTAAAGTAATTTTTTTGTTAAATTTTTAAAATTTGGTCAAGCGTCGACCGGAGAGAGGGGGGGGGGGGGCAGAAAACCTTTTTATAATGTGTTAGTTAAAGTAATATAGTATGCATTTAAATTAATTTCATCTTAACGTTTTATAACGTGTGGTAAATTTATTACCGCAAAGTTTTTTTTACATAAAAAAACCGTAAAAATTTTGTCTTAATAATGTAAAAAAACCTGCTAAAAAATTTAAAATCTCCGTTTTTTTAAATAATTATAAAGTTATAGGTAAATATGTATAAATATTTTTAAATTCCATAAGGATAGATTATTTCTAAATGTCACAGATATTTTACCAGTATTTACATGTTTTTCACGTTTTTCACACATTTTTAACAACTTTTTGGCTTTGAAGTATTCTAAAGGGTTTACAAAATTGATCAAGTGGATTATAAAATAAACATTCATTGCCATTAAAATATGCATGTTAATTGCAAATGATTAAAAAAGTCAAAATACGGCCTTTCGTTTTGACCTTTTTGCTAAACTCTGGCCCACTGTGCTATGTAGGACAGACAAAATAAAGCTAAAATTACAGCCGCACAATTAAAGTTAAAATTCAAATTTAAGTATCAAATGTTAGATGGTAATTGCATTTTCCTATAAAATAGACTAAAGGTGCAACAACAGTCGAAAACAAATACAAATATGAGTGGCTGTGAGCAAAAATAATTCTCAGTGATACTTTTAAAAAAAATGGTTTCTACCGCACGCAGGAAGGTGAAACGTTGTCTAATAAAAAGAACATAAGAAATATATACGTTTTCATTAAATAAAAGTAATTAGGTGCCACTCCTAAATAAAATTATAGGGGTGTCCACTTCTCCCGCGTCACACTTCTCCCCACTCTCCCCTATAAATTCCATATAAATATTGTAACTTTTATATATTTGGACAAATATAAAAATTAAATGGGCGTATCGAAAGAGTTCAACCAATTTAATAAATGTGAAAATTCAAACCAGAACTCAAAGATGTGAAAATGTACGTTTTAGCATACCGAGCATTTGGTTTGTTTTAGAGCAGGATTTACTTACTAACTTGGTATTTTGGTTTAAACTTTTAAAATTTGGATTGCAAGATCACGTTCACAATAATTTTTGTGAATTAGTTTGTTTTAGAGCAGGATTTACTTACTAACTTGGTATTTTGATTTTAAACTTTTAAAGTTTGGATACCAAGATCACGTTCACATAATTTATTACTTAATTCATAGTTTTATTTGTTTATATTTTAAAAACATTTCGTGCTTTGATTACAGCAATCGATATGCATAGTTTTGCATTTAGTTATGTTTTTTAGCCATTTGGTATTTTGATGTCAACCTAGTCATTTTGTCAGTTTGTAATTTGGCTGAATCGGATTGCTCAAATTGGATTCGGTTTCTCTCGTGGCTACTCTTTGGTTTCTATTTAATAAAAATTAGCGTATCCATTTAAGAAGCTTTTAAAAATACTTTTCAAGTTTGTAAACTAACTTCTTATGAGATATTGTGTCAAAAGCCTTAATAAAATCAAAAAACATAATAATAATCCAAAATTTCTTGGATACTAATTTTCTTTATATAATCCATACTTTTAAGTAAATTTGTTGTACAAAATTTCTTTTTGCTAATAATTTAATGATTAGAGATCGAATCGGTCAATAAATACAACCTAGAAGAATATTTCTTTATTAATGGAAAAATAGGCACCAAAGTTTTTGTGAATACAAATAACATAAGTCAGATTTAAAAGTATCTTTAAAAGAACTTGAAAAACTTTGATTGCTTATTATATAAATAGCTACTCCGCTATCATAACCTGACCTATCACGCCAGTAAACATGATTGTTACCTAGCTTGCTTATGGATTCGTAAAAGAACCAAATTTGTGGGATAAATATTAAATGTGGAGACTATCTAGACTTATCAGTTTCAACTTCGACAATTTTTGTTTGTTTAACGTGATGGCATATATATACAATAACATATATATACAATAAGCTGGACGTTTCTTTGCAATTATTATTTTCATTCCTTTTAATGCGTTAAAGTTACTTGATTTGGATTTTAACAACATTGTTACTCCGAATATCATAACAAAAGGTACTTTTATTTGATAGTTTTTTATTTAAATTGTTACGTTCAGTTCTTAGCTGAAAATCTAGTTGTTTTTTGGCTTCTGTAAAATCAGAGTTTACATAAACATTTTTATATTCTTTGCTATTTCCTAAACCAGATGCAGCTTTAAGAAGGTTTCTACTTGACTTATTTGGAAGTTCTTCAAAAATTAGACCTGGTTTTCTTTCATCTTTTTATTTGTTGAATCGCTTAACTTGTATTGATTTTTAGGTACTACTAATGTAAGCTTGTATTTTTTTAATCTCCACCAAAGCATTTGCTTGTTCATATAAAATGGATTTTGTAGGTTTTTTGAAGCCAGCAATTAGCTGTTTATTAGAATTTTCTGGAATTGTTATTGGTTATTAGAAGTTTCTGGAACTCTTTTTGTTTTTTTCATTTTTATCTATTGAGATATCTATTGATAATGTTAAGTTGCTTGAAAGGTTTTTTAGGTTTGTTGCGACTAACGACAAATACCCAATTGGTCATGTTGACTTGTCACTAGCTCCAATATTTTAGTTGTAGTTTATTTAATATTTGAACAGAGAAAGTATTTGTGTCTATAACTGGAAGAAACCTTTAACAATTTCTTTAGTTGTGACAATATGTTTATTTGCGTAGGATCATAAAATAGAGCTAATTCTGTCAAAAGCTTGTTTTTTAACTGTTAAAATACTTCTGAAGACCTGAAAAAATATTTCTTGAAATTTGGATGTTGGAGAGTTTCTTGAGAAAATTAATCATTCAACTTCATTTCAGCAAATTTGTTTTTCATTTTCAACCAAAGGGCTCCTTTAACTTTTGTGATTCTTCACTATTAAGTGTAATCTGAAGGGATAATAAATTGTTGCTACATTAAAATTGTAATGTAGCAACAATTTAAAGTTTAGAACACACCTAAAATTTTCAAAATTAAATTTTTTCTCAAAAAAATAAATTTCTTTGATTAGGATTTTGAAAAGTGTTGTTGCTAGTGAAATAAGAAATGAATTCTTCCCATCATCTAGTATGTAGAGTTTTATTTTGTTTCTGCATCATTTTTCACCCCAAGTCTGTCATTACTTACTATTTTCAGTTGCTGAAGTCTCTTTATCTCTGTGTAAAAGAGGTTTTGAGTAAGCTGCATATGCAACTTGCTATTAAAAAAGAGTTTTTTTAATAGTGTACCACCTTAAATAAATAAGCGTTGGTAAAAAAAATGCTACAGCTCATTTTAAAGATTAAAATATAGAAAACAGAATAAAGTTAAAAATATTAAAAAAAATTTAAACCGTACTAAAAGGGATAGAAAAAAAGTTTTTATTTAAATTTCAAAAAGTTCAATTAGCACTAAGTTGTCTAAAACATTTTTAAAGTTTTTTTTACTTTAGGTGCCCCAAAAAAACGTTATATCGTCTCGGAAAGTACCACAAAAGAGTATTTAACTAAAAAATTCACTCCTCCATTACTTATGAATAGAAATATGTCCAGAGCTCGCATTGAATCCTGAACCTCTTGCTTTTTAACCCAGCGCTCGAACCACTACGTCACGACTACTGTAAATATATTAAATTTTTAGGTTTTTTTTTAAGAAAACTTCATTTGAAAATATTTTTTGCTATAATTTAGTTCATTTAATTACATAAAAAATTGAAAATTGGTAACAAAACTAACTCCAATTATGTCCGAAAATATCGAAAGTTAAATTTTATTGAAATTTTGGTTAAAACCGTTAAGGTTTGAGCAATACTTAAGGACCATTCATAAATAGCGTCCTCATTTTTTCATCCTCTAACTTTGTCACCGATTGTCTTTTTTTCCTATACCCCCTTAAAAAAGATGAAATAAAATTAGTACCCCCTCCCCCCAATTTTTTAAAACAAAGTCCGTTCTTAATTTTAACTTTTTTTGTGTGAAAATTTTCACATGAATTTCATTTTTATGTGTTTAAATATCATTAAGCTGCTTATTAGGTATTTTCACGTTTGTTTCAGTTGTTTGTTCTTGTAGGCCTCCCTGAAAAATTTTTTTTGTTATATTACTCTTATTCTATATATTAAATTTAATCAAAGCGTGTCAAGGAAATATGCTCACTCTTCGTCCATCCAAGGATATTTTAAACAATTATCAATTAATATGATTGGAATAGGGCAGTCCAATTCGTCTAAAATAGTTGCATTAGGAATATTAAGGCCTTTTGTTTCAATTTTGTCCTCATCAAATCATTCAGCAAAGGACTCGTTCTCTTCTTCCGCAATTACAGCCATTAACTCATTTTGCGCTTGGCGGCAATGCAAACAGGTCTAACTCGCGAAAGAGTAATAGCCATTTGGTTAATAAGATTGGAATGATTAATGCTGAAATGTTTTTTTTGACATGACTTGGGAGCTAAAGTACAAGATACCAAGCTTACAGACTCTCTGAGACAAACTTGATTGCACGGAGAAACAAAACAGATCGTAAAAAGGAAGTTTGAATTATTTCAATGATCGAGGAATGGTTCTCTAAATATCGAAGAGGATAATGAAAAAATACAGAAGGAAAACGATTCTTGCTAGTGACGTCTGAAATGGCTACAACTTTCAAGCTAAGACTGGCAGATTGGAATTGGTAGAGGCAAAAATTGACCGGGAATAACATGGAAATAAGAACAACTTCTTTTCAAAGAACAGCATTCGATATCCTCACATTTTAAAATTTGCATGAAATATTGACAGATGCGCACATGAAAGGCAAACCACTCCTGATCCTTTGATAAAAGATTAGGAGCACCGAGCTCCATCTTGCTGTCTGGATTGATATACTCGACCGCCGTTGAAAACTGATCAATTATCAGACCTGAAAAAACTGAGGAACAGATCTTTCCAGCGAAATCAAAATTTTGTTTCTCCAAAAGAAGATCCACAGTCCTACCTTAAATGTAAGTCGCAATGCAGATAATTAATTCCTTAAGTCTTGCTACATACATTGCATTTTGATAAAGAGTTGATATTAAAAATGAATTGAATTTCTTGAGCGTCTAGATCATTTCCATAATGATCATGAGGGAGAATCTATCCCACTAAATCAACACTGAAGACAATCTCTCGCTTGACCATCATGGTCAAAAGGTATTTTGTAACAAAATCAAACTCTGGCAGAGTCAAAAGTTGTTCAAAGTCCGATCCGTGAGCATACGCTGTTGATAATGAATGCTTTCCAGATCAAATAGCAACATAAGTGGGACCAAAATAGGAAACTACGTCAGATTTTCCAAGCCTATCTGGTTTGATTTCAATGCTTGAGTAGAGAGACGAGATATGCTTGTGCTTTGCAGCGATGACTCAATTGTGATCAGGATGAGAAACATGATATTGCATATGCACTAATATAAGAGCCTGCTTGTTAGCAGCGGTGATTACAAATGGGATCCTAGCTTTATTGTCTTGACTTATAAAGCACACATCCTTGGGGAATATAAAAGAGCAAACCTCTTCCACATCCTTTATTGTTGGTGTACAAAGTGGATAATCCATTTGAAAAGGTTTGTGTTTCCGAGTTATAGAGTTGAGAGAAGGGTTATAACCACAAGTAGCCTCCTTGAATGAAGATTGTTTTGGGCTCACATCAACTTGACTAGAACGTGTGGATGCGTCTCTTTCCTTCAAACAATTTGCTCCATTTTGGCATCAACCGAGTATATAAAGCACTTCTGCTAAGATGGTAGCTTCTCTTTTTGAGCTCGGGATCTAGCTCGTTGAACGATTTGAAATTCATTACAAAGTAATTAAAAAATTATGAGTAAATAAGTTTAGAGGCTAAAAAGTTATATTTAAGCCTAATATAGTTTAACAGAAATTTTTATTAGCTAAAGTTGTACCCTCACCCTATACACTTCAGATTGCCACTTATCGTGGGCAGCAGGTCTATGTTCAGCAAGTAAAACGATGACGCGCAAAAGGCGAACAAATATTAACACTAATTCTTTTTCATTAATTACGATAAAAACATTACGTTTTCCGTTGACTTCATAAAAACATGTTTACATAGTTTTTTATGTTATTACTAAAATAAAGTAATAACACGGAAAACTAGTATTACTAAATAACTTCCATATTATTAACTAAAATAAAAAATTCTGTAACATGACGTCCTTTTCTGATGACCCCCCCTTGTCTTTTTTATATTGACCCCTCCCCTCAAAAATGTTTTGATTTTTTGCAAGAAAAAATTAAAGCCTCTGATTCAAGACCTTTGTCAGACGAACGTCTGACGACAGTATGTACCAAACAGATCGAAATATCCACACAAAAAATCATATGCAGCTCTCATGCTTTAATTATTATAACCTTTGCCTTGATTATTGACTTAATTACAAACCTACAAAAAGAAAGATGGGCATCAGTTTTTTATTTTTCTTATGCTCAATTTTTTTATATATTTATTTAGATTATCTTATGTTTCTTTCTAACAAAACCAAAAAATTGTTAAAAGTGTAAAACGCTAGTCTCTGGTACCCCTGCACCTAACCACAAGCAATATATACTTACCACAAGCAAAATTTACTATGCTAGATTTTTATCTTTTTATGTCCAGAAGATCATTAGCATCAAAAAAGCTGTTTATCTTTTCTCTCCCGCCACCCCAATTAATGTAATACAAAATTAAAAAAATCATTTAAGTAAACAGTGTATTTACCATACCATTTTTGCAAAAAAATAAAATCCTTTACAATAGAGTTAGTTATAGAGTTTATTGCACCACGTAAATTGAGAGTTTCTAATAAAAGGCAAAACTTTAAAAATTTTTTTTTGACTCAAATCAGTTTATTGACATTTACACAAAATCTAATATATACACTTCTTCACCCTATCTATCTTTTCAATCAGAGTCAACAACATTCTTTGGAAGAAGAACTTTTTGCATTATATATGAATCAACTGCATCAAACTTACTATCACCATTATCACAAGGAGAACATAAATATTGTTCAAGAGGCAACCTGTATTTACCACAAAAGTCCACAAACTTGATACACTTAACACGAGAGTCAAAATAAACACCATCACATTTAGGATTAACACAACACTGAGCAGAATTTAAATAATTACAAAGAACTCGTGGTAAATCATGCTGTGTATATGGAACTTTTGCCTTTTTAATACATCTACCACAAATTTCAAGAAGAGTTGGCGGGTTGAACTCAAGCTTTTTAATAAAAGTATTCACCAATGGATTGTCACGCAACGTCAATTCCTGTAAATTTACAAGGGATAAAATACCCATTGGAAGTGTTTTTAAATAATTTTGATGCAAACTTAATGATTCAAGACTCTTTAAAAAACCAAACTCTTGTGGTATTACTTCTAATTGATTATCACATAAAACCAGTTGTTTTAAATGTTTTAACTTCCCTAAATTTGGGCATACAGTCTTCAAAAGATTTCCTCCAAGATAAAGAACTTCCAAGCTAAAATATAATAACAAATTTATTATAAATAATTAAAAAATCTGTAAAATAATTTTTTTATAATGAATTCAAAAATAAAAATAAACAGCAACATCAATACTATCATTAACAATAATAATGATGATACTAAAACTTTTATTTAGAAAATTAAAGGTTTTTGCCTTAAAGTGTAATGCTTGTTTTAAACTTTGTCTTAAAAAAAAATTATTTAATAGAATATCGTAGGGGAGACCTTTTTTCTGTTTTAGATATATTAAAAACGATTTGCTAATGCACTGTGAGAATTGTAGTTTCCAGAGAAAAACCATGAGTGAATAAAGAATATGGTGGTAGTGAATAATGTTAATGAAGTAATTATAACAGTAATACATTTATAAATAGAAAATTTTAAATTCTCACCATGTTAATTTCTCAATCTGAGGTGGCAAAACAGCTATTTTATTTCCACCAAGAAAAAGTTTTTGAAGTCCTTTGAGATTAAATATTGGAGGTGGGATGTCAGTGAACAAATTACCTCCAAGATTTAGGATTTTCAATGATGAACAATTTTCAAATTCTTTAGGAAGAGTTTGAAGCTGATTATTTCGTAGCTCGAGTTTATTTATTTGTTTTAGACAAAAAATTTCACCTGATATCCAAGATATTTGATTAGAAGAAGCATCTAGTTCTTGAAGATTACACAAATCGGAAATACTAGACGGCAATTCTTTTAATGAATTACTCCGAAGTACAAGTTTCCTAATATTTATAGGGTTAAACCCAAAATGTGCACTCAGACTTTTGAGTTGAAAATTACTTAAAAGTAAACAAGACAAATCCAGTTCATCTGAAGTATCTAGGTCTTCCATTTGTTCATAAAAAAGGTGTCTTGTGAAAATTTATGAATGATAAATACATCAAGTTTCTGAAATAAGAAAACCGTAATAATTAGATTAAAATTTAGTTTTCTTAAAAAAGTCACCTCGTAATCACACTCAAAGCTTTTTACAAATAAAAAAAAGAACAACAATAAAAAACCCCGCAAAGTACAAAATTAAACTTTGAACTCACAACGAAAATTTAAAAAACAATTTAAGAAACATGGATTTAAACGTGATTTATTATAAAAAAATTACATCACATATGCTAATTAAATCATTTTGGTTTCGAAAATAATAATAACAAGACTTCCGAACAACATGAACAACGGACTTTAAACCCTTAATCGCAAATTTACATAACATTGCTATGTCCAATAAAATTTACTGTTTTTTCACGCCTATATTGGTTAGACGAATGCCTCTTTATAATATAAACTCATCCACCAACCAATGCAATTTTTGCAATATTTTCGACTTTTAAACGTTGAACTTTTATAAACCGTATTTGTACCTGGGGGAGGGAGGGGGAGGGAGGTAAGAGGGAGGGGGGTTATGCAGCCCGGGGAGAAATCTAATTTGTGCCGCCTACATAAAAACTACAACCATTGCATTTATCAAAAGACTTATTTAAATATAAGGTTATTTTTAACTTGATTTTTATTCGCAAAAAATCGACTTTGTTACAACATTTTGAAGGTTTGTTTTCTTTCTTTTTTGTGAGCAAAGTCATCAATGAGGCTTATAAAGTCAATTTCATTAATCAGTTTCTGTTCAATGGATAGTATGGCAAGGTTTCTTAAACGCGGGTACTCATTGAAGATGTAAGGTCTATTTTTATCAATTTTAGTTTAAAAAAATCTCTTTCACAACTACCCACAATAGCACATCTATTCTCCTCTTCAAAAGTTAATCGTTCAATAGCATTTAAGATTTTTGAGTAACTTTTTTTTTCACAACACTAACTACATATCCCCTTGCTTTACATCGTGTTTCTATTTTGCACTTGACAGTTTGACCGGTGACATAAGTAAAAACATTCCAGCATTGAGTCAAGTAAGAGAAGAGTATGAATAACTGCTGCCTAGTTGCTAAAAACCTAACAGAATTCAAAGCAGTTGATGCTGCATGCACACCTGCTAAGTTTACTGAATGATTTGTACATGCAACAAACTCTGCTTTTTCGTTGATTTCTTTAATGCGCATCTGATGTGGCAAGACATCACAGCAACATCATTGTATGCTTGTCCTCAACAATATTGAACATCTGTTCCATCACTTTCTAATTTTTCCAAATTTTGGTTGAAATGGCTTAGCATTTTTTCCCTTTTGTGTCAATGAAATCAAGAGAGGATTCCGCAACATACATCTGATTTTGTTAATCCTAACTTAACATAAAACTTGGTTTGATTCTTATGAGAAGTATCAGGGGTGCTGTTAACCACTATTGAAAAATACTTATCTTCTAGTATCAGTTCAATAACTTTTCTTTTGACTTTTTATCCAAAAACTTTAATAAACTCGGTTTTTTAAACTGAATGGTAGATGACAAGTAAGTTAAAGAATTTTTTTTCAAGTTTGATACACCTAGCTTGAGGTCATATTTTTTCAACAAATGAACTAATTTTAAAAAGTTTCCTCCATATCCAGTCGTTTCATCTTGATCTTGATGGCAAAATTCTTTTCGATGACCTTAAAGATAAACATTTAGAAATAAAAAACATGCCCATTTTTCGAAGTCGTTACCGTTGAATTTATAGATTGAAGATTTTATTTTGCATTATAATATTTAGCTTGATATTTTTTAAAACAAATATCAAGTACTGCGTTATGGTATTTGCTTAGGGATACAAAACAGATAAGTTTTAGAATTTTTAAAAATAAATTTGCTGCCCCTAAAATAATACCCTACCCTTGCTAAGCCACTGGCAGGAGCCGAACCCTTTTAAACATGGTTGGTTTCTTTGCTTTATTATTTAAACTTTGCAATTTAAATCTTCAATTCAATTTATATATCGTACAATTGTATAACTATGTTACGGTCAAATAAAACTTAAACTGATAAAAGAATTATACATCGTTTGTGTTTGTTAAATGATGCCAATATTTTAACTACAAAGTTATTTTTTTTTAACAGATATTTATAGAGTTGGAGAAAAATTTTGGGAGCCGGAGCTGGAAGTCAAACGTTCGAAAAACTGTTTTTGATCTTTGAGATAAATAACTTTCAGACATAAAATAAACTTCAAATAAGGTTTTTTTTATCCTTATGTTAAGCAAAAATGCTTTGCAAAAAAATCTTGTGAATAGGGCTCTTGATGGGTCGGGTCTGGGTTGGATATTAACGGATCCGAACCCAGATCCGACTTGTATACGTATATACGGTACGAGTTTGTATATACGGGTACGAGTTTGAGTCGGTTAACAAAAAGCCCTACTCGGATCCATACCCAATATACTTTATGGGTATGGGGCGGATCTGGTTCAAAGCCGCTCTGGTCATGTTAAAACAAGAACAAAAATAGTGCATAGCATTACTGGGTGTGGAGTATTGAGTGAATGTGTCATCTTGGCCGAAAACAGTTAAGGTGTAATTGAAGTATTTTTTCTCAGTTTTCAATGATAGAAATGCTTAAAAACTAAAGCAGTTAGCCTTAGAAAAATACAATACTAAGTGAGTATCTAGTAGATTATTTATCTGAGGCACAACAAAAAACCTATGTTAATTTCCTCAATAATATCGCGAATATGGTCAGAGCAGGAATCAAACCTCGAACCTCTTGATTTTAAGGCTTTAATCACTTAAAGCATCTGTGTTTTTTTCAGCATATATGCCAAATAATAAATAAAATCAGAAAATTTGCGCAATTTAAATCTTCTGAATGGCATAATGTCTATAATGGGTCTGGTTAATCCCGACTCGTTTAGTTAACGCGGGTCTAACGGGTATGGGTCTGGCGGGTTTAGGGTTCATAATAACGAGACCCAGACCCGGTTCAAACGGGTCGGGTTGGCTCAAGTTTGGGTACAGACGCGATTCATTAACAACTCTACTAGTGATTGTACTCTGGAACATCAAAAAACCCTAAACTTGTTCCCCTACCCGTTCTGCCCCAAATGTGAGAGTTTTACATTATTATAATTCAAAACTCAATATATAATTATAAGCAGTGTTCAAATTTCATTTTATAATATTTTAGTGTTTAAAAGTAATAAAAATATAATGTCTTGAAAATAAAATAAAAATATTATTGGGTAGAACAGGGCTAGATTAACTTTTGCTAACTTTACTGCTCACAGGTCCCATGAACAATGCGTCGGGTTTATATAATTTTTTCACTATTGGAAAAATAATCTAACGTGCAAAAATTGGTTTAGAAAAAATTATATTTTTAAATTTTTTTGAAAAAATTTTGCCTAAGATTTACAAAGCTGCTCAACCTGTTCAAAAAAAAATTAGTCTTTATACAAAAATTTGTATAAGTCGTAGTTTCTCTCTTACTTCCAAGTATGGTTAAGCTCGGTGAAAGGTAACTTGATGTGTTTTGCAGGTAAATAATTACAATTGCAACCAAATCCATCTAAAAATCAAGCTTGTAAATATGGTCAACATTATGCTTCATAATATGCTTGATTACTGAGTTAATAATTTAACGGTAACTTTTTACTGGTAAATACATAATTATCCGTTACCAACTTTACCAATTTTACCAAGCTCAACATTATTATTAAGGTTGTTTTCGGTAAGAAGATAAAGGTCTCATTTCTTTTAATTCTGGCATGCTTTGAAACGGTTATAATCATTTTTAGGAAGCCCAAGCCAAAATGAAATTTTACTGAACAAAAGAGAAAATTACGCCTCAGAATAACTCGTATATAGTAAGAACGAGTCTGCCATTATAATTTTAATGTTTATTTTGTATTTTTTTAACACAACCTTGCGGAACTATAGTTTTTTGTTTGAGGTTTAAAAAAATTACTTTAGAACGCTTTTTGATATAAGTTTAATTTATGTATAAACAATTATGCTATGGATATCGTTTAATTACCTTATTAGTTCTACCATTAATATGCTCATTTAGTTTTTAAAACTCTGCGAACTAGTAAAACGTTTTTTGAGGGGCAAAATTTTTTCAACGCAAATAATTTACTAAATTGTATTCATAGCTGTGAAGTTTTTAAAATTGGTATAAAGGAAACTTTATTATATTGCCCGACCACAAGTTATTATCGCACTAAATATCTTTACCATTAGAAAAAAAAAGAGTCTTCTAAATAAGTCTGAGTTTAATATATATTTAAAGCATTATCATTTATTTCCATCATCATAAATACAATTTAAGATTAACTATTTACATTTTAAATGTTTTTGGTTATACTCCCAAGTAGCAATCTTAACATTTTCAATGACACTAAGTGATGGATCATAATTAAAACATGGTTGATTTTCTGGTCTGTTCATTTGAAATGAAATAATACTTTCTAATGTTAATAATTTCCACCTAGTTGAAATTTAGTTGGGTTAAACCTTGCTAATAAGAAAGAGGGAGTTTTTCAATTTTTTTTGTATATGCAAGAGGGAGATAAATGCTCTTTAAAATTTGTGAGACTCCCACGAAATAGGGGAGACTTGACAGGTCTGTGTATTACTTTTATATATACACTTATATATGTATATATATCTGTATATATATTTTGTTTAAAAAAAACTATAAATAGTTTAAATTATTACTCATATTTTAGCAGCTCCCTTTTAATATGATGTCATCAGTGAAACTTAATGCAAGGGTAAGTACGCAAGTATATTTGTATATATACATATATATATATATATATATATATATATATATATATATATATATATATATATATATATATATATATATATATATTATATTGTTTAATTCAAACTTTGTATGTATGTATATATATATATATATATATATATATATATATATATATATATATATATATATATATATATATAATATTATATTGCTTAATTCAAACCTTGTATATATATATATATATACAGTACTGTGAATATGTTTTTGACCACTTGTATAAATTGTAAATACGTCTATTTACAATTTTTTAGATAAATTAAATGTTTGTTTTTATTTTTAAATGTTTAATTTGCATTTTTAGATTAATTAAATGAGTAAAATATCTTTAATAAAGAGATAAAAAGTTATTGTGCTTCATGATGAAGGTTATTCGCAGTGCCAAAATTTGTCCAAAGCAGGATATTCAAAGACTATTATTGAAATCATTAAAAAATTTAGAGAAACTAGCTCCCTTGAAGATAAGGGGAATAAGTATATATATATATATATATATATATATATATATATATATATATATATATATATATATATATATATATATATATATATATATCTATAAATATATATTTACAAGGTTTGAATTAAACGATCATGATTTGCGATATCTGGAAAAATATTTGGTCTTAAATTTTAGTTTTGGCAAAACCGTGTACTTTGTTTTCTAAAGGGCAAATTAAATTAAATTTGTTTGCAAAGATGTTGTAAAAAACAAAACAATAAGCTTATGACTTCAAAAGTAATAGCACTTTAGTCACTAACTGCTTTATAAAAGTAATAAAACAATATAATAGTGTTATTACTTCTATAATGCACTTATGACTTTTATGATTCATTCTTTGTTCAAAAATATAAGTAATTTCATATTATTATTGAAGTAGAAAAGCATCTAGAAAAATAGAGCGGATATTCAAATAATATTAAAAACTTTAGCAACTTAAACTAATATATATATATATATATATATATATATATATATATATATATATATATATATATATATATATATATATATATATATATATATATATATATATATAACAGGTCTTCCCAGGAGAAATGGGCAGTTGCACTCCTTGTTTGTCTGCACATAAAATAATTTTTTTAAACAAACTGACCTCATTTTAAAATAATATGCATTTCAAGAACTTGAGCCTAACAAGGTTAAATGGAAATACAGCAAAAAAAAAATCCATAAAAAAATAAGAAATAAAATCTGCACTATATCGGCTTTAAAATAAAAAAAGAAATAATTAATTAGACCTAATTATTTTACTGTTTTTCATTTTTTTCATTTTTTTAGGGTGGTAGTTATTTCCACTATGAAAAATGATACAAGTCAAGGAAATGATAAAAATTGAATTATAAAAAGATCATAATTCATATAGGTTTAACAAAAGTATAAAGACTTTTTGATTTATAATTTATTTAGACTTTTATTTAATATTTAATAATGGCTTTGCCAGCTTATAAAGCATTATACCTGGAAAATCACCCCTAATAGACGATCTGGAACCACCAAATCAAAAAAATCTAAAATTAGCCCACCATTACTACATGGTCTGGCTCCACCTATGCCCCATTGATAGTCTGCTCTTGCATTGGATTCTCAAAATAGTGAGTTTATTTTCTGGTGAAATTTTTAAAATTTATAGGAGACCATTTAAACATTTTTTAAAATTTAGTTTTAATCATTATGTTAACTTTCCCTAGTAATTTGTATTCACCCTGGACAATTAGGAAATATTGTGGAAACAATTACAGTCAATTACATTACAAAAATTATATTTCATGCGTGGACAAGTTATCCTGCTACTGGTAACATGTAACCCAGTACAACTGATTTATGTCCTGGTGCCTTGTAAGATATGTTTTTTTAGGTAAAGGCTTGGAGAAGCCAACTCTGACATAAGATGGGGCTCTTGGTTGAGTAAAAGCTAGAGATTGTGTCCCGATAGAAATACTCATCTTGAGCAGATGCTAAATGCATTTGGCTACTGCCTTGTAGAAGACCTCCTAGGCAAAGATGTAAGATGTAAACAGATTCCATCTGTTGACCGGCTTCGCATCTCTTTTTCATCTATTAGGCTGATGTAGATGTTTTTATAATACATTATTTTCAGTTGAATAGTGGATGTTGAATAGTGAATCTTCTTGATTCAATGCATGGGTTTTGCTTGAGTCTCTGTTTTTATGACTAGGTAACTCATTCTGTTATCTCTTAATGAGGGTATAGCTCTAAAACTCAGTTTATGGTTCTAAGGCTGGCTGGTAGTCATGTTTCCTGAACTCTGTGGTAGCTCTCAGAGAGGCTGATTCCATCAACACCTGTAAAGTCAGAGTACTAACAGTGGTATGTTGCGGATGGATGATGTCCCTGTTCATACTTTTGGTGGGCATTGTCAAGACTACATTTGGAGCCCTTTTTTACGACTTAGTGTTTATTAATAGTAAAAAGGCTGTTGCTTGGACTATTAAATAGTTTACTGAGTACTATCTGTGCTTTGAGTCAAGTTCTTTAACAAATCCAAAAATGACTAAAGTACCAAAAACTATAAAACACAAAAAACCATCATCATCACCAAGTTCCTACAATAGTATTTGTGGTCTTCAAAGTAACTTTTCTTCTGTTGAGTATTATCACTCGCAAAGTTCACTAGACCTACTTGCTCTTTGTGAGACTAATTTGAGTTTAGGTGTATCATCTTGTGATTTTAGTGTTGGTGGTTATCTTCTTTAAATTTGTAAGGGCTCCAATAGTCACTAAAGAGACTATTCTTTTATGTGCTTTTGTTTAGGACCAATTCACTACATCACCTTTCTCTTTGTTCTATATTGCACTCCTTCATCTCAAAACTCCACTCTTTTTGATGTTATTTCTGATCAAATTGATCAAGCTCTTTCTCTTTATCTTTTAGCCAATATCGTTGTTGTTAGTGATTCAATGCTTATCACACTGAATTGTTGGTGACTTGAATGCTCATCACACTGTATGGCTTGGCTCTAGTGTCAGTAACTCTACAGGCATTAAGGCCCACAATTTTTGTCTTTCTCAATCTCTAACACAAATAGTCAAAATTCTAACTTGCTCTCCAGATAATCCAAATCATTTACCTTCTCTACTTGACTTATGTCTTATTTTTGATCCTAGTCAGGGGTCAGTTCACCCTTAGGTGCTGTTTGATCTATTATCTCATTTTGCTTCATCATCAGAATCCCCCTATCATTGTTTCTCTTACAACTACCTTAAAGCTGACTTGGACTCTTTCCATGATTTTCTCTGTGATGCCCCTGGGGTTGAAATCTTTCGTCTTCCTGCTGACAGATGTGCTTCTAATGTAACTTCTTGGATTCAGACTGGCATGGAGTCATTTATTCCCTCTTGACAATACCATATCATTTATTCCCTTTTGACAATATGCTCTCCATGATTTTCCTCTGGAATTTTCAATTGTAACCATTACTTCCATATCTATTACCAAAATAATTCTCCAGAAAACAGTTGTCTATTTACAATCGCTAGAAACCATTGTAAAAAGGTTTCGTCTAACGCCAAAGTCCTCTATTTTCAGGTCACAAAATCTCGTATTTTATCTCATAAATTAGGCTCTTGACTTCTGGAGAATCTTTACAGTGTCGATAATAAGTAAAAATTTGTTATTCCACCTGTCTTACATGGCTAAGATTTTGTTATCTCACCTAAAAACAAACCTGAATTAATTGCTAAGAACTTTTCATCAATCTTATCTCTTGATTCAAGTCATCACATCCTACCTGAATTAGCCAACAAACAGGTTGATCTATTGCTTGAGATTTGTAATACTCTAGCTTCTGTATCTAAAGTGATTTCCAGACAACATTCCTGGATTTCATTATCTTTGATAAAGTTTGACATGCTAGTCTTCTCCATATGCTCTCTTTTTATGGTGTATCAGTAAACATCTTTAAAACTATTGAATCCTTCTTTACCAATCATAATATAAAAGTTGTCCTTGATGGACAGCACTCTCCTTCATTTCTTATATCTTCAGGGGTTCCTCAAGGTTCTATCCTTGGCCCTATACTTTTTTAAATTTACATTAACGATCTTCCAGAATTTCTCATATCTAAGGTGGCATTGTTTGCTGATGATACTACCATTAATATTTGTCTTGACAAGAAGCCAACACTCTCTGATTGCTTGGAGAGGGCATTTGAGCTTGAAAAGTATCTCATTTCTGCTGCCGCATGGTGCTCTCAGTGGCTGTTGAAGTTTTTTTTCAACTTATTGTTATCACAATAATCTAGATTTTTCTATATTTATGAATGGTAATGTACTTTATGAGTTTCTTCGTCTTCTAGGATTAATTCTTATTTCTGATCTTTCTTGAAAACCATATATCAAATCTGTTGCAAAATTAGCATCTGCAAAGTTTGTATCTTTTTATTGTGCTCACCATTTCTTACTCTGGATTCTATTCTTTATCTATTTAAATCTCTAATTTGTTCTTATATGGAATACTGCTGCCATATCTGGAGCAGTTTTTCGAATGATGCCCTTTCTCTTTTAGACAAGGTGCAAAAATGCATTGTAAACATGGTCAGACCTGCTCTTGCAGCCAACCTTCAACCATTGTCACATCATTATAATTTTGCTTCTCTTTCTATTTTTTATAAATACTGTAATTGGCGCCTCTCTAAAGAGCTAGCATCTCTTGCGCCTTCTACTTACTACCCTTACTTAAATACCCTACTATATATATTGACTATCTTATAACGCCTGCTGCCGCAAAGGAGTGCCAATACATCAACTGAAGGTTTGGCATGGTGCAGCAATCTTTCATTTTTTTGTTCTTTTTCTGAAAATGCCAAATGGTTTAAAGATAAACAAAACTAGTAAGCATTTACTGATCTATATACGCTATAGTATATATATATATATATATATATATATATATATATATATATATATATATATATATATATATATATATATATATATATAAACTTGATTTATAAAAAACCTGATTTTTTAATATTTGCACATTTAAATATTTTGTACATTAATTAAACAATTTAAATTTTGTCATGAGTTTTTTATTGGTTTTATTGGTTAGTTTTAAGATTATTTCACATTATTCAACAGTTAAAGATTAAAATTAAAATTTGAGTTATAATAATTGTTATTTTAATCATGTTTTTATAATACCTGGATTATTTGTTGTGTAAACAAATATTTATGTATAAACGCATAATACACAATTCAAAATTTAAAAATTAAAAACAATACAATTTTCAAACGGAGAAGACTGAGGTTATGAGAATGATATTTATTACTTTTTATTCCCATAAGTTTATATTTTTCAGTCGTAATTTTTTTTTGCAAACTAACACAATTTAGATGCTTTAAATAATATCAGAACCTGAAGTATTTTCAGATATTGCAATTTGCAATCACTTAAATTGCCCTTTGATGGTGTCGATTACGTTAAGTCAAATGATAACTTTTTGAATTTTCCTCAAAAATCCTTAAAATTATGTTCATCACATTTAATCAATTGCGAATATAAAATCCATTCTTATTTCATCAAAATCAAAACTGGGTTAGTTACCAATGTATATTATCTATCATATATATTGGTTTCTAATATATATTATCTTTACCCATATAATAAATATCTGTTAAAATAAATTGTTTTTATATTTCATTTGTTTAATTTAACTATTTATTTAGAATATATAAAAAAATATAGAACACATCATGTCTTATTGGAAGGATATTCCATTATGCAAAATAAATTTTTATGATCCCTCGTACAAAGGTTAGAATCAAATTAAGAATCATACAATTAATAGTAATGAAAATATTTTTTTTTGTTTTAAATAAATTTAATTATTTTAAATATCGCATGGTGAGCAATATTCTCCTATTAGTGAGCACTTTAGTACTTGAGTCCTTAAACATGCTGGCAAATATTTGGTAACAAATATGACTTTGCTATGATTTTTATAGTGTAGCACTTGTTTATATCAACAATAAAAAAATTGTGCTGAAAAATTCTAAGCAAGAGAACAACAATCACTTTTATTAACTTTAGAATGACCTTGCTATTATTATTTTTATTTGATTTCGACTACATGTCATAGAATTATTTATAATTCAGAACTGTGTTTACAATTTATTAATTGATTATAATTATCTTAAGATAGAAATAATCAATCAATAATTCTGTTTATTGTATACACAGCTGCGTTTCTACTGGCACAGACAACAAGTTGATTTTTTAGACTGCAGTTAAGCAATTTTAAGACTGCAGTTAAGCAATAAAGTATCTAGAGTAAGCAAGCCTAATTCCATGAACATATTTGTAACACCTGAGTATTTTTGGTAGCCAACGCATTTTAGTTCATGTTTTGTAATGAGATTGTAAATCTGACAAAATATTTACACTAAAGTTAGTTCATAGAGTTGCATCATATAAACAAAAGCAGTATGTCTTAAATAACTGTTTTCACTTTACCTGAGCATCTCTAGAATTTTCTGATAATATTTGTATATATAGACATTTAATCTCCTAATTTATGGTAACATTGTCATTTAAATTATTTTTATGTGAACCAATTAAAGTAAATAGAGGAAAGTTGTATATATATATATATATATATATATATATATATATATATATATATATATATATATATATATATATATATATATATATATGTATATATATATATATATATATATATATATATATATATATATATATATATATATATATATATATATATATATATATATATATATACAGTATTGGCCATTAATAACATTCCATCATGTTATTGTGGTATGGATATAAGTTTGAAATTACATATTTTTAAAATTAAAAGAGATTTTTTCTTCATTTTTTTTTTATTCAAATAAATCAAATAATTACTATATAAATTTATTATAAAGTAATAATAAATTAAAAAAATAAAAAACTGAAATTTTGAAATGAAAACAAGTTTTCATATGTATCAAAAAAAAAATGTGGCCAAAATAAACAAACCACATCAACAAAATTAACTAACTATAAGAACAAAAAAAAATTATAATACAAAAAAAATGAAAAAAAAAACAAAATTAATATTTTGTTGACAATCCTTTAACTTTTTTGCATTCATTGATCCGTTTCGGCATGAAATTCACTAAATTCTTAGTAATATCTTTTGATACATTATTTAGTAATTTTGTTACTTCTTCTTTCAGCTGGTCCAGATCTTTTATTTCAATTTTACCAAGATTGCTGTCTGACCAAGACCACAAATTCTCTATGCAATTGAGATCTGGGCTATTGGTAGGCCAAGACATGACTTTAATGTTGTTTTCTTCAAACCATTGCTTGCAAATCTTAGCAGTATGACATGGAGCGTTATCTTGTTGGAAGATAATTCCCGTGTCTTTTCGGAAAATGTCAATACTAGGCATCAAATAATTATCCAATATGTCTAAATATCTTTGAGAATCGAGCCTGCTATCAAATAGTTTGAAGCAGCCGACACCTTCATAGTTCATGCAGGCCCAGATGCCTATACTGCCACTACCTTGTTTTTTTCTATACATAGAACAATCTGGGCGCATTCTTTCATGTGGTATTCTTCTCAGCATTACTCGGTTTTTTCTTAAATCAACCTCAATGTTCATTTCATCGCTGAAAAGAACGTTGTGCCACATGCTCTTAGACCAAATTTTATGAGCTAAGCACCAGTTTTTCCTTGCTTTCTGATGTTTTTTTGTTAGACGGGGTTTTTTGCAAGCAGCTCGCCACATGCAATTATCTTTTTGTAGTACTCTTCTAATTGTTCGAGCACTAGCAACAACACCAGAAGCTTCCTGTCATTTTCGACTGAGATCAGTAGATGATAACTTTCTATTTTTTTTCACTATGCGAATAAGTGAACGTTCATTTCTTTCATTTGAAATGCTGGGTCTTCCAGGACGCGGAATATTTTCAACTGTATTGTATTCATGATATCGGTTGATTATTCTGCTAACAGTTGGATGTGTTGTGTTGAAATGTTTCGCAATTTTTCTCATTGAGATGTTTTGTTCATTCATACATGGCCTACTTTATTTATAAATAAAGTAGGCCATGATAGCTATGATTTTACATTTTATTGTATTATCAATAGTTTTTCCCGTCATTTTGATTTTTTTATTGCTGAAATGTTGTAGTTGCTAATTAGATGCTAAATTTTATATTTTATTTACACAAACTTTTTAAATATTTATAACAATTTTCAAAAAAAACTCTCTAACAATAATTTTTAATTTGCAAATAACTTCAAAATTTTACTCAAAGACAAATGCAATTTTGAAGGAATTTTGAAATAATAGAGTCGATAGTTAATTTTGGCCATTATAATTATTTTAGATTATGAGGTAAGTGTTAAAAAAACCAGATGATTAGCGCATCAATTCATACTTTAATGAATGTCCATATTTATTTAAAAGAAAATATGATACTCATCAATTTACACTTTTTATGTTTGAAATGAGTCAAACAATCATTGATTTATTAACAATCAAAGTTGAATAATATCAAAAAAATCATGGTGGATTGTTATTAATGGCCAATACTGTATATATATATATATATATATATATATATATATATATATATATATATATATATATATATATATATATATATATATATATATATATATATATATATATATATATATATATGTATATATATATATATATATATATATATGTATATATATATATATATATATATATATATATATATATATATATATATATATATATATATATATATGTATATATATATATATATATATGTATATATATATATATATATATATATATATATATATATATATATATATATATATATATATATATATATATATATATATATATATATATATATATATATATTTATATATATATATATATATATATATAGGCTTGGCCAGAAAGGTGTGTGATTTCAAGTCTATATATAACCACGCAAAGAATATTTTGTTTTGTTGATTTAACCACAGTTTTTAACAAATGCGCTGAAAAAATTGGTTGTTAATTAGTTCGACACATTTATCAACACATATATCGACACATTATTTTGGTTGTTTATAACTTTGACACATTTATCTTTACTAACGTTTATATATTAGCAAAATGCTTTTAAATAAAGTAGCTAATGATTTTAGTTAAAGTATCATTGAAAGTTGTATAAATTTTTGTTTATATTATTTAATTATATAAGATTTTTTCATAAGTAAATTAAAAAAAGTAAAAATTATAAAAAAAAATTTAAATTTTATAAGCGACGACTTTAAACAGCAATAGTCTCTTTAAAAAACTTCATATATGAATCATTAAAGTTAATTAACTCAAAAAGTAGAAATATTTTGTTGAGAAGTAAAAAAAGGCCTCGAATTAACGTAAAAAAATCTAATCGCAATTTTTTTGTTGCTCATAACAAAGAGGGGGCATTATTTATTTCAACTTATTTATAACAACACATATAATAAGTCTCATTTTTGCATAAGATGTCATAACATTTACGTTCAGCATTTAAAACAACTAGAATATTTAATTTTCTCTAAATTTTTAACAATAAAAAAAAATTATTTAAAACTCTAACAAAACAATCTATAAATTTGAAACAGTTATAAAAAACTATTAAAAATGACGAAAACATTATCGTGATAAAATGTTAAAACTTAACATTTTCACGAAAACTCGCACACTCACAAACAAGAATGATAATTAAATTCTTATTAAGTAAGTTTTCTTATCTAAGTAACCTTATCAAATTCCCATGATATTTCTATCTATTGCTTTTTCATTCAATGTATTTTTTAATAAAAGTTAGCGTTCACTTTTTTCATTCAATTAAATAAAGCGAAAGAAAAAAATGTGTCTAAATAATAGAATCTTTTACGATCTAATACTTTTTTTGGTTTAAGTTTTGTCAAGTAATACGCAATATTAAGCTTTTTCCGTAACAAGTCAGCATCTTTTACGTAAACCACGCCCGATTGGAGTATTATGAATAACATGGTTAGATAATGAAACTGAACCGAATGTTGTTTGTTGATGAATTCACATGGCCTCTTTATGTTGTGCACTGCTTAAGTGCGATGCCATTGAATCTTTTTTTATTGATATTGTTCCTGGTTTTATCCAGGTCATGGAAAACAATTTTGTTTGACTTATCCGTTTTTCAAATTGTTTACATAAACTGCATCTTAATCTTATAACTTCATTTCTATTTAAATCGTATTCTAACTCACAATTAAAATGTTTTTCCCACTTTTTAACTGTAGATAATCTGCATCTGTGGTCCTTATTTGCATCCATTTATTGCTATTAATTTAAAATTAGCAAGTGTACTAACAAATTTTAAGGTTTTTTCATAATGACTATTTAGAGTCTATATTGCCTTCCTCTATTCTTCACAAAATAAACTTATAAAAATATCATTAAATTTGTTCATAATAAATGAGCTAAATCGGAATAAAGCCCTTGAGAATTCGAGTTAAGAAAGTAACTTTTCAATCAATTAACTTTTATTTCTTTTTTCAATCAAAATCTTTTATTTCTTGATTCGAATAGGTATTTAATCATTTGTTTTTTATAAATTTTTCCTTCCTTAAATAATCGGTCTTTTTCTTGCATTTGAACATTTTTGCTAATTGATTTTCTAAATCTTTTATTTTTCTTTGTTTTACTTTACGCTCCGCTTTAAAAAAAAAATTATCGTTACAGAAGTCACTGCAGTTTTATACTGTAAAAGAACACTAAATATTCGCGAATAGAGTATCAATCTTCTAAAATAAAAAAGGAATAATCACGAAAAAAAGAAAGATCGCAAAAAAACAAATTTTAAGAAAAAAATAATCGTGAAGGTGCGAAAAGTAATCGCAATTCGCGATCGCAATACACTTAATTCGAGCCCTGAAAAAATTTTTTTTTTTTGAAAGCTGTATGAATTAAATAACTTTGATGTTTACTTATGTTTTTAGATTATTAAAACGCATTTGAATAAAGTAACAAATCACTGCTAATGATTTTTAACAAAAATATTAATGAACAATATATATATATTTTTATATATTTATATAAGTATGTATTTTTTATTTTAAATGTCTTTAAATTAAAAAAAATATATAAAACTGTTTAAATAAACAATTTAATTATTTTTTCTTTTGTTTACATTATTGTGAAGCTTTGCATAGAAACTTTTTTAACTTTTAAATGTGCGCATTTGTTAATCAATCGCCAGTTGTAAGTTATTACTTTATTTAGGAAGCTTTTTGCATTCCTAAATAAAGTAATAATGCTATATAATACACTCATGTATTTTAGCGCTTTGTGAGCTTTATATTATGAATTTGTTACATTTACGACATTTATATACCTTTATCTCACACAGGTGATTATCAGTTTTTAATTTATTATCTTGAGTTTCGACCATAAATAGTAGCACATTTATTAGCCTATTTTTTCTGTTTATATTGCCCGTACTATCATTTTTTATCATTTTATTTAATATTTTGTTATGTACTTATTTTATTTTATTGTTTTTGTATGGTGCGATAATTTTAGCCATGGTTGCCGTTAGTAAACCAGCGGATCTATATTGACTTGTTTACTCATAGACCATTGTTTTATCATTTGTTTAGGATGACTAAAGCATGAGTTATTGTTCACCCTTTTCCTGAGTCTTAAAATTTTATTCCTCCTACAAAATAGTCTTTACATTCATTTATGATTTTCACCCTATGACATCATCTACAATCTACTTTTATTTTCACATCTCCTAGATCTACGTATATGGACGGCTCCGTTGGTCACTTTTTGCGATCTTTGTGTCGCATAAACAATTAAAATTATAAAAACATTGGTAAAAAAAATATTGTTTCAAAGTTATTTATTCCAAATGTAATTTAGATAATCTTATCATTATAGTTTATTATTTATTATAGTTTAGTTTTTGTATTTTTTTTAGTTTTATTTTTATTTTTTTAATTTAGTTTTAGTTGAGTTATTTTAATTTTATTTTTCGTTATTTTTTTTTACTAAAATTTATTTGCTTCTTCTACAATAAGTTTTTTTTTAAGCTTCTTTATAGTTAAGTTAAGATAATTTTTTTAACGCGTTTTTAAAATGTATACAAACTTTCAAAACATATTGACAGCCGTGGTCAAGTTTTTAAAATCACAGAGTATTTGCGTAGTCTTATTATGATGTGAAATGCACGCCTTCCTAGCCAAACCTGTATATATGTATATATATATATATTTTATATATATATATATATATATATATATATATATATATATATATTTATATGTATATATATTATATATATATATATATATATATATTTATATGTATATATATATACACAGACACATGTATATTTATAATATATGCATTGCCAAATGCTGACCCTATTTCCGAGGGTTGATATATATATATATATATATATATATATGCAGGCCTTGTCTAAATAAAAAATGATTAATGCATTGGCTTAACATAATATTTGATGTCATAAAATTCACTTTATTTTTTTATTTTTAAAGAAATTAACCTTTTTTAAATTACTGCAATAATATTAATTACCGCAAAACATGTTATTTAACGGCTTTTTTATTATTACTATAAAGGATTGTTTATTTATCATTATTATTTTTTTAATGATAAATAATTAAATTTAATATTGCATTTTTAAAAATGTTCGATATTGAAAAATTTCTTTCTTTTCTCAACATTTGCATAAATGAGTTAAAATATGTTAAATTTTTGAGTTTTTAAAATGATTGTTTTTTAAATTTCTAATTGTGACTTTGCAACTACAAATAATTTTTTATTTGAAAAAAATTAGCAAGTAACAAATAAAAAAGTTATGTTAATTTAATTACTTTATTTATTTAAAGTTTATTAGTTTATTATTTTATTACTAAAAATATCAAATTATAAATTATAAAAAAATTTCAAGTTATAAAAAAATATCAAATTATAAATTATAAAAATCCCAAATTATATAGTTTATTAAAAAATAATCGCTGCGATTTAACTTGCATTATAAGAAAAAAAGTTTAACTTATGTTTTGTGCAAACTTTTGATGCAGCTGTTTATTTAAAATTTGATTATGAGTTGAAAAAAAAAATGTGTAGGAAGGAAAACTAAAAAAACAATTGCGATAAAAATAAGCTGATTTTTTTTTTTGAACAAATAAAATTTAAAAATTGAACAATATTTAATAATATTTTTAAATAGATTTGACAGTTAAGTTAAACCCAAGCATTAACTTTAGTTTTAATAAACTTAAATATATTTTTCAAATCAAAATTAAATTATATATATTTTTAAATCTAAATTAAGTTATATATTTTTATTAAATTAGTTTTAAACAAAATCATTTTTTTTTATCAGAATTAAAGTATTTTTTTTATGATTTTTGCTTCAAGCTTAAAAAATCAATCATCACAATAAAATAAAAACAAAATAAAATAAAACTTTTAATTTTATTTGAGTTATTTTCATTAGTAAATATTTATTGATGAAAAAAATTTATTATTTAAGTAGGGCTTATATCAGACATAATTGTCATTCAAACTTTTGTAAGAAATATTTTTACATAAACGTTATTCAATAGTTAATGTGACTTTTTTTAAAATTAATTACTTCTTTTATCTTACCGCTAATAGTATGATTTAAAAGTTAAAAAATGATAAAATGTCGCTTAACAGAAATCGCTTACTGCTTACATAAAAATCGCTTACTGCTTACGTAAAAATCGCTTAAAGCGTGCGTAAATTGCTCTAAAAATGTAAATTGCTTAACGCTTTAAAACAAGGCCTTTATATTATTTAAGTGTATATATGTATATATATACACACCCACGGATATATATATATATATATATATATATATATATATATATATATATATATATATCAAAGATGTCTTTATAGGACAGGAAAAAAAAGATAACATTTAAAAATTTTTTTTTAAAGCAAAATTATATTTTAATAGAGTAAAGCATTTAGAAAACATCACCTCCGTTTTTTTGCCAGTTGCCCTGCACACGACCGAAACAGTTTTATTTCTCATTTGTCTAATATAATTTCTCGGGTGAAAATAATGAAGAAAAAATATTAAAACGACTGACTACTAATATATGTCTTATAAGAAACAGTTTAATTAAAATTAAATTAATTAAGTAAAGATCTGTTGACATTTTTGTCGTAGTCAATATTTGTTTTGTATCGTTTGTTTTTGTCAATCTTAACAAAGGTTTCATTACATGAAGCAAAAATGTTGAAAGCCAAAACTGCAAAGAAATGTTTTATATATAGAAAAATATTCTATTATTCTCTCTCAATCTTCAATTGAATTTAATTTAGTTGAATGTTTAAAACATGTTTTAAATGTTTTGAACATCTTTCATTATACTAAGACTTTTAGAAAAAAAGAATTTCAACTTGCATCATTAATTGGGCTCTTATAATGATTTTTCACGTGCATCTTAATAATGTTTTAATATTTAGTTTTTGATGAGTTTTGTAAATATATAATCTTTTGTAAAATAAATATCAATAGAAGTTTCATGAATAATGAATTTCAGACATGGTCTTTAAACCAAATAAAATAACAAGAAGTTTGAAACTATAAAGTACTAGTGCTAGTATGCTTTTGTGTTGTAAAAATGCAAATGACTATTTGTAAAAGTTCTTCAACTGTTGTTTAAAGTTGTTTTTTTTGTTAAAAAATTTAAACTTTATTTCAAAAAGTTTTTTGGGTTTTCTTGCTCGATTTTTTGTGGAAGAAAAAATTTTTCTTGTCAAGTTATTTAACTGTTTTTTTTAACAAAATTATCTGACTGTTTTTGAACAGAGTTTCTTGACTAATTTTTTTTCTTTCAAACGAAGTTGTTTTACTTTTAACATTATTTTTTTATAAAAAGTTGTGGATTGAGATTTTTTTTGAAATATTAAGTTTTTTTTTGAATTTTTGTGTGTGTGATTATTTTGAAATGTTTTAAACAGTTCCATATCTTACATATAATAACTTTAGGTCAATCTTGATGAGGGGTTTTCATTTTTATATTCTTTGAAATTATTAGCTTTTAAAACTCAAGATTTTAAAAATGTTTACGAGTTAAAAGACTTTAAAACAAACCAAAAAATTTAGCCATTGTGTAACCTAAAAGTTACACAATGGCTAATTTGAAAGTTTCTTAGAAGAAACTTTCAAATACAGTACTCTGCTTTATATATAAAATTTTAGTATTATTTCACTAGATTAAATTTTGGGTTTAGATGTTTTTAGACTAATTGTTTTTTTAACAACAAATTTTTGTCGAAATTTATAATAGTTTTATTTGAAAAGTTTAGTTGAATCCTGTTTGCACTCTTATTTACGACAAAATGTTTACTCAGAAAGAGAAGTCATGCTGGAAATTTTTTCATTGTGCAGTCAGTTGGAGCTCATGTTAACAACTTTCTTTGTAAGAGTGTTTTTGCTTTATTAAGTTCATCATTATCATGATCATCATGGTCATGATGATGATAATTATGATAATGATGATGATGATAATGGTGATCATGATTATAATTTCATCTTCACAATTATGACGATCATTATTATTGTTAATCATCACTTCATACTTATTATATTGACATTTTTTGTTCATTTTTTTTCTATAGTTTAACCAGATTGGATCTCATGAAAAAGTTTGTTTTGGTACTAATTTTGATATGCAAGGTTTTCATATACTTGTATCTATATTTTTATTTATTTTTTATTATATGATGTAAAAATTAAAACTATTACAATAATATAAAATGTTGAAATAAAGCGTTCAAAAGAACAAAAAGAATTTTAGTTACAAATATGTATTATGTTATGTTAAAAGTTTTAAACTAGTATAACTTGTTTAAAAAACAATTTTTATTTAATCTATAATTTTTTTTTTTTTTTTTGCTTTAATTTTTTTTTTTTTTCTTTCTTTTTTAGCAAAAATGAAGTTTCAAGCAATGAAAACTCATTTAGCTCTTCTTAAAGACAAAAGTTCAACTTTAGAGGTTTTTAAAAAGATTTTTAAAGTTTTTTTTTCTTAACACTTCAAACAAAGTGCTTGTAAATTTTTTACTCTTCATGCTCCCTTTCTTTGTCCCCATGGGTACATGGAATGATAAAATTAGCTGGCTATATTTTGTAAGCATATTTTTAAACAATGTGACCAAAGTTTTTCAAAAATTATTTGTTCTTTATTTCTCACCTTCTGGGTTGTTTAAAACTTCTGTAGTTGTTAGTGTGAAGTTGTTCAGTTGTCCATGAGAACTATTAAATATTAATTTTGTAAATAACTTTGCACCTAACATATCCTAGAGATATTTCATATGAAATAAAAAATACACTAGAAATGAATTACATTTTCTAAACCACCATGTCTTGTTCAGTAATAACCTCAATTTTGATTATATTTTGTCAACATACAATTATTAAATATGATTAAAAATAAAAGGTGAGTAAAACAGAATTTTCAGCGTTCACGATAGATGACTTTCAGAATTTTTATGCTAATGTCAAATAAGAATGTTTTAGAAAAAATTGTGACAATTAGAAGCTGGGAGTAATATTAAACTTCAAATTTGGGTCCCCATGTCCCAAATTTAGCTCGAATCAAAAAAAATTATAGTATTGTATTAAATTATAATATTTAAACAAGGTCTAAATTAAACCACATATTTAAAAAATTTCATAAAACAATCTTTTCCAAAAATCATAAATACTTAGAGTTTATTGTTCCCCAATTAAACCCAACAATTAACATTAAATGGACGCAACTTTTTATTTTTCGTCTTTAGCTTTTTTTTTTTTTTTTTATATGAAACAAGATTTTTTATATGTGAAACAAAGAAAAAAAGGCTTTTAGGGGCATTATGTTAGGTGAGCGTTCTGAGTAGGTTCTGATAAGATGCTGATCATAATAAATGGATCTTTTTAATAAACTCTTCATATTCTTTGTATCTTTGTAAAAATTTTTTTTTAATATCTAAAGAATTTAAGAATTAAAAAAAATTTTTTTAAATTCTTTCTAACCATAATGATGAAATTGTTCTTGTAACAGTGAGTAGGTTTGGGTCCGTAAACATGTATAAATAAAATATTTGATATTGTACTTTTTACAAACTAATTTTCCAAGTTTGTGTTATACCAATTTAGAATTAACCTCAAAGCTGTACTTTGTAGCTAATAACTAATTCAAAGTCACTGTCAAAGTAGTAGAAAAGTTTATTTAATTTGCTTTGAAAAAGGGAAAATTAAGTAAAATACAAAAAGGGTTATTCCATATCAAATCACCTAGTTTTTTGAAAGTTCCCCAGGGTACCATCTCAGATTTGCTTCAAACTTTGACCACACACAGATCTTATGACCAATTATATGCTTGATTGACCAATTTGTTCTGATTTGGTTCTGAAAAGTTATGATTGAATTAAAAATGACCAAAATCCAAAAAATTTGTGTATCAGGAGCTTACAGCAGTTTTTTTCGATTTTTGACAAACCATGACTTTTTAAATAAAGATGGTGATCACCTGAAATTTTGTAGGGTAATAGTTTTTCACCCAAATAATCCATTATTGCAGTTGCTTTTTGACTGATTTTTTACAGTTTTTGAGTTATTGTACCTTAAAGTTGCTAAATATTGCAACATTATAAATATTTTTTCGAACTTTAACATATTACAGTTTAATACTTACTAACAGAAAGTAGATTTTTTTGTTACCTTTGTGTACTTAGGGTCACCACTTATTAGAATAATCAAAACTATGCATTAAAAATTAGTTTAGCGCATGCAGCAGCCTATTAAAAAATCACTTTTTTTATAAAGTATGATAAGTTACATTGACATTGCTGGCATAGAAAGTAGTGTAAACAGTTGAAATAAATTATGAAACTTTTTAATGTTGAGGTTCTATATATAGACTTATACTCTATCTTTTGATATGATTGTAGCCTTTTGAGAGTGATGATATTTTTAAAAGGAGAACAAAAAAATACCACTTACCACATACAAAATTTATATCTCAAATTTTATACAAACTATACTGTAAAAAAGTGCATTCAAAGAGTAAGATAATCAGTTAAAAGAAAAAGCATGTATACATGAAGCTGATTGGTCATGACAAAGATGGTCAGAAATTAAACAATAGCATTCACATTTAAGGTGATCTTTTTCATCTTTGTAATAAACAGCAAATGAGTGTAAGGTAGCTTGATCGGCTTGCCAGTTAAACCCTTGTATAGCATCTTGTACAAGAAAACTATAGTTTTCTGCAAAATCCATCAGAATAATGCAGGTATATTGGTCTAATGTTTGTTTTGCCTCTGATAAGTAGGAAGACTGTGCTTCTTTGATAAAGTGGTGGTGACAAAGGTCATACAAAGTTTCACTTAAAGTTTCAATAAATTCACTAATGCTTGTTTGGACTGTAATAAGTGCAGTTCGGTCAGTTGACACCCATTGCTTATATGTGATCTGATCATCAAAATCAAAATCATTCTTTTCAAACACATTTTCTAAGTAAGGGTATCAAATTTATTTTACCAGGGCAGTTGGAACATAGATGAAACATGCAGTTTTGACTATCTATATTACAAACACATACTTTCATTAAATCTTTGTAATATAATAAATGGCTGTTAGGAAGAGCAGAGCACATCAACTTAGCATTTTGATGATAAGAAAATACACAAACTGAATGGTTTCCACTACTATCAACAGTAAGGCACCACTTTGGCCTTAGTTCACAGAACTTGCTGAATCCAACTTTGTGTTCAGGGTATAACTTCTTGAATTCCAGATGAAGTTCTTTGAAACGAACTAATATTAGGCGTTTTTGTTTATGAACTTTAACATTATTTATACGCACAGAAACAAAGTCTTTTTTTCCTGGAAATTGTCTAATGTATTTATCAGGTTCATATATTTCAATGACTCTCTGCTTAACAATATCCTCCAAAGGATGTCCTTTTTTAGCCTCAGGTTTAGCAAGTATTCCCTTTTCATTTTTCAGCTTTCTGGCTTTCTTAACAATATGGTCTGAAACTGAAAATGCATTACATGTTTTTTTAATTGACCAACTATCAGGAGTTAATGTTAGTAACTGAACTTTTTCTTCATTCATACTGATTTTTCCTTTTTCCTTTATTGCACCTAAAAGTTTGTCTAAATCATTACAGTTAATGCACTTTTGCTTTTTCTCAGATATTATTTCTTTTGGGTCTATATCCAATGCTGATGCTACTAGGTTTGTCATACTTGTTTCCAGTTTTTTAACTTTTTGCTTTCCATATTCTAATTTGTCACGTTTACTTATGCGGGAGTGGTGTAGTGGTAGAGAGCTCGCTTTATAAGCGAGAGGTTCCGAGTTCGATCCGCGCAGCGGCCTTGTTCGTCAATGTTCATGTTTCGGAGTTATAGAGTTGGGAGAGGGTTTTAACCACAAGTAGCCTCCTCATCTGTAGTGGCCTTCTTGGCCTTGGGGAGGTGAAATACAAAAAAAAAAACAAAAAAAAAACTTACATTTTTTAGAGGAGATATTTCCGGTAAAGAAGGACTCTTATTTAAAACTGTCTTATTTAGGTCTGAAGAACTAAACTCCTCATCATCAACATCTTTGTCTTCATCTTCTTGACTAAATTTTCCTGTAATTTGTTCAAGTTTGAATTCATTCAAACAGTTAGTGCAAAGTTTTTGACCAGGTTTGATCTTAAGTTGACTTGCTGTTAAAATATCGACTTTACACAATCCCTTAATAATTTTTTTCTTGTGGACTTTAAACAGATCATAGCAGTATTTTTGAAGCGCTTCATATCTAGAAATATAGGCTTTTTCATGGTGAAAACATATCTCCTCATTTAGTTCAAAAGTGTGTCCAATTCTTTGAATTAAAACTTCAACATCTGTGTTCACAACATCTTTTAGTTTTATTCTTCCAATCATTCTACAATAATACGTTTTGTTGCAATCTTCATTTAAAACTTTCCCCACACAACATTTCTCTGTCATTCTTTACTATTTTTTTATTTTTATTACTAATCTAAAAAGTTTAAAGAAGACATAAACATATTAAATTTCAAAGAAACTAACAAATATCAGACACTGATTATGACGCTGACTATGTCATTATTATTAGTACAAATTAAGACATTATGTCATTAAGAAAACTGAATATATTCACAGATAAATAAAAAATATACAACTGTCATCCCTATGACTAATTATTAGACTATGACCTAAGGCTAGCTCATAGTCTAATAACATCCTCCTTTTGAAAATATCATCACTCTCAAAAGGCTACAATCATGTCATAAGATTTTTTTTTACAATCATGGCATAAGATTTTTTGGTGATGTCTATATATAGAACCTCAACATTAAAAAGTTTCATAATTTATTTCAACTGTTTACACTATTTTCTATGCCAGCAAAGTCAATGTAATTTATCATAATTTAAAAAAAAAGTGATTTTTCAATAGGCTACTGCATGTGCTAAATTAATTTTTAATGCATAATTTTGATTATTCTAACAAGTGGTGACCCTAAGTACACAAAGGTAACAAAAAAATCCACTTTCTGTAAGTAAGTATTAAACTGTAACACATTAAAGTTCGAAAAAATATTTATAATGTTGCAATATTTAGCAACTTTAAGGTACAATAACTCAAAAACTGTAAAAAATCAGTCAAAAAGCAACTGCAATAATGGATTATTTGGGTGAAAAACTATTACAAAATTTCAGGTGATCACCATCTTTATTTAAAAAGTCATGGTTTGTCAAAAATCGAAAAAAACTGCTGTAAGCTCCTGATACACAAATTTTTTGGATTTTGGTCATATTTAATTCAATCATAACTTTTCAGAATCAAATCAGAACAAATTGGTCAATCAAGCTGAAATTTTTTGGATTGTATTTTTTTCATAAGATCTGTGTGTGGTCAAAGTTTAAAGCAAATCTGAGGTGGTACCCTGGGAGCCTTTAGGTGATTTGATATGGAATAACCCAGAAGGAAGTGTAATTGTTATAAAAACTTGATATTAGGCTAGTTTAATGAAAATGGAAATAGTAATATCAGTATTGTTTTATGTAAACTTTTTTAATTAAGATCAAAAAATCATTCCTAACAGAAACCAACAGTTTCCACTTGCCAGGAATATTTTAACACATGGATCAAATAAAGAAAACTAGGAAGACCAAAACTTAACTCAGAAGTTATTCCCCCTCCTGGACTAAATAACGTTTGTAAAATATGTTTGAATATTATTGGACACAGCTGTTGTAAAGAGAGAAGAGTAAACCTATAAAACAACTAGATAAAGGAAAGAAAAAATAAATGATTGAATTCCTAATAAAATTCAATTTTAATAATAATTCTAAAATAATAAAAAGTATGATTTTTATTTAGGAGGCAAATATGCTGAAATATTTAAAAAAAAAAAATAATAATGCTTTAAAAAATATTTGAAAAATAAGGTTATTTAATTAATTTTACAACTTTTAGAAATTCTATTCTTGTGCAAAGATCAAAAATTTCTTCCAAAGCTTTGTTTACTAATTCCTACTATTGAACAAATTCAGTGGCTAAAGCGTGAAGTATTTTTAAAATCAGGAAAAGAATAAATTAAATAAGTTTAGTTATGATGTGTGCAAATGTAAAAAAAAAATAAAAATAATGAAAAATACCAAAAAAAATAATAAAAAAATAAAAATAACCAAGAGTTAACAAGTTCATTATAATTTTTATAAAGCTAAATAGTATTAAGTATTTTTATTCTTTTGATATGAAGTTGGCCAATATTTATTTTGTAATAGAAACTGCATCATCAACTTATCCAAATTAATAACTTATATAAAACTAGTTGACCCACAAAATGAAAGCATGTTAAAAACCAATTGGTAAATTATAATTATTTTAATTATTTACATAAAGTTTACATAAAGTTACAAAAAGAATCTGTTTTGCTAATGTAACTTATGGTTGGGTCAAAATTCACCACCTGCTGCAAGTTCCAAGCCATCACAGAAAAAATATAAGGTTCAAGATCAGCCTGTTATCAAAATGTGATATGAACCTGCCAGCGATCAAAATGTGATGACTTGATTTCAAGGCTGGAGTATATTTAGAAAGACCTGGAAGATAAATTGTTCTAGATACAGAACAACACAGCAGGACTAAGGTTCCACACCTTGGTGGTTCTATACGTGGTTCTGTGTTGTTAATAGATAATATCTCATCTTGTGCCTAGCAACTTACCCTCTTACAATCAATATGGATTTTGATACTTTTGTTTGATTGCTGACTTGTTAACTGTTATAGCAAAAAATTTTTATCATTAGATGGGAGCTGTGAGGCAAGGGATATTGGTCTTGATATGTCATAGACTGCAAGCAACCACTAATTTAGTTGAGAGTTGACAGAAAGCTTTAAAAACTATAAATTTTCAGGAAAACATAAGAGAGAATTCCAAAGCACTGATGTTCAAAGAAAAAAAATTTGTGAAAAATGTTATTTAAGCATAAAGAAACAGTTACAAAAGAAGGATGCAGCTTTGCTAAATGATAAGTCACACAAGATAGAGTTTTGGTTAATAGAACAACTAATGATAACTATTTTGTGATGAGCACAAGTTATGATAACTCACACAGCAGTTTGACCTTTTTCATAGGCTGTTCACATGAGGGTACATTTGATAACATTTCTTTTGTATAAAGTTTATTTTTAATGTTTAAATTTTCTGATTTAAAATTTGTTTTTATGTAATGGTTATATAATTTTTTGTTGTTTTTTCACCTTTCTGACTCCTTGTGTGACAATAGGGAAGAAGCTAGAGCAGATTCAACAACATGTGCACTTTGAATCTTATCTAAAAAAGGTCTCTTTAGAAAAACCAGCCTAAGTATGACAACAGTATTCCATACAAGGATGATGAAGCCATTTATAGAGGTAGAGAATGGAATCAATAGTAAGAAAATAATGAACATGATAAAAAGAGGGATAAGTTTAAGATGTTAAAGATAATGAAAAATAATAAATACTATTTACATTTAAAAAAATTAACTTGGCTGGTTTTTGAATGAAAATCATCAAATCATCGTCATCTGTGTGATCAACTGTTACAAGATGTTAGCTTTAAAAAATACAACCATTTCTTTTGTTGCTATTAAAAAGATAATTCGAAAAAAAAAATAAAAAACTTTTATCATGAAATAGTTGGATAATTTGGAATAGGTGAAACCATTAAAAACTAATTTGACTTTATAAAACAGTTATTTTTAGCTATAAAAAACATTTAAATACTAAGTGCAAGTCATTTTTGCTCCATACTAATTTATAAAAAATAACAGTTATAATCTTTCTCTGCCGTACAGTCAAATTTCTTCTTGTTGATCTTTGGAGATATGTTACAGAAGTTATGCTACAGAAGATAGAAGATTAACATACTTTGTTTTATTCCACACAAAACGTTTTTATTAAAAAAAAAAACAGAAAGTCAAAGCAAGTAATGTTTTGTTGTAAATGTATTATTTATTTTTAATACTGCTAAAACTGTAAAGATCTTGCTAAGAAAACAACTTGTCATCACACAACAAAAATGAAAGGCAATTTTAAGCCTTATTAATTAATTGTTTTTTGAAAATGCTATGTTAATAAAAACTTATAGGCTGTCTAGTTACTATGTCAAGCAATAATGATTAGCATTTCTCAATAATTATAAATGGATAAAAATGAATGAAATTATAGTTACTCTAAGAACTAACCTAACCTCAACATATGTCATGATACACCTACATGGCATTTTACTCCAAATTTTGACTATTTTACACAACATTTTGATTCAAGATATGACACCTCTTCACATTTCATAACACATCTACACAATAATTTACTCTAAGATCTGACTTATCATGTCATGACACATTAACACAAAATTTTACTCCAAGACCTGGTTTATTTACACAGTTTACAATACTTGCGTTTCATAAAGTTGATAAACTACAACATTTTGTGATTTTATGACATTACAACATTTTATAATAGTTGTGTTTCGTGAAATAATTATAACAGGTAAATAAGTTTATTTGATAATGATGCTGGTGTAAAATATTTTTTTGAATGATAATGGTAGTGATGTAATTTTTTATTCAAAAATGCAACAAATATTCATTTAATTATTTAATTTTTATATGCTTTTTTTGGATTATCATTTAATTAAATACAAGTTTTGTTAATTGTACTTTTTTTATTATAGTCATTTTTAAAGAGAAAAGGAATGTATAACATCTTCCCTAATGTCTGTGCATATCTAAGTCATGCTAATGGCTACATAATTAATATTAAAGATCAGAAGTCTGTTGTTAAAAGTATTATTTACTTGTTTTTAGAAATTTAAAAGTAAATATGTTTTTACTTTTTTTTTTTTTTACATTTTTATATTGGCTTGAAAAAATTAGTTTTAAAAAAATCAAGAATAATAATGATAAATATTATAAAATGGAATTAGGACAAATAATGACAAACGTTGTTTAAACGATTTTGTATGATTAAGTAGTATGAAATGAAGTTTTCTTGAAAGTAGTATTCTCTCTTTACTGTTAAAAAAAACAGATAACTTATTAAAATAAAACTATTTTTTTAATCTATTTTTAGAGTACTTTGAACAGCTTACTTATTTAAATCAACTATATGCGATAAGTGAGCAGATAAATGAAGATCTTTATCAGCAGTTTAACCACAAGTACATTGCTCACCAAACAGTTTTGCTTCATGTAAGATGACTTATAGTTTATGATTAGAAGGACTTTTGAATAAGAATTCCTTAAAATTTTGCATCTTCTGTTCAGTATGATATAAAATAATCTAATATATATATATATATATATATATATATATATATATATATATATATATATATATATATATATATATATATATATATATATATATATATATATATATATATATATATATACACTCAAAGGTCTTACCATAAAACATAAAAATGAGGTCGGTAATTTTTTGCCAACCTCAAACACTTTTAGGTTGGCATATATATGTATGTATATATGTATATGTATATGTATATATATGTATATATATATATATTTATATATATATATATATATTTATATATATATATATATATTTATATATATATATATATATATATATATATATATATATATATATATATATATATATATATAAATATAAATATAAATATATACATATATATATATAATATATATATATATATATGTATATATTATATATATATAATATATATATGTATATATTATATATATATATATATATAAATATAAATATATACATATATATATATATATAATATATATATATGTATATATTATATATATATTATATATATACATATATATATATATAATATATATATATATGTATATATGTGTATATATATATAAATATGTATACAGGCCTTGGCGGGGGTAAATGAGCGTGAGAGCGAAGAAAAGCTCTCCTAAAATGAATATGGCGAGTCATGTGAGCTGCTCCTCTAAACAGCTTCTTACGAGAGCTTTTGGTTTTTACACGAGCTATCTATTTATGCTGTTAACAAGCTGCTTATATACAAAAAATTTGGTTTTATACATGTTACAATCATATTTGTAGTGTAACTGTTCCAAAAATATATACATAAGAATTGTCATTTATTGCACTGTGAAAAGTTCTTTAGAGAAGCGTTGTCTTTATGCTTTCACACTTTATGCTTTTGTCTTTATGCTTTCTTATGTCTTTATGCTTTCACACAAGCTATCCATTTTTTTATTTAAAAACATTACTTATTTAATAGAAAGTTTGACAAAGAGCTACAAAAGCTTTTACTGCTTATAAAAAAGGTTTTATATTTTCTTATTGTAATAGAATGCAGGCATTTTAAGAATTATTACCAAATTAAAAATTCCACAATAAAAGTAAATAATATAATAAAGTAATTAATATCTAAAAAATATAATTTATTACATAAAATAAAAATTAATATGTCATAATTTAGAGTGTAATAATTTTATATTTTATCAGGTAAATAATTTTTTATTTTATTAATATAATTTAGAATTTAATAATTTTATACTTTTCAGTTAGTCCAATCTAATCAAAAACATTTGCATTTCAATTGGCGCTCTTTTTTATATATATATTTTTTTATTTTTGTAATAATTTTTCCTTTTAAAAAGTGTTTATTATGCAATTAATTATTATTTTTTTAAATGTGTTTTTCATTTTAGTTAAAATGAAATTTTGAGTTTCAATTTTGAGAAAAAAAATTATACTTTTGCAAGAGCCGTAAATTGCTTCTATTTTAATAAACCATTTTAGGGGAGTGTGCGCAAGAGCGAATATATATATATATATATATATATATATATATATAAATATATATATATATATATATATATATATATATATATATATATATATATATATATATATATATGTATATATATATATATATGAATATATGAATATATGAATATATATATGAATATATATATATATGTATATATATATATATATATATATATATATATATATCTATATATATATATATATATATATATATATATATATATATATATATATATATATATATATTAATGTTTGCCTTGGTCCTAATTGTATGGATAAAACATAAAGTAAAGACATGTAAAAATTAAGCTCATGTTAGGTCTTTGACCGGTTATAGGAGTTTTATCTGCTTCATTGTAAGGCTCTGTCTTACAATGAAGCAGATAAGGTTATGTCTTACAACTGACTGGATTGTTATCCAGTCAGTTGTAAGACATAAACCAAGTTGGTTCTTAGGTTTTGGTTCTAAGCCTACCTCTTATTGGGCTAGTTATGACAAATCTTTTATAAAAGTATATTTATTGTTATTTTAAATATCTATTTGCATTTTTAATTTATTAGCTTTTTATTGAACTCTCATATTTCATTTCTTTTTTTCATTTAGAATGCGGTTAGTTTTTTTGGAACTCCTTTAGAAGATCATAAGGATGAGATTGAAAGTATATTTTTAGACATTAAAGCACATCTAAAGTTACAAACTAATGAAATTCCTCATTTGGAACACAATGAAAGAAATAGGTTTGCTACATTTTTTATGTTTTAGTATTATGTTTTTTAACTTTTTTTATGTTGTACTTAGTGTGATAATTGCTGTTTATTTATACAGTATATTAATTACTACATATGTATACGCTATTTTTTATACAATGTATACCAGTGTATGTAACTACTGTAGAATGATAAAATAATTTTTCATACTTGTAAAATTAAACAATTGCAATTGTAAAAAAACTTTTTTTTATTGAAAATTTGGATGCCTTAAGCTTCTATGCTAAAGTTAGTTTCAGTGAAATACCTATGCTTTATAATTTAACTTCTCTAAAGAGCCACTAACTTTCAAAATTCAGATTAGCCTTTGATGATCTCTTAGTAAAAAAGATCCATCGTAGGTGTGCTACAGCATACAAGTGCTGGCCTAACTCTCTAAAAGTGTTGGCATGCCATTATTTCTAAAAATCAGATGATTAAAGACCAAGACTCTAAATAATAATTTCTATTTATCTTATAGAATCAGCTATGTAAATATTGTTTTTCAGCAAATGATGATGAAGATGTAACTTAAATTTTGTGTAAAACAGAGATCTATTTAGATCTACATATAGATCTTATTGATCTATTCAGAGATCTTATTTATTCATAAAAATTGTCATAATAAAAACATTTTAACTATCTAAACTTTCATATTGCATCAAATATAAAATACTAAACTTTTGACAGTGGTACAATGCTGAGATGGCCACTGGCCACAATACGCTGAGATGACTAAGATCTACAATCCAACTAATAATTATCCAGCTCATTGCTCTTTTTTATAACCTAATCACAATGTGCTTTATCTGTGTCAAATAAATTTTAATTTATCATTTTGTTTGACTTAAATTTTAAAATACATTTCAATTGTTAATATTAAAGCTTTTGTTTGCAATCCAAAATTTCAATTTTAAAAACAGTTTTAATTAATGCTATCTCCTAAATGATTATTTGCCTATTGTTTGATTATTATCCATAAAATTGCTTAGCAATAAACAATTTTATGGGTAGATAATGATTCAGTGAAGCAAATCATAATTTTTTTTTTGGATGTCGTTTTAATAACAGGCTTGCTGGTAAAATAATTTTTAAGATGGTTCTGCATTGGTTTTTTCTTTTCTATTCAAATTTTTCAAATTCTTCAGATGTTGAGGACTGGCTCACATATATTTATTTATAAACCTAACAAGATAAAGTTTTAATGTAATGTTGCACACTATGTATAATAGTTTTTAAATGAAGTAGTATTGTGTCTACTACAACAGTTTTATCAACATTAATAATGCAGCAAGAGTAAAATATAACATTATTGTAACATAGTTAGAGTTCTAGCTCAGAACTTAAAGCTCAGAGGAGGTCAGATAAATGACATTGGTAAGGATGGAGTAATCAACTTCCTGGTTAAATGCCCAGTACTCTGTGATAATTATTAGGACACTCTTCTCAGACACCTTAATAACTAAAAAAAACAAAACAACAACAACAAAAAACACAAACATTAACTCATAACCATTAATTTAAATTTTTATGACAGTTATTATCTTGTTATAAAAAGTGCTATTAATAATTCTTCTTCTTTATAATTCTTTTTTTATTAAGTTATTTCTATTTAGACTTGATGAAGTAACCCGTGTTTTGATGAAGCTGTCCAGTGAAATTCATCCAATGCTTTCGTCACCATTAACGCCAATAGTAAACTTTATTGCAAAAGATAGATAATTTTTTTTCAATTATAATAAATTAAATTTTAGCTTAAAAACATTATAAAATATAATTGTAGTATATGTAGTATAAGTGTATAAATTGCAGAATAAGTAAAATAATTATTTAACTGTTTATTATAATAAAATATAAAATAAATACAATCATAAAAAATTTAAAAAACACATAAACTGTTACTATATATATATATATATATATATATATATATATATATATATATATATATATATATATATATATATATATATATATATATATATATATATATATATATATATATATATATATATATATATATTTATTTATATATATATATATATATATATATATATATATATATATATATATATATATATATATATATATATATATATATATATATATATATATATATATATATATATGTATGTATAATAACAATGTTGTCTTTTTTCTATTATTTATTTTTAGAGAATATTTAAATTTATGAATGAATTTAACTTACAATATTTATACTTTAGTTCTTTTTAATTGAATTTTTTTTAATTGTAAATAATTGTTAAGTTTTTTTTTTTAATAAAATAAATTTTAAGCGTTTTTAATCATAAAAAATTTAAAAAACGCTGACCTTGTTATATTTTATGGTAAACTCTTTGTGTCAAATGTGTTTTGCCAACCTGATTTTTCTTAATTCCGAGGGTTGTCTGCATAAGTATAAAATAAATACTTATATCTTTGAGTTTATAGAACAAGTTAATGAAATGAAACATTTAAGCTTTGAATTAAAATACATTAAAACTATAAACTAACAAATAAAAATAACCTCAAATTGTGACTATGGCAAGTGATCGTTATTTGTATATTATTTGCACTAGCAATAGTCAATACATTTTCAGAATTGCCTGTCAATAAAATTTTATTGAACTTTCTTAAGACTTTATAAAACTTAAGACAAATGTCAAATAAAAGCTAGCACACTAGTAAAACTTTATTACTGTCTGATAATTAATGCATCAGTTAATTTTTTTCTGTTAATTTTTGCGTCCTTATTTTTTTGAGTATTGATTTTCCTTCTTTTTTAAAATTAATCTTATCATCAACATTTAGCCATGTAATTTATGGAATTCTTTTTATGATAATATCAACAAAGATAATTGGTTTGTGGCAAATCACTTTCTGGTAGACGGTTGCTCTAGATATACTATTTTTATGCATATCCGATCTTGAGAATCAGGACAAAAAAAAGTGAAAGAGTACCACTAAATAACCCTTCCAAGAAGATTGCTCAAGCTTTAATAATGTTCTGTTTCAAAATGAATTCTTTTCTTAAAAAAAGCTGAAAATAGGTTTAATTGTAGCCTCAAACCCATTTGTGGAATATTGAGAAATATGAAGGGTTCTATGCTCTAAATAAACAAATAGACTAAACGAAACAATGACAGTAATCCATACAGTGACTTATAGCTTATCCAAAATGTAATCTGTTTTTGTCAACTTTATTGTTGACAACAAAAGGTACTTTACATTAGGCAGTTTGCTCCTAACTGCAAATGAATTTTATTGTTTAAATGACACTTAATGATGTCAAGCATTATACCAATGACAAAAATGTTAGTTTTAAGTTTTTTTTAGCTTTTATTGTAGTTTGGATTTGTGCAGGAAATATATTTCTAGGCAGAAGCAAAAAACCAATTTTTATTGAATAATATTCTTCTTTTTTCATCTTTTTATAAAAGTTTATGGTGCGCAGTGTGAACCATAAGTTTTTAGTGTGAACTTCATACTAAAAATGGCAAGAAACACTGTTGCAAAGGTTTTTTGATAATCATTTTTTTTTTACTATATTCAAAAGTCAAGGGGACCTTTAGGAAGTTTATAGAAAGTGGCTGTGCTACTGCACAGAGAACCAAGTTGAGCTTGGTACTACCAGGAATGCTAAAACTACCACTTCCACCTGTTTTTAAATTTATTTATTAGTAAAGATTGAGTTAAATTATTATAATTTTGCTATCAATTATAATTTTTTTAAATTCTTTTCTAGATTACAATGACTATATAACACAATGGATTTGTACTTTTCTTTTGTCTTTCTTGTTGTGGCACTTTGTTTTGTATCCCCACCTAAAGAATTTATATCAATTGGGTTTACTGTTCAGAATATTTTTGGCTCTTATTTAGGAAGTGAAGCTGTAGATTTTGTTGGGTATCATATGAAGAGAACAACTTTGACAATACTAGTTCATTCTTTAATACCTTTAGGTGGTTTACTTTTGAATATTTATTTTTATTTAGGTTTTTGAAAATAGTAATATTAGAATAGTTTTTAAATTATATATATATATATATATATATATATATATATATATATATATATATATATATAAAATGATCCAGCGATGATGATCCATGCTTTTTTGTTTGTTTTAATTATTTATTGTAAATTGTTTTGGTAAATACACGCACAATCACAACCACCCACCTAATACCCCTTCTCCCCCCCCCACACACACTTACACACATGTAAAAAGACAGACACAAAAAAAAATACAGGCGCATATATATATGTATATATATATAAATAAATAAATAAATAAATATATATATATATATATATATATATATATATATATATATATATATATATGTATGTATGTATATATATAGACTGCTGTGAAATCCAGGTTGGCATTCAGCAATGCCAATGCAAAAGCCAATCTATCTTTGTTTTAGTACGCCATACAACTGCTGGCCTGAATCTCTAAAAGTATAATCATCATAACTTGTTTTATATCGCTTATTATATATGTATATATGAGTTAATAATTTAGTTATTGTACTTATTTTTTTATTTATTTATTTCAAATTAGACAAAGTTTGTTAAAAAAAATTTGTTCATGCTTTTTAAATTAATTTTTCATTTTTTATCAAATTCATTCATAACAAGCATAGCGAGTTTAATAGAAAAATATACTTTAGTTATGATAAACACTAAACAAGTTATAATATGTCTAACAGAACTTTTATAACTAATTAATCATTAACCCTTTTGTTACAGCATAGAAAAAAGACAAAGCAAAATTTTGCCAACCTGATGTCGGCTAAGTACAACACTCTTTTATCCTTTTTTTGATGTAATTTAGTAGAATATTTTAGTATGTTATTTTACTATGCTAATCTTATTTAAAAGCTTTAGCTATACTAGATTGTAGATCTCAGGAGGGGAAAGGTGCAAATCTTTTTTCAATGTTTTTTTCATCATTAATAAATATTTCTATAGTATCTATTATATCGTTTCCCTGGTGACCTTTTTGATAGTTCTTCATTATAAATTATAAATTATATCTGTAATTTATTTTTGTAAAATTAATTTTAAAAAATTGTTAAATTTTCTTTTATTAAGTGAATCTGTTTGTCAATAAATATCATTCTATTTATTTGTACTATTTTATTTATGCTTTGTCATTAATACTAACTATAAAATACTAACTTTCCCTTTCACTTAAAAACTAGTTTTCAAGTGAGAGGGAAATTTTGAAACTATACACTAAATGATATCTTCCCAACCATCTGTTGGGAAGATGAGTTTAAGAATTGAAGACAAATTATATTTAAGAAGTTTTTAATAGTCTTAAAATTTGGGACCATTAACTCTGATGTTGGTTTTTGCAAAAAAAAGGTATGGCTCCTTTTTTTTGGGAATAAAGGTGGGAGATACTTGAAGTTCCATTTTGAAGTTGTCTAATCTAAATTGTCAAGACTGGATATGATGTTCATTTATTTTGTATGTATTAGGGTTGAGCTAGTCATTAGAATATTGTCTTTATTTTTGGATTTATGCCAACCAATCCAACGACATTAGAAGAATTTAGTCATCAGATTTTAAAAAGGCAAAAAAATTAGGTTGTTTCATTTTATTGATTATGTTCTGGGTTGCTAGCTTTCCTGGCTTTTTGTTTTCAAATGGTTCTTTTATTTAATATTTAAATTTTTGTTTTTGATTTTAAGTTAAATATATAGTTCTTTTTATTAAATTATAGTTTTTTTTTTAAAAAAAAAGAATATTCTTTATTATTTAGTATTTACATCAAAAATTGATATTTACTAAATTTTCTATGAGTTAAAAATGATTTTTTTGTTTTAAAATGATTTTTGACAAAAAAAAAATTTTAAATACTGGTCAAATATAAATGTTTTAAAATTAGAGAGTTGGTTAAAGTTGTATATATTTTATGTCAATTGTCGCCAAAAATAAAAAAAGTTTTGACAGTTAAAAAAAATCAAATTAAAGTAACTTTAATAAAGTATATTAATATAAATAAAATAAAAAATAGTTTTATAAATCTAAAATAGCTTTATAACATACATGTTTTGTTTTCTTTAGTTTATTATATCAGTCTTGGTTTTCTTTCACCAGAACTACATTTGTTTAGTTTTTTAAATCTTTCTTCATGGTGTTCGTTTTTTTTTTTGGTTTCTTTTTCATGTGCATTGATTGGTGTTGTACTGTTTTTTGTGTGGACATATCCAACATCAAATTATCACCCATTAGCAAGAGATCTTGTAAAATTTGGAACACCTTGGAGAAATGTTGCATCACAAATTAATCTTGAATTTCGTCATATTGAAAAGTTTTCATTGTTATCAGGAGGTACTAGCATATATGTAACCAATTCCTGGATTATTAAATGTACTGCCTATAAAGTTTACATTGCAAAGCAAACTGATTCCCATCTCACTATTGTTAAAACTGAGAATTTTTCTTACAATACTGGACAAGTTTCTACTGGACAGTTTTTACAAATAAAAGTTTCTACTATCTTGCCGCATGAAGAATGCTTTTTTATAAATTTAAACTCTTTGGACTACAATGATTTGAAAGATAGGCTTAGTGCTCCTATACGAAATGCAAGAGACATTGTTATTCATCAAACATTAAGTGACTGCTTTATTGAAGCATTCAAAGAACAAGTGGAAGCAAATGGCCCCTTAAATAATTATGTATTCCGAAATGATGTAATGTATTTTTTTTATTATATTGATATTTATGGATTTTACAACAAGTTGCATTTTGATTATTTTAATTAATTTCATTTATATGTATTTAGGTATACACATATAACACACATACACATGCATAAAATTTATTTTAGTTTAAAGTTCATTTTTATAGAAAAATATATTGTAGGAGCAAGAAAGCTGCATTGGTTGCATGTCAAAAGAGCCAAATATTAAGTTATCACGCCATTGCAATGGTATTTTGGAAAATGAGTGTCAGCAATGCTATTGTCGTCCTATGTGGTGTTTGGAATGTATGGGTAGGTGGTTTGGGAGCAGACAAGATCAAAACCAACCAGAATCGTGGATGTCATCAAATGCTCCTTGCCCCACCTGCAGAATGAAATTTTGTATGCTTGATGTTTTCAAAATAAAATAAATGTTTAACTGGTTTAAAACTTTTATGTATCTTGGCGCTGTAATGTTAACTCTGCTTTTTGCAGTAATTTGGAAGTTTTTCAACCTAGAAAGCTAAATGTAAATGAGTGATTGACTATTTAATCATTAACTATTTAATTAAGTGAGATGAATAAATTAAAATTATTTTAAACATAGCTATTTTAAATATTTATATAATATATTTGTTAAGTGAATGCATTTTTTTAAATCAACATTTTTATTTTAAAACAAACTGTTTTCATTATTTTTAATAGTGTTAGTAGTTGTGCTTTGTCATTTTCATAAATTTTTAAGTATTTTTTTACTAATATTTTTTAGAAAATAAATGGAGTATTTATTTTATTTCATAAACAAATAAAAATTATTTGCGTTTTAATTTAATGTACTGGATTTTGTTTTTAAATGCTTTAAATGATTTCATTTTATTTACAGAAACTTTTATTTCTTTTTTCAATGACACAAGTTTAAAGTCCAAAATTCTAACAGTTTATTTTTAGAAAAGAAAAAAGTAATATTTACCAATCTTTGAGTGGAGAATGATAAGTTAGTTACTTTAACTTTGAATCTTGCCAACAAAAGTTTGGTCTTATATATATAATACATTAGATGTTTTTAGTGAGATGTTTTTAGTGGGTATGACATATATGTTTGAAGTTTATGGTACTAAAAGTTTTGATTATCATCAACAAGAAGGTGCATTTGTTCAAGAAACAATGATCAGTGAGAATGCATTTGATGCAACTTATGTATATTGTTATACAACTTATGTATGTATGTAGTTGTTGCATAAGCTGTTATATTTATATGTATAGTGTGCATATGTATATATTTATATTTATGTGTATATATATAATATAGTACACACATATAATTGTATACATATACATATGCACAATTGTATACATAGCTGTACATAAAATGTTACTAACAATAGCATTTTAAAATTAATAGGGGGCATGGGGGTTTCAGTACATAAATTGATTTTTTTGAATATTGGATTTTTTTTTATCTGGTTGAATATCTTTTTTTTACTAGAACACACACACCAAGTATATATATATATATATATATATATATATATATATATATATATATATATATATATATATATATATATATATATATATATATATATATATATATATATATATATATATATATATATATATATATATATATATATATATATATATATAAATTAGGGGCTATTCTAGACCATTTTCAACACTGTCAACCATATTTGGACACCACCAAATTAAAAATTGAGGACTTTTTTTTTTATAAAGATTTTTTACGAAAAAGCGTCTATATTTGGCAATATTTTCGCTAAACTTTGCTAGGATCCAGGGGTTCCGCTGCTGAAATTTTTTTCCTAGAATAGCCCCTGTATATATATATATATATATATATATATATATATATATATATATATATATATATATATATATATATATATATATATATATATATATATAAACAAACACACACACACACACACACACACACACACACACACACACACACACACACACACACACACACACACACACACACACATATATACATATAGACACATACATATAAGCTGTTATATATGTGCATATGTATATGTATATATTTAATATTTAACATTTTCTATTTCTATTTAGTTAATAACAAATTTTAAATCAGAAATGACAATGCAAAATAACAACTCTCCAAGAAAACGTGGGCGTCCAAACCGATCTCAAAATAATGTTGAACCCTCTCGCTTGTTGTTGCAATTACTTCCAAGAACATCAAGTAATAAAAGCTTTTACAATATTGTAATACTTCTGTATTACTAAATGCATTATTTGCTGTGACATATTTATAAAATTATTAAAAAAAGTTTAGAAAGGAGTTGGAGGCTTAACTAGTCATTTTTTTACTTTTTCTTAATAGTAAAAATCTTTTTTTTTAATCTTTTAGTTTTTAATTAATAGAAATTGTTTACTAAGGTATATTTTTCTATATATAGTTATTAATGTGTTTTATTGTTGAAATATATATATTTAAATGTTATTATTTATATAAAGTGAAGTATTTACTAGTACCATGTAACAACGTAAAGAAAAAAAAATTATAAAATTTTTTTTTGTAAAATCTATTTTTCGTTTTTAGTTAAAGAATGTCATTTTCTAGGCAGTGAAATCTTAAATAATAATTTTTTTATAAAATGATGATTATTTTTGAAATTTTTATATAACTTCGATGTATATATATATATATATATATATATATATATATATATATATATATATATGTATATATAAGCCCTCAGAATTAGGGTCGGCATTTGACCTAATTGCCGACCTAGAAGTGTTTAAGGTCGGCCAAAAATTGCCAACCTTGTTTCTATGTTTTATATAATTTGCCAACCTCTAACAGATTAAGGTCAGCAAATTATTGTTGACCCCATTTTTTCTAATTCTGAGGGCTAATATATATATATATATATATATATATATATATATATATATATATATATATATATATATATATATATATATATATATATATATTCTGTAAGATTAAATAATATACCTAATAGTTAAAGAAACATGAGTTTCACGCCTATGGCAATCATCAGATATTACAAATAATCTTAACAATAAAAAAAATAGTTACAAAAGTACTTTGCAGTGTCTGCTTTGATGACGTTAAAGTTGTTTATAAAAAATTTCGTTTTCATGGTGACATTTTGATATCAGCTCGTTTCTTTTGTTTAATAATTTCAATTTTGATTTTGTTATGTAATACTTTTCAGTTAGGCAAAGGTTGCATAATTTTCCTCTGGGTTTAAATGGTTCCGCTTTATCAATAATTTTCCATGTTATAATAGGATTTGTGTATCCCTTATTTTTAATTTCCCACATAATCTTGGCAAGCTCTGTTAAGTTTTTGCTTTTGTATTGGAATGAGTTTTTGTGTTTGTACCAATGGTCTTTAAAAGTATTCTCTGTTAGTCCAGTATAATTAACGTTATTGCACAGTGGGTGATCACCTGGTTTTCTGTATGGTCGAAAGGAACAATCCAATAAATTATCTAAAAAATTTACAATCTTTTAGTTTGATTCTACTGTTGAATTATTCCTTAAAAAGGTTGACAAGGTTTTACTTTATTTTTTGTAATTAATTTTTTTGTCGTTAAGATTATTTATAATATCTGATGATAACCAAAGGCATGAAACTTGGAGTCATATTTTTTTAACTACCTGGTGTTATTATTTAATTTTATAGAGTAGAATTTACTCTGCTCTGTATTGAGCACTCTATAATAGTATTTATCAGAAAAGACATTCAGTTGCACACCTTATATGACCTTACATAAAATATTTTGTTTTGACAGCTTGGCCAAAGCACTTTGCAAGTTTTAAAAATTAGTGTGTTTAAAAAATGTGCTGAATAAACAAATGTAAACTTAAACTAAAATTAAAAATAAACAAGCTAAATCTCAAAAAATCATAAAATAAAGGTACACCAGAAAAAAAAAGGCATAAAATTATTTCTCAATTTTTAAGTGCAGGGTGTCCACTCTGTTGGAAAGCTAGAAAAAAGGCTGTTTTTAAAAACATGTTTAGAAAAACAGGAAAAGTTGTACTTTGTGCAACATTAATGCTGGAAAAACTGGAGATTTTTTTCCTAAAAAATTTACTGTTTAGTAGCTTAACTTGTCTTTAATTATTGAATTTTTAAGGTTATTTTAAATCTTACTAACAGTATTTATTCCTATTAAAGTTATATATTTTAAATTTAAATTAGTATTGTTATTTTAGTATAAATATGGAATTAATTATTAGTAAAAAAAAAAGATTGGCTAAAGAAAGATCTTAAAGATGATACTAAACAAAATGTGTAGTTTGCCACAGGTCTATAGAATTCACTTCAAGTGGGCGCTCTGCCTTGACAGACCACACAAAAGAGCAAAGCACAATAGAGAATTAAGAAAAGTCAAAAAACTCAAATCAAAAAAACTCAAAAAACTAGATGTTACTAAGACTGAAATCATCTGGCAGCTTAAGAATGTAGCTTAAGAATGTTCCATAGCTTAATAATTTCAGATGGGTCGAAGCAAAACTTCGTATGAGTTAAATCATGTTTTAGCTTATAATGATGAGAAAAGATTTGAGATTTGATTGCATAAAAATTACTCAAGAAAATTAAAAAAAAAGGAAGTTTTAACTAATGGAAGTTAGAAAAATTATAATTAAAAAAAAAAAAGATTGTTAAATATAGAAAACACCGTTATAAAATATTCAAATATTTAAATGATTAAAATAAAAAAAGAAGAATAAATTAATTACTTCACATTAAACACAATCAATTTAAATATAATGAGTAGTGTAAAATGAATCCATACACAAAATGTATTCATAGTTTTTATTATATATTATATGTAATAAATATTGCAAAATATTTATATTACTTAGAATTTCCATTATATTCATGTTTATATTATATAAAGGTTTAATACTTATAATTATATTAGTTTTAATAAACAAATTTAAAATGTTACAAATTTTACCTGCAATATAATATTCCTCAGAAATATTTATTCATCAGGCTCAATGTATTCAAATTTATTTAATGGTAAAAATAGCATTCATCTTCGATAATTAAGATATTTTAACTTCATTTGATATATAAATTTAACTTCATTTGATATATTTTAACTTCATTTGATATATGTGTCATGTAATTTTTGTCTAATAATCCTCATTTATATCCTCATTTTAAATTGGTTTTATTAGAAACTTTAAAACTGTCAGACACCCATGTCTATTCTTTTAATGATAGTTTAAATGAGGTCACCCAAACTTCTGAAATTGATGTTTATATTAGATAAGATGTTAATATAAACCGTGTAAATGTTGGTTACTTGGGATCAAGTCTCTTAGGTCATACAACACACCAAGACTTTGTAATTTCCAAATTTTTAACATTATCCCTGAAATTGGTCAATAATTATTTCAGGGATATTTTTAAAAATTTGGAAATAACAAAGTTATAACAAATATTAATGGGTGGTCCAATTGTCTATCTAAATTTTTTTAATGAATTCAGTACCAGTTAGATTAAAGCTATTTTACATTCTTTTATTAACATCAGAACTTGCAGTTTGCATATTGCCCATGGCAGTTTAAAAACTGGAGAAACTGTCATAGAATAGAATCTAAAAAAAGTTTTGAATGCTGGTTATTATATTTTTTCATGATAGTCTTGTAAGGAGTGAAGGCTATAACTATTTTACTGGTCCCTTTGTCTACACTCTTAACTTCTGCTCAACAAGGTAACTACTTCTACTGTACTAGTTCCATTCAAAACATAAATTCATATGCTTAGGACAATCAAGTTTTTACATGACATTTAGTCACTGGCAATTTTGATAAGACAGAGGACATTTGTTGTGAAACATCTAACTCGCTGACTGATACAAAAGTGTCGACAAGAGAACCAATATGACTACATATGATTTAAAATGTTTTTAAATGGTATTTGATTTATATTTTAGACGGGTTGAAAACAAAAAGATGGTTACCCGGTTGATAGAAATCTGGAAAACTTAAAAAAATTTATTTTCTTTAATTTTTATTTTCAACGTGCTTGACTTAGCAATTACACGAAATTTTTAATTTTTTAACTTTTAATTTAAAAAAAATATTTATCTATCTTTTCAATTTTTTATTATATTAAATTGTATTTATTAAATATTTTATAAATTGTTTACAAATTCTTTTTATTTAATTAATCCTAGATTTTTACAATATTGCATCACTTCATTTCCATATCAACGGAGATTAACAAAATTATCGTCTTGATGCAAACGAAAGTTCAAACTTTTTTTTTAATAATAATTATATATATATAATAATAATAAATAAGGTTAATCTTTTGTTAATTTTTGATTAATTTTAACGCTTAGTCATGACCAGGCTGCTGTTGAGTATAGTTTTAGCATAAACAACTCTTCTGTTAAAACAAATATGACAACTTCAAGTATTATCTCATGGAGAATCATAAAAGACCTAATTGCCAATGATTTAAAACCACACAGTTCAAAATCACAGCACCATTGGTCAATTCTTTTTGATCAGCCCATCAAAAATATATAATTGAGTTGGATAGCACTAAAAAAGAGAAAGAAAAAACAGAGTAAGAACAAAAAAGCAATGCATATCAAAGCTGATGTCCAAAAGTTTAATCAAAAAGTCAAGATTGCAAAAAAGGCTATTTTAATGATAGAAAAGAGGTCGCAGAGTGTATGGAACTTGCAGAGAAAAAAAGTGACCTGAGTTAGGTTAAGAAAAGGAATGGGTTAGAAAGAAAAAGTATTGAAACTAAACAAGAGTTTGAGTTAGAAAAACAAATTGAAGAACTTGAAAAAAAGAAAAAATTTGTCAAGTTAATTTTTTATCAACAAATGGTGTGGAACTGTCTTAATTTTAATTTTTAATAATTTTTTGAAATAATTTTTTGTTAATAACTATTAGATACCTGGCCTATCCAATAGTTGCCATTGGCAATAATACAAGAATCCAATAGTTTATACTTTATAAATAAAAGTAGTTCTTTATTTTAAATAGTTATTTGTTAGTTGCCATGAATATTTTTTGTATTTTTTTAACTTTTTTTTAAGTTAATTCCTTAACTGTATATTCTTGTTTATATGAATATACAGTTATTATTTGTGCTTAAGTCATTGCTATGTCTGACTGAAGTTTAATTTGTTTTAGTAGTTCTGAAATTTGTGAAATTTGAAAAAATAAAACTGTTATAGAAGTCCTTGCTTTTGTTGTCTTTTTTTCTGAATATATGGTTCTTAATAGTGTTGAGTATGGTATTCATAGTGTTAATGCTTTTTTAATTTCTTTTAAATTTTTTCGGATTACGTTGTAATACACCAGTTTTAGTAGTATTTGGTATTTAGTTTTAGATTATATACTTTTATGTTTATAAGTACATGTTAAGTTGTCCTTAAGACAGTTTTTGTATCACTTTAGAAATATCATTAAAGCTGGCATTTTTTCAATACTGATGCTCAAAAAAGATATGGGTTTTAGGACCAAAATCCTAGAAAAACATATTTAAATGAAGTAATAAGTGCTGGAATTTTTTATAAATTTTGAGTGGACACTCTGAAGTGTTTCACTTCATAAAATTTAGAAAATATCGAAATTTCAAAGTAATTTAATCTAAGCTTAATAACATTAAAACTTAATTATTTGAAAATTTGAAACTTTGATGTTTTCTAATGTCTACTAAGCAAATAAAACATAAAAAAAATATCAATTAAAAAAACATTTGAACCCTCATCCTATGCTAATCTAGTATTCATGTCTCATAATTGTAAAAATAAATCAACCTAAGGGCTTTAACAATGTAGTAGATAAAGGAAAAATTATTAGTTTTGAAGTATTAAGACGCTTATAAGACAAATTAAGTTTAAACTATTAATTGAAATTCTAAATTAAAATATAAATGATTTTTATGCTTTTATTTTCTCTGGTTTATCCTTAATTTATTTTATCATTCGTTAAGCTCGTTTCTGTTTTGATATCTTCTCTTTAAATTAGTTTGGTTTTTTCAGCACATTATTTAAAATGTGCAATTTATCAAAATATGCAAATAATTGTGGCTAAAAATGTGGTCATATAAGGTCATATAAGGTGTGCAGACGCACACCTTTCCTAAGAAGGTTTGATTTATATATGTATATGTACTATATATATATATATATATAAGATAAATATCAACCATTTTTTCTTTTAAGGTTTTAACATGCCATGTCTTCCAGATGAAGAAAACCCAGAGAGAAAAAAAAAAGTAGGTTATATATGTAAAAGTATAAAAAGTCATATGTATTTACATATATATTATATATATATATATATATATATATTTATATATATATATATATATATATATAAATATATATATATATATATATATATATATATATATATATATATATATATATATATATATATATATATATATATATATATATATATATATATATATATATATATATATATATATATATATATATATATATATATATATATATATATATATATATATACACTGAGGCATATTCATTTAGACGCATCAATTTTTTTCTCTTTATCTTAATTTTTTTCTATGTATTGTCAACTGATATGCATGCAAGTTATTATCAAAATAATTGTTGTGTTGTGGGCTAATAAAAACCACAAAAATTTTTTTTTTTGTGTGTCTTTATTAGGCCAATACTGCTTCTAAACAATTGGAATGCAAGTATTCCAATTGTTTAGAAGCAGTTTTGGCTACTAAAGATCACATGACGAAGTATTAAGTAAATTTTTTACAATGTGTTAGATACTTTTTGAGCCTTAACTTTTACAAAATTGCAATTATCAAATCAACCTTTAATGATATTGTTGTTTTGATATGATATTTGTATTTCCCATGTAAAATTACACTAGAATAGTGTTTGTTTATGTTATTTTGTTAAATGGTCTTTAATTAAATAAAGTTTTTCCTTTGTTTCGGATACTTTTTGCACCCACTGTATGTATGTATATATATATATATATATATATATATATATATATATATATATATATATATATATATATATATATATATATATATATATATATATATATATATATATATATATATATATATATATATATATATACACATACACCTATAGTATCACTTACAGTGGCAGATTTTACAAAAAAACGTATACTTATGGGAACATTAGCATTATTGGGGACATTTTTGTGTATCCGTTAATTTTTTGTCCCTGTAAGCATCGTTTTTTTGTAAAAAAAAACGATGTCCTCGTAAGCAACTTTTATAGAACTTGTAAGCAACTTTTATAGCAAAAAGTACATACATCTACTATCAAATAGCCTGCAAGGGAGTGCTGCTACATCTGAGGGTTTGGTTAGGACATCAAGGTCAGGGTTAGGGTTACAGCAAGGTTTAAATATGATTATATTAGTGTAATTATTCGGTTTTTGTAAATAAATGAAAATAAAAATCAAATATAATATATTATAAATAAATAAAAATAACAAAAATAAATATAAAAAGAATATTTTATTGTAAATAAATTTTAAATATGTATAAATAAAAATAGAAATAAAATAAAATTTATATATATATATATATATTTACATTAGGGTGTATCATTTTTCAACAAATATTTCAAATTAAATCCCAACCACCTGGGTTAGTTGACTGGTTTAATAAAAATTATTTTATGCTGAAAAAAAATTTTTTAATCACATTTTTAAGGTCCCTGCTTTTACAATTTGTGCATTGTAACCCCCACTTTTTTAACCAATAAGCATGGACCTTAAAAATTAAAATAAAGCACCAATTTTTTATTCTATGAACTCTAAAAGGCCTAAATATTTATTTGGAATTGGTTGGAAATTTAAGTTTTTAAAAAAGTGCATTGGTTGACCTTGGAAAAAGGAGCGAAATGTTCTAATTTTAAGTAATTTTATGTATATATCAGTTGACCAATTTTTTAATCTCTCAAACTTTTCGTGACAAATTTTATTAAATTCTTGTTTACAAAGATTAATTTATTCCAAAATTCAATTTTAAAATTAGTATTATAAATTATTCTTCCCCCCTATTGGAAAACTAACGGTTGGTGGCAGAGGGTTTGTTTCTTCCCAAACCCACCCACCCTTCCATCCATTTTTTTACAGAATATGTATGTAACATCTATCTTGAAGTTTTATTTTTACATAAAGTTTGATTAAGCCTTCATATAAGGGCTGCAAAATATGCATTTTAATGAAACAATTTTATTTTGCTCAATTTCATGTAGCTGGGATAGTTAAGGTAAAAAAATTGATTTTCTGAAAAATATATAATGACATTGTTAAGGTCAACAATGATAAATTAGTAAATAATCAAGACAAAATTTTCTTCAAAAACAGTCAACAACTCTTGCTTCATGTTTTTGGTAAAAAATCAAATAAATATTCTCCAAATTATGATTTGTAAGTGCCTTTTTTTTTTGTCACTCTCCGTTGTTTGTCCTTTTTCAAACTACCTGAAATGATCCCTACTTTGCTGAATGGCCAACATTATATCTTGCCTGTTCTCTTAATTGTTAACAGAATTAACAAACTGTGACACAAGCTTATTTGCCCATTCAGAGCAGTTGTTGACTACATATATTTGGCAAACAAAGTCAATGAAAGTTTTAAATTGGTCATAAAGCCCCAACAAGATTAAGGACAGTTCAGCCAAAGTTTATCATTGTCTTTACTCAAATTTAACAGACTTATAATAAACCATGAGTTCCTACCAACCAACTGTGACAAGCTAGGTACATAATAATAAAACATACATGTTTTATTAAAGCTTACATCTGGTCATAAGTAAGTGAGTCTAAGTTCTACTAGTTCTTTATAATCACCTCTTGAAAACACTAAGCTGGCAAGTGCATATTTGCAAAAGTGAACAGTTTCTTCAATCTATTTTTCTAGATACGCTCCTTTAACTGCAACTTTGTTAAACTTTTTGAACTCTGAGTCCATAGTTTCCTTTGTTGCGTTCCAATTAGCTTGGAAAACTTTGAACATCAGATTTCAGGAGCAAAAGTTAAACCATTGTGAACTTTTTCCTAAAAATGTTTACAGTAAAGCTTGTAAACATGTCTTCAACATGCAAGTTGTAATATAATTGAACCCTGTATTTGACAGAACCTAATGTTTTTGCCGAAATATTTCGAAAATATTTCCTGTATTATTTGCAGTTGTGTCAAAGCACCCTTTATATAAGTTCTTAATTTATATTTGTCCAAAATGTTTACTAAAGTATCATGATGAGATTTTCCAGAACCGTGTTTCATTGGCAGAATGCCAAGAAGTTCTAAATCACCATCAGTATTTACAAGTACAGCAAAATGATCTCTTTTTTGTTTTGTACCATTAGTAATATCCTGCACAAATTTTCCATCAAAGTGTGGGATTATTGGAAATTTACTTTGCTTTGCAGCTTTTATCATATCTTCTCGATATTTAGCTGCACTTGTACTTACTGCTTTCTTTTTTGCACATCTGATAGTGGATTCAAAAAGGGAGAAGTCTGTCAAACTGCCCCCAGAAGTTAGTACTATGTCAGAGAGCAAGTGCATTATATTTCTAGATGAAATGTTTTTAGAACACCTGTAGTTGCAGCTTCTTTTGCAAATTTTTTAGGTAATACTGTTGACGCACTAGTACCTGATTTAATTTTATTTGCTGAATAGTCGGAATCCTGGCAGGAAGTGACCTCACTTTGTTCTGATGGTAAAAACTCATTTTCCTCAGTTTGATCCTCTTGTGACTCAATAAATGTTAAATATCACAATCTTCTTTCTTCTATCTTTTTCATCTTTCGGCAATATGCTAAATCCTTTGAACCAAGTGTCATTTTATGTTTTGTCATTTGGTCTTTTAAAAACTGCTTATCTGAATTGCATGAATCTAGGTTGTTTTCATGTTTCTTCTTTAAAATAGAGCAAATATCAGGTCTTCCAATCTAAAAATTTCTTAGCATTTTTTGAAAAGATGTCTTAAGCTAATTCTGCTGCGTTGCCTTTTTTATTTTTATTTCTTTTCAGCGTTGCCCATTTTTCAACAAGATCATTTAATAGTTTTCTATATATTTATTGAATTTTTTTCTAATTGCTTTAGAACTTTTTAATCTAGCCTCAGAGGCAGAGTGAAAAGAGTCAAGTTAACAAATTAATAAAAGCAAAATTAAAATTCGGAAAAAATAAAAAAACTATAATTATATAAGTTTAGCAAATCTGATGTGCTTGTCATGAAATATGCCGCTGTCATATCCAACATGAATCCACGGTTTCTTTATAGCAAAAAGGATGCAGTTCTGAGGACATATTGCTAAAAATGTCTTTGAAAGTTATCTCGTGATTTTCGGTACCATCTTTACTTTTTCGAAATCTTTTTATTTTATTTTTGATTTTAAAGTAAAAGTTATAAATGGCACTTTATAATAAAAAAAAATGTTCTTAGCTTAAGTAAAAGTATGGCACGAATTCGTTTTTTAATCTTTTCTAATTTTTTTTAAATAAATAGTTTGAAAAATAAAGATCGTTTTTGTTTGTGACATGAGTTATATTTGATTGCAAGCGTCTTTTTACTTAAATATACTTAAAAATTATAAGTTATAACGTTTTAAGGTATTTTTCTTGGTCTAAATTAGTAAATATATATTTTAATGTAAACTTACCAACCAATTTCAAATTAATATTTAGGCCTTTTAGAGTTCATATAAAAAAAAATTGGTGCTTTATTTCAATGTTTAAGGTCCTCCTTTTTTGGTTAAAAAAGTGGGGGTTTCGGGAAAAAATTTTTAAAAACAGCGACCTTAAAAATGGGTTTTAAATTTTTTTCAGCATAAAATTATTTTTATCCAACCAGTCAACTAATCCAGATGGTTGGGATTTAATTTGAAAAAATTGTTGAAAATGTATGTATATATATATATATATATATATATATATATATATATATATATATATATATATATATATATATATATATATATATATACATAAACATACACACAGATTTTATATATATATATATAATCTGTGTGTGTATGTATACACACACTTCCTCAATTTATGCTGTTTCTCTAATATAAACAATCTAAAGCATTTTCTTTCCTTTAAGTGATTCCTAAGTGCCAAGAAAAGTTGTGTTCTTATCTTAAAAAATAAGTTTCATATTAATTAAACTTTCCAAAACAAATTATTTATTGAGATTTTGGTGAAAAACTTTTTAATTTTTAAAGCCTTTTTTTTTCTTCTCAAAGGTTAGATTAATGCGCTATTGTAGTTAGTAAATGATGTCAATACATAAATGTTCTTTCAAATAACTTATACTCTAGTTATAAACATTGTTTTTACTTTTTGCAATTTACTTTAATGCAGAATGCCTTTGTATTTAACCTTTTATAAAACATAATGATCAAATAAAATTTCATGATCAATAAATAAACGCTTTAAAAGTCTAACTTATATTTATTTTATTTTAAAAACAAAACTAATATTAGTGCTATAAATATTATTATTTATAGCACTAATATTAGTTTTGTTTTTATATTAGTAATAAAAGTTTTTAAATTTACATGCCTTTGTTAGAAATAAGGTATGTAAATTTAAAAACTTTTATTTTTTTAAAACAAGCTCTGCTAATAAAATATCAATACTAATTAATGCTAATTAATGCTAATGAAACCGAAAATACTATTTTTCTTTTTTTCTTTTTGTGGATTTTTTATTTAGAAATAATGCAAATACATTTGATTTCACAGTAAATAAAAATGAAATATTTTAATGGAAATAAAAATATAAAAAAGTAGAAAAGTGGAGTTCTTTGTTTAATTAGAATTTTTTTTTAATTAAAAGTCTCCAGGTGAGCTAAAATATTTAATTTTGGGCATTTTTTTATAGACTGGGAATACCCAATCTAATTGTGTAATTGTGTAAATCGTTTAAAAAACTCTGTGGTAAGTACTTTTGTTATTCAAACCAGATATTTTTACAACAGAAAAAACTAAGCAGATTCATGAAGTTAATATTAAC
>NC_088920.1:49275000-49282500 GCF_038396675.1 Hydra vulgaris | reverse complement strand
ACCAGTTGATGACTCTTTAAAAAAACAAACATTAGCTTCCTCACTACCTCAGAGTGAAACGCTTACTTCTGAAAAACCAACCAGGAATGAAAATTCAAAAACAGATACCTTGCAAAATAGAGATGTTGAAAATCCTGTTTTTTTAAATCATGGAAAAGTTTTAGTACAACTTTTAAATGGTAATCTTTCAAACGATGACTCTTTTAGAAACACCTTTCCTGTGAAAACATTTGGAATTGATAACCTTATTTCAAACACAAATGTTTCTAAAAATACTCTTTTAAAAAGCCATAATAAACATGAGAACCAAGAGTTATCTTGCAGTGGACATACAGTTGAAGCTTTATTAGATTCCTCTACAAAGAATCGTAAGTTAGAAGAAAACTCAGTTCATTTTAACAAGGATACAACAATGGCAATAACATCTTTAAGTTCTTCTATAACAGAAAGGGTGATTTACACTGAAAGTTTACCTGGCTTGTTGCCACAAGCAACAGTATCAACAATATTAACAACATCACACAGTTTATTTGATAATAATCTTGCAGAATGTGTTGATAAACAATCAAATACACTAAAACGTTGGACTAATGTTGTAAGCAATGCACAAAATAGCAATATGTTGATTGCTTCATTTCCTTTATTAAAAAAAACAGTCAAATTTAAAACTAAAAAACAATCCCTAAAGCAAAAGAAAATTAAAAATGGTAGCAGTGAAACTATTAGCACTAAAGCATCTAAAAATGACTCAAATGTAAGTTTAATAACTTGTACACCAAGGCTTCACCATGAACTTGCTGATAATTCAAAAAATAAAATTGGTTCTGACACCTCAATAAATGTAACTACTAGTTCATGCATTGTTACTAGCTCAACTTGTTTATCTTCTGTAGTATCTTCTATAGATAAAACCTTGGAAAATGTAAATACTGTGCTAACCCTGAAGAATGCAAAATGTGTACCAAACCTGAAAAATTTAGTTAGTGCAACAGAAGTGTTTAATCAACCTTTATTGCGTACTATGAAAGACAGAACCATTCGCAATAAATGGTTAGAACGTGATAAAACATATATTGATGTAGCTTCCATTGACTCATCATTTGAACAACAAGCAAGTCCTGTAATATCTTTTCCTTATGTTGGTTGTCGAAAACGCAATATAGATATTTTATCTCCTACTACTCAACCATTTCAAAAACGCACCTTTTCCAAGCCTTCTTCAGAGAACAGAACTAAAGTAGCAAGTAGAGCACGTAGTTTTTCTGTTGAGTCCTTATCTAAGTCAGCTATACAGACTTATAATGATAAACAACTAAATCTTCCTTTGTTACCTGTAGTCTCTTCTTACTCCTCAAATTGTCCTTCTAATGTTCAAAAGTTAAAACATCAACCAGATATTCCTATTGTCACCCCACTTCCGACAATTTTAAACATTTTTGCGCCAGCTCAAGTACCTGTGAGCAGTATGCAACAAGGTAACTTGTCAAACTTTTCAGCTGAAAATCATGTTACTGATGGATGTGGGCTTATAAATGAAAGTATGGAGGAAAATTCATTCAACCCAACCATGTTTATGGCTGGAAATCAACAAATGTTTACTAACTATTCAACAAGTAATCTTATAAATTCAGATCAATCCTCTTTCCCCTATGCTATAGACAATCTTATTAGTCAAAATACTACACCGATGCCAATCTGGAGTGCACCATGGATATCACAGGATTATAATTGTGATTTTTTTAATCCTATTTTTAGTCACATGCATAACAATTTTAACAGAAGAAATACAACAGAATGTAGTCCTATTAAAAGCATTATCAGTATCCTACAATCAACATCCAATCAACCAAACCAAAATATTCAGTTTAATCAAATTTCAGCTCCTGATTTCCCTCACACACAAAATTCTATGATGCAAAATTACACTTTGCCTGACAGCTTAACGGATGAACAAGTTAATTTTTCAAACAATTTTAACACACATAGTAGACATACTGAAGCCCAAAGTCAAAATGGTAACAACCTCCAACTTGAAAGCATGCAAAATAGTTGTGAATTAAGAAATAATAGAATAAATAATAGTTTAGCAACAAATGAAAATTCTCAGTTGAATTCAGACCTATATAATACACCTCCAGTATTTCCTTTTAGTCAATGGCAAGACTTCCAGACTAAGAATAAAATCCAATAAATGAATTATTTGATCTTTAGTTGAAATAACAAGTTATTAATAACTAATGCCAACTTTACTTAAAATTATTATATTTTATTTAACAAATTTAATTTTTATTATATATATATATATATATAATCATATATAAGGATAAATACAATTTTATACCAATATATTTTATTAAATTTGTTTTATTACCTTTAATTTTGTTTTCTTTTTTGTTATATCTTGCATCCATCCATCCATGTTTTAAAACTTACATACACATGTAAAACACAAAGCATATACACATATGTACAACAGTATTATGTTCTATTCAAAGTAATGCATAAATATGCATGCTTTTTAAACACAAAATCTGTCAGTAAAATTCAATATATGTGTGTGTGTATACATATATATATATGTTAAATATATATGTATATATAAATATATATATATATTTATATGTATATATATATATATATATATATATATATATATATATATATATATATATTATATATATATATATATATATATATTATATTTATATGTATATATATATATATATATTTATATGTATATATATATATATACATATATATATATATATATGTATATATATATATATATATATATATATATATATATATATATATATATGTATATATATACACACACACATATTAAAAACATATTAAAGCATCTAATGATATGTGTGTGTGCGTGTGTTACCTCAACTGAGGGTTTTGGTTGAAACAGCAATAGATTTTTTTGATTATTCTTTGTTTTTATCTGAGAAAAAACCATTTAGAATTAGGTGAGTAAAAAAAAAGTCAATGTTTTTTTTATACTGTATATATATACATATATATATATATATATATATATATATATATATATATATATATATATATATATATATATATATATATATATATATAATATATATATATATATATATATATATATATATATATATATATATATATATATATATATATATGTAAATTATGTTAGTGTATTTTTCAAATAGAGTGCTCAATGTTCTTAAAGAACAGAGCAATAATTAATTAGTAAAAAACACTTATCTAACTTTTATCTTCGACTCGGAGTTTCACCATTGCTGGATCATCAGGAAGAGTACTCTTCCTGATGATCCAGCAATGGTGAAACTCCGAGTCGAAGATAAAAGTTAGATAAGTGTTTTTTACTAATTTATATATATATACATATATATATATATATATATATATGTATATATATATATATATATATATATATATATATATATATATATATATATATATATATATATATATATATATATATATATATATATATATATATATATATATATATATATATAAACCCAAAATACTCTACATAATTTTAATGAACCCGATTCTAAAATATGTAAACAAGTTTTTGACGTTGGAGCAGTAAAAAAGTTACATAATTTCATCATGAAACATTATCGGCAAAATCACTGTATAAATTTTGAAATAAACTTTATAAAATTATTGATTTTTTTTTATTACTCAGTTACAGAAAGAGTGACAATATCATTGTTTAATTAGGTTTAAGCTTTACTATTAACTTTTTATTAAGTTGGGTTTTATAAAAAATTTAATGCTTTATAATCACAATGTTTACATTTTTGTCTGCTCCAGTTTCCAAAATTTTTTCAACAAATTCGAGATTGGGTATATTAATAATGGAAGATTATGTGGAGTTTGCAATTTTTTACAACATTTTTATTTTGTTTTAATTTTTACAATAATTAAAGTTTTGAAAATAGGGTTGGCATTCGGCAATGCTGACCTAACTGCCGATGTTAAAGTTTTTGATAATTTTTTTTTTTTTATATAATACTTTTAAAATTTTTATAAAATTTTGCTTCTTTTGAGACCCAACATGACATACTTTTGAAAAAAGATTTGAAAAAAAAATGTAATAAGTATCTAATAAACTAAACTTATATATATATATATATATATATATATATATATATATATATATATATATATATATATATATATATATATATATATATATATATATATATATATATATATATATATATATATACATAGATATATTTTTTTTCTATTTCACCTCCCCAAGGCTGAGAAGGCCACTACAGATGAGGAGGCTACTTTTGGTTATAACCCTCTCTCAATCCAATAACTCTGAAACACGAACCATGACGAACAAGGCCGCTGCGGGAAGAAACAAGTTGAGCGCGGTACTACCAGGGACATGGCGGGAATCGAACTCGGAACCTCTTGCTTATGAAGTGAGCGTTCTACCACTACACCACTACCGCATATATATATATATATATATATATATATATATATATATATATATATATATATATATATATATATATATATATATATAATTTAAGTTTAGTTGATTAGATACTTATTACATTTTTTGTTTTTGTTTTTTTTGTTTTAAATATTCTGCACTTTACATCAGTTCTTGCATTTTTTCTGTTTTATTTAACATATCACTAAATATTTTTTTTGATATTTGTTCATTGTCAAATTCTTTGTTAAAAGAAACAAAATAAAATTTGTTTTGAACAAATATAATACATAATAGTTTTTGTTGCCATGGATGTCTTGAAGAGCAAATTTATATGTCAAGTTGTTGCCAAGAGGTTTACATCTTACTTAAGAGGTAATTTTTTTTAATGAATATTTTAATAACAATTTTAAATTTAATATAGTAAGAAAATATATTTATCTACATAATAATGCTGAACTTAATAAAGTAGTGCTCTTTCAAGCGTGTTTGACATAGAACTGTTGGCAGCTATTACAACCGAGGTAATGGGGAGAAAGAGTTGCAGTACTTGTTTTTTTTTTTTTTTTTTTATAAGAAAATGTTAATGAATGTGTATGCAAATATCTCCCTTATGTAAACTTCAGACTATGTAATGTTAAAACATATATCAAGTTTTACAGTTTTACTTTCACTTCAAAATTGCATTTGCGGCAACATCTCCTTAATTTTAATATATATCATTTATTTTTGTTTTATAAAGTCTTTTGTTTGTTAAATTGTTTTAAAATCTTCTTCAGACAACATGCCTGTGTGGCAGAGTGGATAGCTCACAGAGTTTCTGAAGCTAAGCGCCATGGTTTGAATCCTACCACTGGAACCTTTTTTTTATTTTTTTTTTTATTATAAAACACTTTTGAAGTTTTACAGATATTATATACATATGTAAAAATATTATACATTTTAACAAACGAAAGGAAGGGAATTTTTAAAAAAGCTAAAATTTATAAAAGCGTCTAATACTGGTAGAAAAATGTTGCGCATATGTCAAGATAGTTATGTTATTAATGTGCTCAGGTGGTTAGTCCTAATAAGCTGCATATGGTCTGAAAAAAATTGTGGTCTGAAACTTAATAAAGAAAAAATTAATAATCCAGTTCTGGTACTCCAGTTGGTTCTGTTGAGGAGACAAAAAAAAAATTAAAAAAAGTAAACGCAACTGCCATCTATGTTAGAGATACTTATGTTAAGTGTTTAGGCAATCAAAAAAGTTAATCTGCGTATCTAGGACATTAAAATAAAAATTTTCTTTTTTAAAGTAGGACGATGTTTTCATTCAATTAAGACTTTTTCAGAAATAATTAAATGGGGTAAGATGACGGGGCAAGAGTTTTAATGAGTTCTAAGCATGAGAATAAAGTTCGGATATTTATTTTTTTTGCTCTAACAAAAATGTTTAAAAGGGCTATTTTTCTACCATTTATTCAAAAAACATTAAAGTAAAAAAATAGAAGATAAATAAATAGCTGAATAAGTATAAAAATCTATTTTTATAGGTGTGAAATCCCTAGAACCGTATTTAACAGGTCATGACAGCTAGCAAATAATAATAATATATAAATAATAATAGTATAGTTTATAAGCTTTTTATTGTACAGAAATAACTGAATAAAATTTAAGTCTGAGGATTCAAGTAGAATCATTATAATAGTGTTTTCTGATAGAAAACTTTTAATTTTATAAAAGTTTATGCAATAATTATAAATAGTTATGGAATGGAATTCAAAAATAAAGGGGAGGTTGATGTTATAGTTTTATAAATATATATTTTTGCTTTATGTATAAATGTTTTAAATGATTTTTTTTTTGTATTTAATAAAATGTCTTTTTAAATATTTTTATTTTTTAAAGCACATAAAAAAAGATTTTATAAAGAAGTTACTCTAAAGCCTGTTCAAGGTAATTTAAATGTTTAAAATAAAAACAATGTACATATATATTTTTAAAATATAAATTTTTTTTTTTAATATAGAATAATCTCATGTGAACTCAGTTGGTTGTTTAAACTATAAATAAATTGCTTTATTTAAATTTTGCATATATGAAAAACTCAATAAGTTAATTATCCTGTGTTAATTTGTACACCCAGAGCTCAAATATCAAGTTATTGCTTACTTATTTTTTATAATTGCCATAATAGAAAGTTAGTTGTACAAAATTATGAAAAAAATGGGTTTCAGGATTGTGAGCCACATTTCTAACCTGGTTGGTGAAATACTTTTAACTTTTTGCATTCTTTCTTTTTATGACTATGATGGTAAAATTTAAAATACAGCATGCAAGCATTAGCAAAAGTTCAAAAATTTGCATATTTAATGTCTAAAGATTAACTTTGCTGTATCTCTTTTAAATGTGCTTTCAATACCATTACATGGGGATTTGCTATGAGTCTCTGCAAAAAAGTTCTATTCTGTCTTTAAGTCAAATTTATTTTGATGTAAGCATAGGTTTTAAAATTTTTTGGTTTTTGTATTGACCATCACAAACATTTGAAAAGTACTCTATTTCTTTTATTTGTGGGATTTCAGTATTGATATAATTTGTAATAACATTTTATATTTCATGCATCATACTAACATTGTGTTTTATGTCATCAGAGATAATGTAAAATAACTTCAATTAATTGCAATTAATTATTGGATAATACAACTTAAATATAATGTGTACTAAAGGTTATTCCAGTAAAAACTCTTAATCTCATTCTTGGCTACAAAACTGTAATTCTCTGCAAAGTCAGTCAGCAAAATGGAAATTTCATTTTCAATGTTTAATTTTTTTTTAATATTTGCAGCAATTAAACATTTTCAATGTTTAATTGCTGCAAATATTTAGATCATATCAAATTTTAAACTGACAAGTTTTACAACAAAGTACATTTTAAGAAAAGCATTAATTTAAACAGTGATGGGTTTAGGTGAAGAGCAGCCTGTATGTATCCATTGTTTTTAACTGATATCTTGATCACCATTGTACTCAGAAAAAATATCATA
>NC_088920.1:49060000-49270000 GCF_038396675.1 Hydra vulgaris | reverse complement strand
GGGTTACCATAAAACATAGAAATAAGGTTAGTATTTTTTTTGCCAATCTCGAGCATTTTTAGCAAGTTACCACAGAAATAGGTTTGTTGTTGTTTTGAATGATTGGGATTAAGATGAACAGAGCTTATTTGAAAAGTGCTTATTTGAGAAAGAAACTTGTATAAGTAAAATAATGTTCTACAACACTCATGAGTTTAAGATTTTTAGCATGAATGTAGCTGACAATGTGTATTACAGTATTTTTCTAGAAGCGAGGGGAAGGGGAGCGGTTTCTGGAAAGGAGGAGGGGGGGCAGGTGTTTAATTGTGCAAGTTTTTAGCTGAAGTTGCTAGTATCAAAAACTGAGCAAAAACTTATTAAAACAATAAAAATTGTTGAGAATACTTGTTGAAGTTATTAAATTAAATCCAAATCTTATATAAAATGCTGTCTTTTAATATTTTGGTTTTAAAATTTTAGACTGTAATATGCATACAAAATGCTATCATTTAATATTTTGATTTTTAAATTTTAGACTGTAATATGCAACACTGCTATTGATAATCCAAGCAGCATTACCAAGTCTGATTTGGTTAATGGAATGTTAAGATATTTTCAAACTGATACCATATGGTAATTTTTAGTATTTTCACAATTTTTTTTAAAACCACTTGTACTTTCATTGTTCATTTAGCCTAAGTCATATTAAGTATTGTATCAAAAAAAGAGCTGCTAATAAAGCTTAAATAAGCAAGACAGACGAGAGACCTTTGGTTTGGTTTTATTTTTTCTTGCTTACCATGTCATCACTTGCATCTTTACTGCAGTTATTACTGTATACCATCGGCATGTTTTTAAAGTTATGAGGTTCTTTATAAATAAAAGAAAACTTGATTTTATGAGTTTAAAATATTTTTAGTGCATTAGCAGACCAGCCTGAAGAGTTGGTTGAACTTCAGGGGAGAGAATGGGTTCCTATAATCAATTGGTTTTCGAAATGGTTAGTTTTTTTTTATACAACTGTAAGTTATAAAATTTGTTCTAACAGTTATTGCTTAATGTTTTTTTAACAAATTAGTTGTTCTTAATTTGTCTCTTAAACTTAAAGTTATTCTTATATAGATAGTTTAAAAATGCTTCTAACAATTAAGAATAATTGTAGCAATAATAACATTTTAGACATTTTTTTAATTAAATACATTTCAAAAAGTTCAATTTAAAAGTTTGTTAGAATATCTTTATTATTTATGTAATAATAAAGATATTTATGTTATAAATGTTATAATAAAGAGTTTAAACTTTCGCTCACTCTAAACCTTTATTTTAAACCCACCACGTTCCTGACAGTGTATTTGCCATCTTGTTTCTAGCTGTAGCCATGATCTTCTTCATGTTTTTTTTTAGAATTAATGGGTTGAGAGAGTGATTTAAAAAAATAACAACAACAATTGCTAATTGCAACAGTAGCTTTTTTAGCTAATACTTTTAGCTATGTTTTAGGGAGATGAATATATAATATATAAATATTGTGACAATTAATTACACTATATGACAAATTTAATTTAAAGTGTTGTTACAGCCTAGACTATTGCAGTTTTAGCTTGTCAATTCTTTTATTTTAGGCATGGAATATCGGTTGTTTCCACTTCAAGTTTATTTGAGTTAAAACAACCTGACTTATCAATTTCTAAGCTGAAAGACCATCTGATGAATTTAAATCGTTGGCAAATTTATGGTAATGATGCATTTTTGATTATTTTTAGTTTTAGTTATAAGGAAATAAGGGAGCAATAGATGAGGTCTAAATATTGTCTAAATATTTTATGCTGCACAATTTGTTAAAATCTCTCGCTTCTGTATTGAAAGAATCAGAAAATTTAAATATATATTATTGAAAGCAATAAATTTAGTTTATCAGTCAAAGTCTTTCTTTAACTATAAAAATAAAAATTTAAGATAAAAATAAGGCTAAATAATAGTAATTATTTTTTAGTTAATTTGATTTAATTAATTATTAACACTAAATAATGTAAGACAAATGTAATCAATAAAAGTTTAGTAGAACAAGCGCTTGAAAAAATTTTCTTACTTTACATGTTATTACTGCTCTTATTTTTTAAAAGGCTTTTGATAAAGTCTGCCATGTTGGTCATCTCCATAAGCCCTCACTGAAAGCTTATGGAGAAATGTCTTCTTTATGTCTTGTTGGATTTTTATTCACTACTGACCATGGAAACCAACTATACAATCGGTTGTTAAATTAGCATCTGCTAAGGTTGCTTCTCTTTATCATGCATGCCATTTTCTTACTCCTTATTCTCTACTTTCTCTACTTTTTTTTTTTTTTTACATCTTTGCTTCAACAAGGCTGCATTAAAGTTGGAAGTTACTGGAAGAGAAAAGATGAAGATTGAAGAGCAAGATAACAATTGACAGACAACTTAAAGAATTACAAATTATATGAATCAGAAAAGCAAGATGAAGGAAGGGAATTCTAAAAAACTGATGTTCGAGGAAAAAACTAGAGGAATAAAAGTTTTTTGAGCACTTAGGGAACAGACTTAATTGAATGATTAGTAACACGAGAATGAATTTTAGTAGATGGCACAAGAGACGCAAGCTCTTTAGAGCAGTTCCCAATTTAGTATTTGTAGAAAAGAAAAAGAAAGACAACATTATAATGATGTGATAATGGTTGGAGGTTGGCTGCAAGAGCAGGTCCAACTGTGTTTACAATGCGTTTCTGCACCCTGTCCAAAAGAGAAAGGGGATTATTATCATTAGAAGATCCGCCCCAGTTATGGCAACAGTATTCCATACAAGGTCGGATTTGAGATTTGTCGAGATAAATTATAGAATCCGAAGTAAGAAAATGTTGAGCTTGATAAAGAGATGATTTAACTTCCTAAAATCTCTTATTGCTTTTGTTGCCATATTTGGGCTTGTTCTTCCAATGATGCTCTTTCTCTTCTAGACAAGGTCTCTCTAAAAACTTTTAATTGCCTAGTTTTTTTCCCTACGCTTAAACCTTTTAGAACTCTTTCCCATCTTCATCTTTGCCTTACTTATTCAATCTACAACTTTTAAAGTATTCTGTCAACTCTATTCTTTTTTTTTTAGTAACTTCCAACTTAATAGTTGTTCCTTGGGAGTGAATAAGAATTTAAAACAAAGACAAAAGCTTCAAATGCTGTATCTAAGAAAGTTTTTAAAATCATTTAATCATTATCTTTTAACAGCATTATAGTTGTTCTTGATGGACATTGCTTTACTTCATTTCCAGTACCATAAGGTATCATTTTTGATCTTGTTACTCATCTGCATAAATAATCTTTCCTTTTAAGTGGCTGATGGCATCAAATCAGTAAATCAATACTTAATAAATTTTTTTTTTCTTGACAAAAAGTCAACACTTTCTAGTTATTTAGAACAGGAAGCTGATTTTGAATGTAATCTCTCTTTGGCTTGTAGTGGCTGCTGATTTTTAATCCAACAAAACTCATTGTCCCAGTATCATAAGTTCACATTCTTTTAACTTTTTTACAAATGCTACCTTGGTCCCTGCTTCAAGGAAGCTGTTATCACTTGTATTGAGTAAAACTCAATCTCACTTGACTCAACAAATGAGATTACAAATTAGCATTCTGAAAAAAACTTTTTTATATATAGTTTTTTTCCCCAAACATTTGTGCTAAGGAATTATCTGCGGTCTTCATATTTTCCAGGCTCATACTATTTACAGTATTTATTCATTTTTTAAGTCTTCTGTCAACTGCCTGTTGGGTTTTTAACTCTCTCCTTTGCTTTTTAACTTGTTAACTCTAAAACTTGTTTTGCTTGTTAACTCTAAAAATGATTTGTTGTTGCTTGCAGCATTGTTAGGAGTTTTATTTTTAATTTAACATAATATATTATAAAAATAGAAAAATAGTAGAGTAATTTAAAAATAGTAGAATAATTTTGAAAGTAAAACAAATATGTAATAGATCTATAAAAGTCTGGAACGTAACTTTCTTTTCAAGGTTTTACAATTTAAATTATATGTGATTGTCTTAGTTAAATATGCAAAGAAAGTCTTTTTTTAATAAACTCAAAACAACAATTTTGGCAATATTCAACCAATAAACCATCATTTAAACTTTTAATAACCATCTTTAAACTTTTGTAAAAATCTTTAGCTAAAAGAGCAGGAGTTGTGGCCAGTTTTTGATTTAGCTCTGTCTATTCATTTTTGATTAGATTAAAATCTGGCAATTTACCTAGCCGCTAGTTTACCTTTGTGGCTCAAATTAACGCAAGAAAAAATCAAATCGCAAAAAAAAATTTTTTTAATGTGCTTTTTTAAAGAGTATTGAATTGTTATTGTTAAAAGCTATAAAACAACAATAAAACAATCTGCAAAGTTGTTTTGACAATATAAAGAGCAAAATGTTAAATGTGCTTGTGATAATGTAAAACAACTTCATGATACTGTTTTATTGCTGTTCTATACAGTTTATAACGTAAAAAAGTGTTTAAATAAAACAAAGCAAATAAATAAAATTGTTCTAATTAATAAATTAAAACATTATCGTCATAAAACCTTAAACTTCATATTTGTGCAAAAACATGCCATACAAGTCTATAATCTATAGACGAAGATTTAATTTTTAATTTTATAATTTAATTTTTTATTTTAAATTTATACATATGTATATATTATTTGTGCAAAAACATGCTTATAGGTTATATGCGTCTATATTCTATAGACCAAACAAGTAAGATCAAAGTAAAAAAACATCAGATACCATGCTTTTTATAATTAATTTCTTGATCTAGCGTACCATTCAAAATTTAAGTATAACTAATTTTTTCATTCAAATGTTTAAGTATATGCTTAAATTATTTTTTTAGAAAAAAATTTCTTTGAACAAGTAAAATCTGTATTAATATATTTGTATTAATCCATTCTACGAGTAACAAGTATTGTAGTTTAGCGTAGTATAGTATGCAATACAACTTTGCCTTGAGTCCGAGGTACAGTAAAACTTCTTTTCATGGAGTCTTCAAAAAATTGTTTTTGTTTTTCTATTTAAAGTAGTTACTAAGTACTTTTTTTAAAATCATATTATCAGTCTTCTTAAGAATGTTCCTGCAAAATTGTAGTCGTTTGAGTTGCTCTGATTATTCAAGCATAAGTTCTTTGGAAGCAATATTTTAGGAACAATTAACTTTTTACTGTCTATTTTGAGATTTTTAAAAACAAGATTTGTTTGAGTAATTTGTTTGGCACTACTTTTTTTTTCTGGCAATTCTGTATATGTTATTACTCTCAGTAATTTATTTGGGTCTCCCAAATCTGATTTAGTTTAATGTGGTGCCTTTTTTTTTGTACCTGTTTAATGTTTGAGTGACTGCAATGTGTTCTTTAGGATTGAAATGAGTTTTTCAGAATTACTAATTGGTTTAAACTTATATATATATATTTTTGATATAATTGTAAACTGATTTGTTACACGTTTTTTGAGTGTTTTAATGACAAATTTTGATAAAAAGTTTTGTTTAGCGTGCACTAACAGTTAGTATAATAATTTTTTAAATGAATTTAAACATTGTATTTTACAGAATATGCTTTACTTAATAGTAAAAAAGCATTCGACATGTTAAGAAAGAAAGATAAAAAAAAAGTAATTCTAAATTGATAAGACACATTTTAACATTTCAAATATTATTAAAAAAAAACTCAAAAAAAAAAAGAATATTTTTAAAAAAATTGTATTTTTCTTAAAATTATTCTTTCATAAACATTTATATTAAAATAATCTTAAAAATAAATTTTAATTATAAAAGCTAAGGAAAAGTAAATTTTATTCTGAGTCTAATTTTATAACTACTATTTTGTGTGTGTGTGTGTGTGTTTATATATATACATATATATATATATATATATATATATATATATATATATATATATATATATATATATATATATATATATATATATATATATATATATATATGGCCAATTCCATAGTTCAGTGACGCATCATGCGGAGAGATTTTTTTTAATAGAAATTTTTCTATAACTCAAAAATAATTTTTTATGACTCTAAATCAATCTTGAATTAAAATTTTATAATATAAACTAAACACAATTGTATTAACATAACACTGCTACAGTGTTATGTTAATACAATTGATCTTCGACTTGATCAGGAATAAAGTGAAGGACTTTGTCAATGTACGGTATAACGGAAAACTTAGTATGATCAGTTGAATCTGAAACTATGGCAAATGTTTTTAACTCAATGTTCCAGACTGCTAGGGTCATGATAAAAACTTGATTTTGACCAAAATGTACTTTTTTCAGAAGTTTTAATATATAAATTAAATAAATTGTTTACAACAATTTATGAATAATTTTATTTTTGTTTTATTTAATTTAAGGTCTTCAGTCTGCAATGGAAATTACAAAATCTTTTATTCTTCCCATGGTTGTCTCTCAAAAATATATCAGTGTTGAAAAAGCTGTATACCTATCAAGGTTAGAAGTTGAACATCAGGTACTCTTTTTTGAAATTGTTGATTCATTGGTTTCTTATTTCTTGTATTTCAAAAATTATAACTAAAGCAAAAATATTTGTTTTGTTAGATAACTAAATGGGGAAATGTAGAATTTGCTCATGAATTAGAAAAGCAGAATCAAACTATATTTCTTGCAGCTGGAATACTATTTTATCATTTTACAGCTGGGATACATGATTCGTTTGAATCGAATAATGAAGTTTCATAAAATTATTTATTCAACACAACGTGGTAAACAACAGAAACTTATTGAGGATATGTTCACGGCTATGTATGCTAAAAATACAGATACAAGATATGGTTGGTGGCAAGATAGCTGAAGGAGAACTTTCTTAACCATTTATGAATTCTAGATGTTTTAATAGATTTTCTATAAACCAAAAATAATAAAAAAACATTTACACTTTTGAAAATTTTTTAATATTAATAAAGCTTTGTATCACACTTTTATGATTATGTCTAATTTTCTGCCATATTTATTTGCATAACTAAAAAATATAGTTTAATAAATAATTACTTTTCAGTTATTTTTATACATACTTTATTTGAAATTATGCAACTCATAAATTGTTTAAATTTTAAAAATTCAAATTTTGTATAAAACTTTCTATAGAAATAGTTTTTAAATTTAGCTCCTACTTTATTTTAAAATAATTAAAAATCAATGGATTGATGATCAATGGATCTTGGAATAGAAAATAATGCAAGTTCCTGATACTCCATCTCCGATCAGTTTTGGTAAAAACAAAAAGATTTGTAAATTTAATTTAAAAAAAACATTAATTCTTTGTAATTATAGTGTAAGCTTTTACGCATATTTGTTTAGAGTAGTTGCACTATTTTCATGTTTGAATTAAAAGAAGTAGTTTTAAATGAACAAAGCTATAAAAAGAAATATTTTTATATCTAAAAAATTGTGTTATTATTTCAAGTTTATTTTTGTTGAAGCTCATGCACCTGTGAGTCGCATACTATTAATAACCTATGGAGTTTCATCAGCCACTGCCTCACTTTTACTTTCCAAATATCATTCTGAGTTTACTCTCAATTGGAGAAATGTTGTTGAACAGAAACAGGTTGTTTAAATTTTACTTAATAATGATGATGATGATCATTAGCGTCATTGTTGTTATTATTTTATAACATAATTTATTAGTTTCATTATCATTATTTTATATCATTATTATTAGCATTATACATCTGAACTAAAATATGTTTGTTTAGGTTTGGAGAATAATAACATCACAATTTATTTGCGATAGTTATTTTGATTCTATATGCACTTGTGTTATGGTTTATAATCTTTTGGTGCTTGAAAGGAGATGGGGAACAAGAAAGTACCTTGTAAGAATACTCTTATTAATTTAGAAATAGTTGTGTTAAGTTTTTGTTTTTAGTCACTATCAGAGTTGAAGTTAGTTTTTATTAGGTCCTTATTTTTATTTGATAATTATTTTGCCAAAGCACAGATTGCCACAAAGTTACTTTTTGTTTTGCTTTTTGATGCATTACATTTTAATGTTTAGTCTAAACATTATTTATATCAGCCAAACCAACCTAAATATTAAGGATATTTTAGGTCAGGAATATTTTTTATACTGGTATTTAAATAAGTCATTTAACTTAAGTTTTTTCAACAAGATGAAACTAACTTGAAACAAATAAATAAAATGACTTTACATTTTATTTATTTGTTTTAACAACAATCAACTTTTATATATGATGACAGTTATTATTTTTCTTACTTCACTTCACTACAGATTGGAAAATAAATTGCAATTTAATATTGGCACACATAACATTTAGCAACAATGCAAAGTTTCAGAAGCATTAGATCTGTACTGAAATTTATCTGTAGTACTTATCATAATATTGGTTTCAACAGAAATGCAGAATAAATAAATGTTCCTTTTAAAAAATTTTATACTTGACCACGTAAAAATTACCACATAATGTGACCAATGACAAAAACTTAAATTCAGTAATAATTTAAATAATTTTTTTCATTACTAGTACCTTAAGTTGTAAATAATTTCTTCCTTGTTGGAGTGTACTGTATAATTTTTTAACTTTCGATGTTAGTGTACAAATTGGAGTGTTCTGTATAATTTTATAACTTTCAATGTTAGCATACAAATTTGAGTATACTGTATAATATTTTAGTTTACAGTCACAATCAAAAGTTTAGAACATTTTTAAAATTTGCAGAAAGTATAAAATATTTGTTAAATTTTTTTATTATTATTCAAAATTTTGAGTAATTATTATTATATACTATTTTACGTTTTAAGCCATAAAATTTGCTTTAGTCATTGTTTGCTGTTATTTTAGCAAAAAATTAATATATTAGTTATTGGAAAAACTAATGAGTTAACAACAGAAAAACATGCTCAGATAGCTGTTCTATGTGAACAAGTATTTACATTATGTAAAAGCGTATACCTTTACCAGTGCTTCTGAAGTTTTGCCTCAAATAAATTCCACTGGTCAAAAGAAGCAACTTTAAGTTTTAAACCAACTCTTTGTAAATCATCCAACATTACACATAAAAAGATCATAAAAAGAGATAATCATTGGTTCATCAATAAAAAAACATGATTGTCTCAATTTAGAAAATATCTTGTTTAAACAGTTGTGTCATTTTTAAAAACAAAAATGGAGTTCATGTATTTAATTTTAATTAATATTTAAAGCGATATATTTAAATTAAAGGCATAATTTTGCTCACCATCACTCCACCATTGTGGTGATATAGTTAAAATGGCTTTTTGCTCACCATCACTTCACTATTGTGGTGATATAGTTAGAATGGCTTTAAAAAATTTTTAAGTATTTTACTTGGTGAAAATCTTATTGTTATGACATGAAAAAGATTATTTTAATTTCTTAAAATTTTAATAAAAGATTGTTTATTACTATCCTACTTTTTCTGTTGTTATTTCTTTGAATTTTTTTTTTATTATACTTGTTTATTTTTTTATTATTGTTATTGTTATTACTATTTTTTATTATTCGTTTTCAGTTTTAGTTCAATTTTTTTTCAATTTTTTAATTTTCAAGTTTCTTAGCCTACTTAAAATATCCTTAAAAAGTTTGGCATGTTAATGATTTAAAAATATATTTTTTTAAAAATTAAATATTATAATATATGATAATATATGATAAATATGATAATATATAAACCATGATAATATTAGTTATCATAGCTTTTGTTTTTATAATTTTTATAAATCAAACAATTTTTATAACAATCATGTTAAAAATGAATAAAAATACTATAAAAAGAAAAGGATAATGCTAACATTGAAATATTAATATGCAATGAAAATATAACTATGAAATAGTGATGTGTATTATTTTTAAAATTTATTATTGTTAATTTAGACATGGCTTCTTTCAATGTGGTTTATGTCTCTTGGATTAAACTTTATTTTGTATAAACTGGCATTTAATAACATTGATATTGCTCCATGTGGACTGTATCTTTTTATTTTTCCATGTTTAAAATATTTGTATGTTTTTTTATTTGTCTAAATTTTATATTAAAGAAAATGTAACAACTTTATTGACAGAAATTATATATATGAATGTGTATATGTGTGTATGTGTGTGATATATATGTTATGCTCAGATGTTAAAATTGCTCATTTCATGAAATGCACAATTTTTTGCTATTTTTTTGTGATTTGGATAGTGTTGAATTTTATTATTGTTTTTTTTTTGTTTTGTTTTTTTATATTCAGCATAATAAATAAAATTTGTATTTACTAAGTTTAAATAATTATATATTTTTATTATTTTATTGTTAATATATGTTTATTAAGTTTAAATATTGTTTATATATTTTTATTATTTTATTGTTAATATATGTTTATTAAGTTTAAATAACATTTATATACTTTATTATTTTATTGTTAATATATGTTTAGTAAATTTAAATAATATTTATATATTTTTATTATTTTATTGTTAATATATGTTTAGTAAGTTTAAATAACATTTATATACTTTATTATTTTATTGTTAATATATGTTTAGTAAGTTTAAATAATATTTAAATTAATGCTTAAATTAATATATTTTTAAATAGATTCTGCCTGTTTTAATATATATAGTCAGTTAATGTAAGGAGATTCAACTGCGCAATTCCCTATTCAAGTTCATTTTTTGAAAACATATTATATATAATAAGTATAACTATTTAACAACAATAAAAATTCAATATTTTTCATAATCCGCACAATAACACTATCCAGTTCACAAAATGAGCAAAAAAATGCATTTTTGAAATCCAAAATTTCATTTAATTTCTTAATAAAACTTCCACTTGGTAGCATATAACATGCTAATAAATAAGATGAATTTGTGATTCTCCCAAAATTAAATTTTACTTTAACTGTTTGTCAGTTATGGCCCAATCTTTGCCTTGCTAGTATTTTATCATAAGGAAATTCCTAGTGGAAGTCAGAAAAACACATTTGGTTTTTTGTTTACTCGAAAGGCGTTTACTTATTCTCTTGCATTACAGGTAGGTACTAAATTTTTGTGTGTTTAAATTAGTTTGATTACATTATCTAATTGATGCTTTTTGTTTCATTCTATCATGTATTTTATTCGTTTTACCCTAGCCCTAGCTCTGAACTGTCTAGAACTAGTGTTGTGATAAAGTAGAAATGATTTTAATTTCCATAAATTTTTATTTGAATCATTAAAAAAATAAAATGGTAATTCTAATAGTTCAATACTTTTAGTAATTCTAGTTTATTTAAGTTAAATTTAAGTTAAATAAAGTTTATTTAAAAAAAACAATAAGAAATATTAGGTTAATACTTTTAGTAATTCTAGCAAAGTTTTGAAAAAAACAAAAAAAACAATAGGAAATATAAGGTTATTAAATGGCATTTGAACATTAAAAGTAACTGTTTATATTATTTCTGTTGAGAGATCAGTAGTAAGGGTAATCCTAGAAGACCCAAGAGAGACTGTAAGAGAGACTGCAAAGTTTTTTTAAAAACAATAAGAAATATTAGGTTGTTAATTGGTAATTGAACATTAAAAACAATTGTTTATATTATTTCCGTTGAGAAACCAGTAGGAAGGATAATACTAGAAGACCCAAGATAAAAAAATGTAAGAGAGACTGCAAAGTTTATTAAAAAAACCCATAAGAAATATTAGGCTATTAATTGGCATTTAAACATTAAAAATAGTTGTTTATAATATTTTTGTTGAAAGATCAGTAGTAAGTAACCTAGAAGACCCGAGATAAAAGACTATAAGAATGTCATTCATCAAAATAGGAATATCAACAATATTTACTAGTAGTAAACAACTGAATTTTGTTTTGATTAAAATTCACCAGATCCCAAGCTGAGATCACATTAAAGGTCAACTGTAAGCAATCATTAACTTATGACTTTTTGTCAAGACTGAAAAATAATAACTGATGATTTTTTGTCAAAACTGAAGAATATACTTGCGTATTTATACTTAAGAGTTAAGATTATCAGCAAGATTATTTAGATTAGGACGCACGACCAAAAATTGAAATCATAGTTTTTCACAGCAATTGTCTAGCAGATAAGAGAATAAGATTCAGTTAAGCACTTGTTAAATAGTTTAGAGTGTGCTAAGGAGAGTTCAGGAGAATACTTTTGTGACAGGCATGTTGTCAAGACAATAGGCTGTAAAAGAGTTTAAGAGAGAAATTAATGTTAGCAACAGCAGTGGGCATGATCAAGGTGTCTAATATTTGAATAACCTGTTTCTTTGAGATAACAGGAAAAGTGTAATCATTAGAGGTCTCTTAACTTTGGGAAAGGAAATGAGATTAGACCTATGTATGAGGGTAAGACTTCTCTTTGTTGATGGCATTGTTAAAAGTCTCTAGACTTAACTTCTGAGATAAATGTAAGATTTAGTATTCTGAAAATAATGGACTTTAGCATCAGACTATGACTTTTTGCGATGAGAAAAAGATGTTTGTTATTCAATATTTTTTGAATCTTTGTGTATAAATGTACTAGGACAATTTTATGTACATAATTGTACAGATTAAATAATGTTTTTTTTTTATTGTTAACAGTTATGAGTATAAAAAGTTGTACATATTTTGGTGAAGCTGCAAGAGGTTATAATGGTATTTTTTTCAAACTAGATATTTATTGAGTTAAGATGTGGTTGCGGTTTAGATGTGATATAGTTTAGGATGTTATTGGTTTGATCTAAAGAAATTACAGAATTCTTATTTATTAGAAGATCTAATAGATTTTATAACAAAAGCTACTGACGCTGATAATGAATCTGACAAAAATTTTTTGGATTTTGCTTAATTATTTGATTCGGTATCGTCAACATTAAACTTTGTTGGTACATGTTTACATGTTTCAAACATAACTTTGATTTCTTGTAATAATAAAAAGGCATTATTTTCATCTTTTTTAAAAAAGTTCTTTTGAAAAAGATGAAAAAAATGATTACCATTAAAGTCTTCCCAGGAGGCGTGTGCAGTTTTCCATCTCGTTTTTTCACAAAGAAGTTTTTTATTTCAATAACTTGGTCACAGCTGTTTGCAAGTTTTATATATTAACTGTTTCAATACTTTGCAGAAAAAAGTTTCAAAAACAAAGAAAGCTAACAATAGGTAATTAAAATAAACTTAATAGAAAATAATAATAATTTAAATAATTTGTGTACTGCTTTTCTTTTTGTTTCTTTAGGGTGCTTGTTATTTTCAGGAACAAAATTGACAAAAAAAAATAGCTATATGTTTGTAAAATTTTAGTGTAACAAGTATAAGTTGTCCCTATATGAATACATCTATATAATGCATGGGTATATGTTGGTTATGTTCACACACTACCATCCATAATTATTTGAGTGGTCGTACTTTTCGATATAAGAGATCCAAGTTTTACTTACTATTGGGAGAAAAACTTAAAGCGCAATCTACCTGAATTATATGTTATCTTTCTATTTATTAGGTTTACAAAAATTAAATTAAGTCCCATCATTAACTTATGATAAAGTAAGATAAATTAATAATTTACTTATATATCATCTTATGCATCATTAAGCGTTAGTTTTTGACATTACTTTTAATTCCTGCCATAAAAATCCGAAAAGAGGGTGATATTGTAATTAGGGAGGCTAAATCATTCTATTTGATATTAAACTCAGTCATTAGAACTCAGTCAAGCAACTTATACAATGTTCTGAAGAATGTGTTTTGGATTCAAGCTTTAAGTCATTTTCTTCAAAAAAATAAATGGCTTCCATTAACCCAACTTTCTAAAGGTATAGCATGACTTTTTAAGTGGCCAAGTAAACTACTTTTGTCATTATTCCCTCTATTTTTATAATGTCACCTGCGGCATTCCAACCAAAACAACCCTAGACCTTCACAATTAATCCACCATATTTTATAGTTGATAATACCCACTATTTTATCATATTTTCAATGATTATTTTTTTAGACAAATAAAAAGATTTAAAACTTCAACACGTCGGTCCATGTTTACAGTCATTAATGGTCCATTTTTTATGTAGTTTTGCCCACTTTAGCACTTTTATTATTCTTATAATTTTTATCAAAGCATTTTAATCAAAATACTTTTTTGTTTTTTATTTATCATTATTATTTACTTAGTACAAAGTACAAAAATCAACATAAAAAATAGTTAAATAATAAAAAGCATTTTTAAACAAAAGTTCGAATAATTATGAATGGTAGTGTACGTTGGTTTGTTCATGTATGCATATATATATATATATATATATATATATATATATATATATATATATATATATATATATATATATATGTATCTACCTCATAGGCTTTGCTTTCTACATCACTTTTTAAACTTTTTATAATTTAATTTTTTTGTTCATTAGTATACACATGTTTAGCTTATTTGTATATAAACAGTTTACTTCATACACTGAATGGCTTTGGTTCAAATCTATCTATAAACTACTATCTATTTTTTCATTAATTTTCTCTTAAATCCTGCTGCTCTTATATTTGCTTTGTAACCATTTATCTTTCCTTTTTTTAAAAAAAAAAATCTTTCTATTGTATGTTTTTGAATGGTACACATCTCTTCAAATTCAGATTTTTATACCATTTAAGCTTCTCAGTATATTTTCTAAGTAAGGCGCACACACATATATACAATTATGTCATGTCATCTTCATATTTTTCACATTGCCTTAATTGTTTCATATTATCTTTCTATTCCTGTACGTTTTTTATCCCAATCTTTTAGCGCTTTGTAATTTTGGATACCTGTTGCTTTTTAACATTCAGCTCTGTGCGCTTAGTTCTACCCGCCGCCTCCCTTTTGTACCTGCCTTCTCCCTTTTGGTGAAATATACATAAACAATTATTAATATTAAATCTTTGCTTGAATTTTGTGCTTTTTATACATCTGTCTGACATCTTTTAATAGTTTTAACTCTTACTCTAAGACATCTTTTCTCCTTTCCTGTATGTGTTCGTCTAAAGTAACTGGTTATTGAGTCCGGTTGGAAATGATAAATGTTAATATATAAAACTTCCTTAATATTTAAAACTTGCAAACAGCCATGACTAGAAAACCGGTTGACGCATTTGCCATTAAATATAGCAGCTGCACACAAAAATAAAAACCACCGAGTAGAACAAGGCTTGACTTGAAACCGACAAGAAGGAATAAAAGCTTCAATACCTGCCTGGAATAAAGGTAAGTGGTTAAGGTTATCTGGAAAATGAGTTACAAATTAATTATTGAGTAAGATTGAGAAATACAGAAGATATAAGCTTTAGTACTAGCAGTTTTAGTGATGATAGAGTCAGGCCATTCAGTGTGATGAGTATAGAAGTCAACAATAACAGTAATATTGGTAGAGGGATAATGAGAAAGGGCTTGATTAATTTTATTAGAAATTGTATCTAAAAAGTCTTAAAAAGAAGGAAAACGATAAAGAGCAAAGTGGAAAAAAATTGAGTCAAGAGGTGCTAAGCAGAAGCACATGAAGAACTTTCAGATGAATTCAAATCTAATTTCTCTTTAGTCGAATTAAAGTTTGAATTGGTACATAAGTATATATCCATGCTAAGCATATGACTATTGAAGTCTTTGCAAATCAAAGGATAATAGTCATTAATACTGAGATCCAAAGAAGAAACAGCCAAATTCAAATTAGTTTTACAAAGACCAATTCTGGTAAATTTATGAAAGGTAAGATTCGACTAATAAAAAGTGACTAATATGAAATGGCATCACCATATAGTACAAACATCAAAAAAGAGAAGTAAAAGCATCCAGCTACTTAGAAAGTTCAATAAACTATTGCCTAGTAAATCTAAATTTGTTTTATACAATGTTTTAATTAGAAGCCATTTAATGTATGGCGTTGAAATTTGGGAAAACAGTAAATCAAAAAAAAAAATGCAACTCAAGTGTTTAGAAAAGAAAGCTCTATGAATTATTGGTCCTAACAAGGTATACACAAGCCCAATCCTAAAAATATGAAATCTGTTATCATTAGATCAAGAGTATCAAATGGCTATTAGAATCCAAGAGTAGAAGATATGTGTTGGATTTTTTTTTTCTTCAATATCTTCGCTTCCAACAAGGCTGCTAGCAATCACTATTAGAGTTGGAAATTACTAGAAGAGAAAAGATAAAGATTCTGAAACAAGATAAATATTGACAGACAACTTCAAAGATTGCAAACTATATGAATTCCAAAGAACTGACGTTTGAGGAAAAAACTAGAGGAATAAGAGTTTTTAGAGCACTTAGGAACAGTCACAGAAAAAGGATGACACTTAATTGAATGAGGAGTGACATGAGAATGAATTTTAGTTGATGACACAAGAGGCACTAGCTCTTTAGAACAGTGCCCATTATAGTATTGGTAGAAAAAAAGAAAAAAAAAACAAGATTACAACGATGTGATAATGGTTGGAGGTTGGCTGCAAGAGCAAGTTCAACTATGTTTACAATGCGTTTTTGCACCTTGTCTAAAAGAGAAAGGACATCATTAAAAGATCCGCCCCAGATATGGCAACGGTGTTCCATACAAGGCTTGATTTTGAGTTTATAGAGCTAGAGAATAGAATCCAGAGTAAGAAAGTTTCCAGTTTGATAAAGAGATGCAACCTTAGCAGATGCTAATTTTGCAAATGACTTGATATATGGTTTCCAAGAAAGATCAGAAGTAAGAGCTAATCCTAGAAGATGAAGGGTAGATGACTCATCAAGTACATTACCATTCATAAATATAGGAAGATCTAAATTATTGCGATAACGATTGGGTGAAAAAAATCGAATTTTATCTGAATTAAAGTTCACCAACTACTGTGAGCCCCATGCTGTAGCAGAAGTGAGATCCTTTTCAAGCTCAATTGCCCCCTCCAAACAATCAGAGAGTGTTGGCATCTTATCATGACAAGAATAAATGGTAGTATCATTAGCGAACAATGCCACCTTAGAAGTGAGAATATCTGAAAAATCATTAATGTAAATTAAAAAGAGTATAGGGTCTAGGATAGATCCTTGAGGAACCCCTGAAGTTACAAAATATGAAGAAGAGTGCTGTCCATTGAGGACAACTTTTGTACTACGATTGGAAAGAAAGGATTCAATAATCTTAAAGAGGTTACCAGATGCACCGTAAGAAGTAAGCTTATGGAATAGACCAGCATGCCAATCTTTATCAAAAGCTTTAGAAGTGTCAAGAGCGATGGCCTTAAGCTCTCCACCCTTATCTAATGCACAATAAAACCTATCGGTTATTACTGTTAGCAAATCAGCTGTAGAACAAGAAGATTGAAATCCATATTGATGATCAGAAAGTAAGTTTCAAAGTGTCAAGTTTAAGTGTCAGGTTCAAGATAAAAGATTAAGTGTTTGTTAATTAAAGATTCAAAAACTTTGCTTATGAAAGAGAGAAGACTAATGGGATGGTATTTAGATAAATCAGATTGCTCTCCAGAAAAAGGAGAAAAAAAACAGATATTTGAAAATAGTGATAACAGATGCTGCTTTCCAGCAGGCTGGAAAACGAGACTCTGATGAGCACTTGTTAAATAGTTTTGAAAGTATAGACAACAGCTCTGGAGAACACTTCTGCAAGACTATAACAGGTATGTTGTCGGGACCACAAGCTGTAGAAGAGTCTAAGCAGGAAATCACTTTAGATACAGAAGCTGGAGTGATACGAATGTTAAACAATGGATCAACCTGTTTGACAGCTATATCAGGTAGAACGCAACTAGTGGAATCATGAGATGATATTGATGAAAAGTTTGTAGCAAACAATTCAGCTTTGCCTTTAGTTGAGGTGACAAAGTCTGAACCATACAAGAGAGGTAATAGATTTGCCCTTATTATTGATACTATTAAAGATTCTCCATAAGTCATGAGAGCCAAATTTTTGTGATGAAACACGAGATTTCATAACCTGAGAGTAGCGGGCTTTGGCGTTAGACAAAACCTTTTTACCTAGCAGTAATAAGTAGACGTCTGTTTTCTGGAGAATTGTTTTGCTAATAGATATGGAAGATTAGACTCAACAGAAGAAAAGTTACTTCAAAGACCACAAATATTAGTGAATGGTAGGTTTAGAGAACTTAGTGATGATGCTGGTGTTTTGTGTTTTATAGTTTTTGGTACTTTATTCATTTTTAAATCTGTTAAAAAGCGTGACTCAAAGCTTAGACAGTACTCAGTGCACTGTTTAATAGCCCAAGCAATTCTCTCATTACTAATAATAAATCCTAAGCCGTAACAAAGAGCTCCAAATATGGTCTTGACAATGTACACCTAAAGTACAAACAGGGATACCATCCATACACAATTTGGCACTGTTAATACTTTGATATTTTTCAGCTGTTGATAAAGTCACCTCTCTGAGAGCTACCACAAAGTTCAGGAAACCTGACTACCAGCCGGCCTCAGAGCCATAAAACTGAGTTTTAGAGCTGTACCCTCATTAGGTGAGAATAGAATGAGTTGTCTAGTCATAAAAACAGAGACACAAGCAAAACCCATGCATTGAGTCAAGAAGATCCAGCATTCAACATCCTAAACTGGAAACAATGTATTAAAAATAAATCTGTGCCAGCCTAATAGATGAAGAAGGGATGCAAGGCTGGTCAGCAGATAGAATCTGTTTACCCCTCAAGTCTGTGTCTAGGAGGCCTTCTACGAGACAGTACCCGGATGCATTTAACATCTGCCCAAGATGAGTATTTTAATCGAGACACCTTTACTCAACTAAGAGCCCCAAGGCAGGGGGTGTTTTAAGTCAGAGTTGGCTTCTCCTAGCCTTTCTCTAAGAAAGTGTATCCTACAAGGCAGCAGAACATGAAGCAGATTGTACTGGGTTACATGTTACCAGTAGCAGGATAACCTGACCTGACATCCTTTTCAAATCTTTATTACATCTTTATCACATTTAATGATTTAAAAAAACATCCCTACATTAATAGAGGTTGCGCTAACTAATGAAAGTTGAACTCCAGTTGGTACAGACTGATTTAGGCAAAGAGGGCTTGACTAAAGAGATTGAGGCAGAACTAATCCTGAGTGATTATTTTGTAATGGACTATAAAGTTGTGCCTTCAAAGGTGTATGGTGTAGCCTGAATATTTGCATAATGTTTTAGCCTTTTGTGTCTTTGCATAATGTTTTAGCCTTTTGTGCCTTCAAAGGTGTATGGTTTAGCCTGAATATTTGCATAATGTAAAGAAAACATGACTCAATTAGATAAAATATAGCACCCCAAGCAATGAGCTATGCAGTCTTGCTTATTAATCCAAACTTATAAGTTAGGGCTTCTATGAGGCCTTAACAATGCACTCCAAAAGCACTAACAAGGGCACCATCCATGCACAACATGGCACTGTTAATACTCTGTTATTTTACAGATGTTGTAGCCTCTCTGAGAGTTACCACAGAGTTTGGGAAACCTTACTACCAGCCAGCCTCAGTATCACTAAACTGAGTTTAAGAGCTGTACGCTCATTAGGAGATAGGAGAAAATATACAGGAGGCAAAAGAAAAAATCTATGAGTGAGTCAAGAAGATCCAGCATTTGTCATCCTAGGCAGGACACAATTTAACATATGTTTACATCTATGCCAGCCTGAAGTTAAAGAAGAACCGTGAGGCTGGTAAATTGAATAATTCTGCTTACCTCTGTAGTCTTTGCAAAGCAGGCCATCTACAAGATACTAGAGTTTTGCAGTTAGTATCTGCCCAAGATAAATATTTTTATCGAGACACCATCTCACCATAACCTTTACTCAACCAAGAGTCCCAAGACAAGAGATTTTTAAGTCAGAGTTTTCTTCTGCTAGCCTTTGCTTAGAAAGGCAAATCCTACAAGACAGAAGGATATGGGGAAAATAATACTAGATTACATCTCACCAGCATCAGGATGATAGTAACTTATGACTGAGCAACACTGTACCAGAGATTTACACAGAACATAAACATACATATAGTAACTTGCTGGTGAGCGAACACCATGCCAGAGGTTCACACAGAACACAAATGGACATAGACATCAAGCATAGAAATTTCTTTAAGTCTTTAATGAGGATAAAATGCTAAACCATAAATAAAGAGGCATACAAACTATTTTTATGTTGTGATATTTATACTTTTTTGTACAAATTGTCATTAGATGCAAAATAAAATTCAAAATTTTATTTTAATTACAAAATTTCTTTCAAAAATTCCTTTTTTGATACAATTTTACACCTAATAAGAATCTGTACAAATAATAATAAATAAGATTGAATTACCACAAGAGAAAAAAATATATATATATTTTATATTTCTTTCATATATATATATATATTTTTTATTTTTTATTAGATTTGTAGAACAAAGAAATCTCTACTATTGGCTGGCTGTGGAATTGTGAGTATTTATTAAAAAAAAGTTCTGATAATTTCAATAGGGCTTTTTTTATAAACATTTTCTTTTAAAATTAAAACGTGAACAGGTATATTAACTATTTTAAAAAATTTTAAACTATTTTATACTTTATTTTCTTATGTTATTACGGAAAAGCAATACAAAGTAAACAGTTAATTTGTTTAATATCACATTTGTTGTGACAAAAGTAATATTACTGAAAACCTTTTATAGTAAAATTTTTTTGTTTTATAGTTTTGAAAATTCTGATGTAATATTTCATCATATAAAGAGTTTTTTATTATCTAGTTGTAAAAGTCCAAAACTAGTAAAAGCTCTCTTAGCTTCCGCTGATATAGAAAAAATAATTAAAACAGCTTTTTTAAAATATTTCTTCTGCATTCAGATCTGGTTTTAACAACAGCCTCTTTTTTAGCAATTTTCGATTTCATTTCCTGATCGTCATGGTCATTCAAATCTTGTTGCCAAATTGATTTTCTTTGTTAAAAACATTAAGATCTGACATTCTTTATCAGATGAATTTAATCAATGTTTCTTCTTTCAATAGTTCTATTTTCAAATTTTTTACAAGTTTTTTTTTAAATTTTTACAAGTTGAATTAATGGATTATTTTCATCAAGTTTTTTTCAATCCCAATTTTAGAACTCAAAAGATAAGTATCTTATTTTGTAGAACTCAAAAGATAAGTATCTTATTTTGTAGAACTCAAAAGATGAGTTTCTTATTTTGAAAAAGCTGTAATTGTTAAGTTGTTTTAAAGCAACACAAAGTTCATAAATGTCACCAAAACTATTTTTGCTTCTATACGGACCTCCGAAAAGTGGTCAAACACTTTAATAGTACTACTTCATATTGCCCTTTAATCCCAAACCAAAGCTTGTTTAAACTTTTCAATAATATTTGGTTGAATTTCATCATTGCTCACTGGTGATTTATGAGTTTGAACATTTAAACCTGAGCATGTTCGACTGGATTAGTTCTAAGCATAAAATGCTTGGCTTGATTCAAGACAACAACTTAAAAATGAATAACTCAATTTGAAACCTAAGAAATAAAAAAAAGGTAAAAAGCAATCCTTTTTTTTTTTCTTTTGTGTTTGAGAATAATTTTTTTTTTTTAAATTAAATGATTATGGCCTTTTTATGTTAATTTTGTATTTAAATATGTCATTGAGAAAATGAAGAAAATATATTTACTCTACATTTTACATTCAAAAAGTAATAAAAACTTATTGGCAAATTTTATCATTCCCTGTTTCCATTGTTGGATTAAAGTGGGGGCTAGAGAAGGGGCCCCTAGCCCCCCTCCCCCAAAAAAATTTGCTACTGGCTGTTTCAGATCAGCAACTTTTTTTATAAAAAAAAAAATTTATTGTTAAAAAACTTTCTTTTAAAAAATATAAATGCGCATCCCTCTACTCAACTTTTAAATTTCATGTGGAAGTTCAAAAAATTATCTCAAGTTTTTTTATTTTTAGTGTTTAATATTTTGATATTTAATCTCATGATTGGTGAGAAAGAAAAAAAAAAAAAACCTTTAAAGTTTAAAATTGACAACAAACTCATACATTAAAGCACGTCCAGATAGAATTTGTTAAATTCAAGAAGGATTAAAACTTGAAAAAAGTCTAGGTATATTGGATTCAATTGGCTTAAAGTTGAAAGCTTGAAACAGCAGAATCAATTAAAACTTTTGGTTCAAAAAACTCGACTCAAAATAGCTTGTATACTTTTGCCTTAAGTTTAGAGTTAAGGTTTAGTATATTTACTTAAAAAAAGTAAATCTCTAAAAAAGTATAGAGTTAATAATAAAGCTTTGCGCAGTTGTTCTTGAATTCTGACTCAATACCAAAATGTCTGAGGTTTAATGTCGGCTCTGACCAGATAAGTGACGTTGATAAGGAAGGAGGTGTAAACTTCCAAGTTATATGCTTTTCCACAATGCTCTGTGAAAAAGCCATAAGGACTTCTGGGAGCACTTTAACAGCCACACACACAAAAAAAACAATTGCATGGAAAGTTTTCAAAAGTCTTATATAAAAGAAGTAGTCAAGAAATGAAGTCTTTTAAACATTTTTGTGTCAGATCTGTGTAATTTTTAGTAACATTTGAACATTATTTTTAATAATAAACTGAACAAATCATAGTAAACTGGACAAATCATTTTAACAGTTTTTTGTAGTATTATTGACTGTTAATTTTAAAATAAATAATGAAATTATTTGTTTATTATTAATTTTAAAATAAATAAAAATGTACTTAATATGTTTTGATATTATTACTTTATAATATCAAATTATGTCAAATAAATTTTTATTTTACCATATTTTATTATTAGATATCAGGCCTAATATATAGTTGGAACGTTTTCAAAATTCAACAATGGCGTCTTGTTCCTGAATCTATATATTCATTTTTGTATTCTTTTTATTCCTATTTTCTTCCAAGTGAGGAGTCTCTTCCTTCCAAGAGAGTTTTTATTGGAGCTACACCTGAAATTCATGAAGATATATTATATGACTATGCCGTTAAAAAGCAAAATTTTACGCGAAGATATGTGAGTATTTTTTGTTAATTTTGTAATTTTTCATCGCCAAATTTTTTTCTTAGTTTTGTTTAATTTTTTACTATGAAGTTCTGGTCATGACATTTAACTGAACCTATTAATAGTATATATTTTGGTGGAACAGGTGAGGCTTTTTAGTTATTGTGAAAGCATCTCACCTGAGAGAGGAAAAAAACTGATATATTCATTCAGTTAAGGTAAGGATAGGGGGAGCTTGTAGTCCATTCTTTTAGTGGGGAGGATGGATTATAAGCTCCCGTTACCCTTAAAACAGGTTTGAATTAGGCACCCAGTTGCTTTAATTTACTTAAATATTAATAAAATAATGATTATTTTATTTAAAAAATATTATTTACTAAGTTATATTTAATATTGAAATAAGTTTTTTAATTTTTTATCATTAGGTTGCTAGGGATCAGATGCATCAAGGATATTCTGATGTAGTTAATCCATCCTTTTCTCAGTTGTTCCAACAACGTCAGCCTGCTGAGGCATCAAATGTTAATCCTGTTCAAACACCTTCAGAAGAAAAGGTATATAGAACTTTTATATTTTTTTTTAAAAAAGCTTTTTACAATTTATATTTATGCAATATTTTTAAAAATTTATGTTAAAAAGAAGATTTTTAGAATTTTTTAAAAAATTCATTGGTATGATATTTGTTTTTTTTTTGTTTTTTTTTCTTAAGATTGAAAATTGAGAAATTTCTTATTTGAAATCTTTTGAACCAAATAACCCCAAAATAACTATTTTAGTAAAAAATGCTACAGTTAAAAATTTTAATTAAAAAATCTCCAAACAGAAGTTATATAGAAAAGTATAAAAAGTCTTATGTTTGGTTTGAAGTGAACAAATTTTTCTTAACTTTCCAATTAAGTAAGTTTTAATAATTATTTATGTATTAATAATTAGTTCGTTAGGAGAAGGGGGGTTATATTTTTCCATCAATCAACTCGAACACATGCTTAAACAGAAGTTCATTTAAATGGAGTTGACAAATGAGCCACTGTATTGCTCTATCAAGTTCTGTTTCTATTAGTTTTATCACTCCTATAAACTTACCATTGTTTACTGCAGTTGTACAGTTGTAAAGAATGCCTACTACCATTTTCAAATATCAAGTTTCATCAGCAGTGCAGTGAGAAGTTCTATTATCAGGTATTAAGTAATTTATATAGCTGCTGCTTGGTACTTCAACTATTGTAATATGTTCTTCTTCAACTGTCCCTGTAGTTGTTATTGTCTTTTCTAACATCAGAACCAATACATTGAAATTTCAAATTTTTGCTTTTTCTCCCAATTACATTTTTTCGTCCAATATGAAGTCTTTCTTGTTCTACTTTTTTCTTATCAGGCGTATTTGATTCATTTAATATAACCATGTCTTTTAAAGCAGTATTAACAATAGCAGTAGTCAGCAACTGACACAATTTTTTGTGTTTCAGTTTTTCTTAAAATGTAGGTGTATGATGTAGGTATGGTGTAGGTGTATGGTGTAGGTGTATGGTGTAGGTGTATGGGTGTAGGTATGATCAAGTAGTCCATAAATATTTTTTGTGTTTTTGTCCAACAAATGCGTTCCATTCATAATCACCTTAAAAGTACATCTGCATTTTTGCATTTAAATGTTAAGTTATCAGTATTACTGCAAGTATAAAATGCTGCCATGAGTTGCTTTTTATTATTATTATAGTTATATACTACTTTTTATTGCTAAAAAATTAAATATATACGTTATCATTGTAATGCAGTCATTGCACATTGGTTAGAGTTCTGACTCAGAACCAAGAGGACTGATGTTATTGAATCAAGAGGACTGATGTTATTGAACCAAGAGGACTGATGTTATTGAACCAAGAGGAATGTTAAGACACTGGTTCTAGCCCAATAAGCAAAATTGGTAAGGAAGGAGATATATTACAAGTAAAGACACTAAAAAAGTTCACATTTTCTGGTAAAATATATGTTAAAGAGTTTTTACAAAAATGTCTTTTTTCCTCTTACTAAATCACATGGTAGTAAACCTGTGTTCTGATTTAGCTTCAAGTCATTATAATTAACTTAGGATTGGTAAAAATGACATTATAGTTGTGCCTAAAATAGCAAAAAACCATTTAACCAGAATTAAGAGTTATTGAAAAGTACGAAAAACGAAAAATTAATAATAACAAAAAAGTTTTGCAGAAATTTTTCATTTGAAAATGTCATTTAATAAAGAATTAAATAGTTTTGATTTTTTTTTTTTTTTTTTTTGCACTCCAACTTGTGGGTACCACCAAAACAAAAGTTCGAAATTTTATTAGGTGCCCACAGGAATAAATAAGGTTCTTTAAAATATTTTACTTCTTATAATAATGTATTGAAATTATTACATAGTTCTAAATAAAAATTGATGAGTCCCTTTTTTTAGTAGTTTTTCTATTTTCACATCTATTTCGTGTACACAATGATTTCTATTTTAAAATTCGTGAATTTCTTCTTTTTCACACTTTGCTTAGTTCTACTGCATTTTTTTTGTGAACACGCTTTAGTTCTACTTTCACATTAATTTTGTGTTCGCGCTTTAGTTCTATTTTAAAGATAAAATTTAATCATTTGGTCAGAATTTGAGCCTACAAGTAATTAGACTAATTAATTTGACCTTGTTAATTTAATTACTAATGCATTTAGCGCCAGAATTGTTGGAAAACTGCACTTTTAACCAATGCGCAGTTTTCCAACAATTTATTTTTGCATTAACCCGCTTTGATTACAAAGGCAAGTGTTTTTACATCACAATTTAAAAAGCTTGTACGCTTTGGTTGCAAAACCATATGGTTTTTGGTTATTTAAAAATATGAGTAAGCTAATATTGGATAAATGAAAAAAGAAAATACTGGCTGAATGAGTGAAAAATCTAAGTAAAAAAAAGTTTAAAAGTATTTAAAAAAATGTCTTTCATTATTTCATCGGAAGAAACATTTAACTAGCAATTTGTTTCAATTATTAAAGCAAAGTTCTTATTTTGCATTATGAAATAGTTTTTCTATAATAAGAATTAAGAATTTCCATAAGAAGAAAAATATTTACTTTCTTACTAACTTACAATCTTTGAGCCATGTTCAAAGTTCTGATAATTGTAGCTCTTCTTTTTGTTTAATCATAAAATTTATTTAATGATTATTTTCAGTTAATTATAAGAAATGTTCTTTTTAACCAAAATTATTTGTGAAACTATTAAATCATCAATAACAGTTAAAAAAAAAATTTAAACTTGCTAATATTAGGATTATCTGGGATAAAATTGCTCTATATATTTCACTGCTTTCTTAGAAAAAATTTAAACTTGCTAATATCAAGATAATCTGGGATAAAGTTGCTATCATATATTCTACATATTTTATATATTTATATTTCTTAGAAAAGTATTTAAGTACAATTTTTTTAAAAGTTTCTTAAAAACCCAATAGTAAAAAATATATGGTATAAAATCTGGCAGTAATTCCTGTAATTTGCTGAAATAACTGGTTGTTGAATGGACTGTTCCCACTATAAGAAATAACCGCAATGCATTTTGGTGTTTATATTCACCAAAAATAAACAAATAACATCATTTCAAACAAATAACACAATTTGGAACATGATTTAAAGGTTATTGATGACAATCCATGTTTGTTTAAAAAAATTTTAACTACTTCAAAACCAGTATTTTGAGAAGTAACTAGTCAGTTTAATCAAATAGATGCTGAAGAAATTGTACAGTAGCAAATAAGCTCATGGTCAAGATGTCTTTACTTACTTCCTAATACAAGTCAAGAAAAAATACTCAAATACTTAATTATAGACAATAGTTCAACAAGTTAGATATGCTTTAATGCATAAAATTTCTGGTTATCAGCTGTTTAAAGAGAATTTAGTTAAAAATTTAGTAGTTAAACCAAATATTGAAATAAATTCTTTCCTTATTAAAACTAGTGTTTCAGCTTCAATGAAAAAAAAAACTTTGTTTATGAACAACCTTGTCAAAAAGAAGGAGGTGTTTTGTATGCTAAACGTAATTGCCTAGCCAGCACATCTAGTTTTACTTTTGTAATTAAAACCTGCATGAACACGTCTTTGTCACGATTTAGGCGTAAGCCAAAAACACATTTATTCTACGGTCAGTTTTATTTGAGTTTCACATGTGTTTTATGAGGTTTCAAAGTGAAATTTAAATGTTGCTTGCTTTTATCAGTGATTTCACATTCCTTACGAAAATTTAGTATAATATTAAACTACATTTCCGTAATGTTGAAACCATTATTATCTTAGCTGGTGTTTTGGTAAATAGTTAATTTCAAGGAATAAAAACCCTATTTAGGCATGTGTTATTCTTTTTGTTTTGGATGGTTTTTAACATGGAACATAAACTATGTGTAACTTTTTTCCGAGTTCACCTTTTCGTAAAAAAATTCACGAAAGTGCTCTTTTGTATCAGGAAATAGAGACATTGGTGCAACCCCAATTTTTGCACATTGCCAAGCAGCGAAAAACTGTCTGATAGTTTATATAATCTGGGAGAAGGAATAACATTTTCAAATCTTTTAAAAGAAAATAATCATCATTGCATAACTTATTATTAACATCTGACATCAAACATCAATATCTGAATATCAGCAAAGAATAAAAGAACTAATTTTAATTCTGATAATATATTTAATCTTGTTGGTACCTTAAATAATGGATTTGAAGTAGAATTCATTGGTTTATTTAATTTGATAAAACCCAATCAGTGGTTATTTCAAAACATTTAGTTCTATCCAAAGAGAGAATAAAGAATATGAAAAAAGCTATTTTATCACCATCTATAAGTTTGTGGAATGAAGAAACGAAAAAACGCTTGACATCTTTAAACTTTAGTTTCGTTATTAATAGACAAAAAAAGTATATTTCCTGCCTCAATTTTGAATGGAATTTTCAAAAACAGTAAAAATAACTTTTACAACCAAGCTTGTAAATGGGAAAAAATAAATGAAAATACCGCAGTTAAAAAATATGAAAATATGAAAAATGTACCTGCAACAAAAGTTGGATTTATCTTTAATCCAAAATGACCTTGGCTTACTTAATTCTCTTGATCCTTATTCAAAAAAAAGTTTGAATATAGCTGAAACTTGCCAGAATAAAACATTTTCCCCTGCTGTTGTTAATGATAAAACAATGCTTAAACAAAATCGTGTCTGTTTTTATCAATGCCAAGGTAATATGGCATTATTAGAGATAGAAGAATTAGACTTTATTGTTTATATGGAAAAAGATTATTGAGAATTTCTTAAAAAACAATCGGAAAAAACTACTTAATCAGAGTTAACTAAATTTTAATTTATGCAAGAAATTATTTATCTGAAGCAGATAGTGGCAAAAAGCAACTGGCAAAAGTTTGCTAAATAACAGCAAACTATCCAAGTTATTTAATAATTTCTGGCGCCATAGACAATTTAAATGGTGTTTGTAAAATTTGATATTTTTTTATTCGCTGCATTGCTCTTTCTACATTAATACGAATAGCAGCAATTTTTTTATTTTTATTCTCATCTTCAAGGCTGCGTTGAGCTTTTTCGTTTAGACATGGTGGTATAATTAGTGAAATATTTTCTGGTAAATAATCAGTAATATTGAAAACTCTATCTGCCATTACACTGTCTCCTGGTTCAAGTAGGTTATGTATGCCACAATTTTTAGTAATTTGTCTGAAAAACGACTACAGTATAAATCAGAGACAAAAGTTATGGTTCCAATAAGTGCTATTCCAATTAATCCCTTTCCTGTATTTTTATCTTCATAACTAAGAAAAGCTCCAGACTGACTTCGAAAAGATGTCGGCATTTCAATAAATTTCAATAAAAGTTCAGTGCTATCTAAAATTAACCTTGTCGATTCATATTTTTCCTTAAAATATTTTGGAATTGTTTCTTTCACAGTTGTCCAAATTGTTAGCATACGCATTTGAGAATGCAAAAAATCCATGACACTATGATACTACTAACATGATTTGAGGATATGTCAAAGTGTAACGCCGTGTCTTCAACTAAAACGCCAAGTCGAAATCTTGTTAGAACTAAAAATTATGATTCTACTAACATGACTTGAGGAAATGTCAAAACGTAACGCCATGTCTTCAACTAAAAGAAAAGTCGAAATCGTGTTTGAACTAAAAATAATTCAGGCTGTGAACTCATTATATGTCCTCTTCCCTTTTTATCGTAGCTAAAATTTGTTTTTTTTTTCAATGTTTGTATTAGACCCCCAAAATATAAGATTACTTGCAGCAGGTTCTAAATATTTTAATAGAACTTTAAATAGGTATTTTAATAGAACTTTAAATACAACCTATTTAAAGATTCGAAACTAGTATAAAATTTAAAGTGTGCTTGGTTATGTTTAAATCTGTCAGTTGTAAATTTTAATTGATTGGTAGTGTGATTTTGGCTCGTAATTTTTTTCGTTTCTTTTTTTTTTAGTTTTTATAATTTTCAATTTGTCATTAAGAGAATAATTTATTTTTTTAACTTTTCATGCTCGGTTTCTTCAAATAATATCGTTTTCTTTGTTTTCAATTTCGTCTATTTTCCTTTTCTATCAAATCGAATTATTTACTGTGATTCTTGGTTTTTTTATATTGTCTGTTTTTGGCAGTAAAGATGAACAGTTGTTCATATAGGTCTTTTTTCCTCCTGTTCAAAAGTTGATCTGAACAAACTCGATGAGAAATAGAAGGAACAAAGTTTATCCCACTAGATAAAGATTTTTTTTCTCAAATGACTTTCCTTTGGGATAAGGTAAAATGATAAATTTTTGTTTTTAATTGAATTATGGTAGCATAATGGAACACAGCAAGTTATGCCACCGTGATACTTTGATGTTGTTGTTTTTGGCTCAACAGTAATATTTTCTTGAATGGAATGAGTTATAAGTTTTTCACCAGATATTTTATCATTTGAAATCATTTTTAAAATGACTTTTTAAATAAAAATACTTGACTGCTTTTTAATAAAAAACTTTAACGCTTATTTCTTTATTTTTATAATGAGTACGAAGACCGAAATGCATCGCGATTATTTTTTTTAGAGAACCGTCTATTGTCATAAAAACTATAATCTTAAACTTTTTTTAATAGTTTCTTTACATTTTTGAATTTTGTGAGTTACGCAAAAAATAATCGGTTATATATATTCAAATTTGTTAATGTAGTTTTTCTCTTTTTGTGCTAGAAATTATTGTTTATCGTTTTTAAAAAATTTAAAAGGTCGTTTTCGATAAAAACTGTTTTGTCAGAGCCGTTGCAGTTAAAGTGGCGTTGTAAAAATGTTTCCATTATAGAAAACAAGTAGTGCGAGTAAACAAGTTCATTGACACACTAAGACATTTGTATGTTTTCCATTTGGCTGTCAACTAGAAATTTTTTTTTTAATACATTACATTTTATTTTTATTTATCCTACAGTTTCTATTCACCCGTTTTTATGGTACTTGGTATTTATTGTAAATATAAATATTTTAATATGAAATAAAATACACATAATTCTATTAATATTATTATATATAATTATATTATGTAATAGAATTATATATATATATATATATATATATATATATATATATATATATATATATATATATATATATATATATATATATATATATATATATATATATATTAGAACTATATACAATTCTATTATGTTCTATTTATTTAGATAAGAACTCTTGTCGATATGGGGTTTAGTCGTGCAGATGTTGTTCATGCACTTTTAAGTTCAAATGAAGATTTGCAAGCCGCTACCTCCATACTGTTATCTTCTACTTCCTCTTCATAATTCGTTTATGAATACCTAGTTTTAAAATTGAAATTGTTCTTTAATGAATTTTTTTTCTTTTTTTATTTGTTTGTTTTGCGCGTGTGTGTATACATATATATATATATATATATATATATATATATATATATATATATATATATATATATATATATATATATATATATATATATATATATATACACATATACATATACATATATATATATATATATATATATGTATAAAAAATAGAAAATCTCTCTCTATATATATATATATACATATATATAAATATATATATACATATAAATATATATAAATATATATATATGTATATATGTATATATGTATATATGTATATATGTATATATGTATATATGTATATATGTATATATATATATATATATATATATATATATATATATATATATATATATATATATATATATATAGAGAGAGAGAGAGGAGAGAGAGAGAGAGAGAGAGAGAGAGAGAGAGAGAGAGAGAGATTTTCTATTTTTTAGCAAGATAAATAAAACAGTTACATAGAAAAATCTTAAATAATTTTAATAAAATTAAAAAATCTAGAAAAATAAACGCGTCTACCTAAATTTTACGTCAATTATCTTGGTCAATATAAAAAGTATTTGGTTTTCCCACATTTTTTTTGTTTTAAGAGAATTAGCTTTGTATATTTTCTATGTAGTTTTTCTATGTCTATTTTCTATGTAGGTATCCCAAAAAAATCTTTTCAACCAATTTTTAGCATTTTTATCCATTTTGACAGTAGTTTTGAGAGATTTTGCATAAGCCAAGTCAAACTACGATTTAAATAGCAAATCAATGCTTTGATTTTTAAATGGTACATGTATTAATAAATTATGATGAAAATTGTTGGTATTACATACAGGGTTCGTACTGTACCTGGAAAACCTGAAAAATTAGTTAATTTCGGCTAAAGTCATGAAAAATCTGGAAAAGTCAGGGTATTTTTTTTTTATTTAGATGGTCATGGAAAAGTCAGGGAATTCTGATTGAGAAGTTACTCGTTTTACAATTAAGCTATTATGTTTTTGTTGGTGCTATCCGTTTTTTTTTTAAAAATGAACACTAAGAAAAACTTATGTTTTTCTTAGTGTTCATTTTTAGTCATCCTTAATAATAAGATCCATATTAATATATATAATAAGATCTAACTTAACTAATAGCTAAGTTTTATAAGTTTTGTCATTCGAAGCATGTACAAATTAAGCATTTCCATTACCGTATGTAGTAATTTTAAACATTTTATAAAAACCATTATTGAAAATGGTCAGGGAAATTCATCTGATTTTTTAAAAAAGTCAGGGAATTTTATATAAATATTTGGCTAGAACCCCGTGCATAAGAGAACACTCATGTAACCATTATTATAAAAATCGTAACTAAATATCACAGTAATCTGTAATGTTTTAAAGTATAAGTAGCAAAAAACCAGCAAAGCTATAACTGCCATAAATCTTTAACCAGTTAACCAATCAGACTGGACTTGTATCCAGAGTTTGGTATAACCAAAGATTAAGTTTGCACCATTTTTTACAAATTATATAGAGTAGTTCTTATTTTACAGGTGTTTTTATTGGCGCAATATAAAGTCAAAATATCACTAAAAATTGAACATTTTAATTAAATTTTTTTCCGAGGACAAAATTAAAAGATTTCAAAATTTGCCTCGGTATAGCCTACCATTATGTGTTAGCTATTTTTCCATGTAAGTGGTATTTTTGGGTCAGATAGCTTGGCATTATCAGAATCCATAGTAACTATGCTAAAATAATCAAAAAATGCTTTGTTAAAATTTTTTTTGCCACGAACTCACTTCACTGCGCAAAATTTATTTTGACTTTAAATTTGAATTTTTAGATTAGTGAATTACTGGTGTCGTATCTATAGTTTTTAATGGTCTAATAGTTATATCACCAAGAAAAAAAACTTTAAGAAAAATTTAAAAAAAACTTAGAAATACAAAAACTACGCTAACTATAAGTATCTTATTTTGTGTTCAATAAATAATTTCAATATATGAAAATTTTTGTTGTTATCTATTAATCTCAAGTGTTTCTTATTAATTTATAACTTTATAATTTATAAAATAGTTTTTAGGAAACAAAGTTGATGTATTTAGTCTTTGTTAGGGTTAGGGGTTTAATTAAAATATATCCAAAATTTTTTTAATGGAAAAAGGTTTCCGAGACACTTAAAACTAGAATCTTATTTCTAGTTTGCGTTTTTGTCGCAAAGTAGCCTCAAATTCGGCACGGTCTAATACGTTTTTCAAATATTTTTGAAAAACGTATAAGACCGTGGATGAGTCCAAAAAAATTTCTTGTCCTTTTTTTCTTCAACTATTTTCTAGTTTGTTCTCTCTTTAAAAAGTGGTTTTTATTAACTTGTTTCATATTAGAGAAAAATTATCACCTCCTCAACTTTGGAAAAAATCTGAAAATTGCTAAACTATGCTGAAAATTGTTAAAATATGCCAAAATGAAATTTTTCTATTCATCCACAAATTTTCTAATTAGCTACGACTTTCTGCAAAAAATGGGCAAAATATAGGCAGCTTGTTGAAGTTTAGAACTCAAATATATCTAAAAGTAAAATGCCTATTTGCCTCAAAAGTCCAATTTTCAGCCATTTTGAGATGCTTGTAAACTTTTCTAACACTTTGCTTTGATCTAAGATTAATAGCGTATTATTAGACCCGACTATCCGAAAAATGCAAACATTATAAACTTGTTAAAATCACCAAAAATGCCGCAATTTTTAAATAATCCTATTTTTCAATTATCAACTGTTGAATGTGTTATTGGAAACCAGTTCCCCTCTAATCTGCTTACTGGCCCATGTGAGGGGTGCAACCAATTATAAGTCATTTCTTAACAAAAAGGAAGATACAGTTGGTTGCCTCCCTTTGATAGTTTTTATAGTGGATAGGTACACAAATAAAGGAACAGTAACATTTTAGAGACCTTCATTATTGTTTAAATGTAATACTTTAAACATAATTTACACAATTAAAGAGTATTATATCTCAAAGCTAAAAACGGTTTATATCTTCCAAAATAATGCTGAACAGTTTTTCAAAAGACTTTCATAATATATAAGGGGTGTTAAAAAACTCTATAATAATTTTATTCTTAGGTTTGGTTTTTGCTTTCTAATTGATAATTAATTGATCATTAAAAATAATTATTATATGATCATTTAGTTAATCTTTTTATTAACAAGATAGTAAGAAGTAAAACCCTTCTTCTGTTTTTGAGCTCAGTCTTATGTAATGTTACTCGCTGGATAATGATACTCACTCGATAATGTTACTCACTGGATACCAATGGATACCTGGTGTTATAGGATATTTGAAATAATCGGCATCATTTTTTAAACTGCTGACACAAACAGAATCACATACAAAAGCTGTTATCTTACCAGGAAAAACTCACTAAAATAATGCACAATCAGATATTTAATGAATATTGGTGTCAATTTCAGTGACTTTTGTGTAAGCAAGTATCATCCAGTATGGGAAAAATATCAAGTTTACTGCTCATTGATGTTACATAAACTTTTAAACAGCATGATTGAGGTGAGAAGTAATAAAATAATCAAGTTTTTTTAAGAGCAGGAGCATTCTCAAACAATTTAGTGAGTACTTCATCTGCATTAGCAGCTGTTTTGGTTTCAGATACGGAGAAAAGTCTGAAAATAAATTTGAATCAGATAAATCTGGAAACATAATTTTAAGAATGTATTAAGTAAAATCTTGTTTTAATGAGTTATTTTCTAGACAATTTTTTAAAGAAAAAACTTTTAGAGCAAAGTTTTCAAGTTTTGTTTTATTTAGATTGAACTCTTTTAACAAAAAATAAAATTAGCCATTTTAATTATAATTAATTAAAAGTCTATAATGATATAGGATACAAAACATCAGTTATATAAGCAAGACAATATACCTGTATACCTAATGTTTTTACAGTTTTTTTTAGCAACAAAAAATATGTTTTTTGGTGTCAAAAGACCGATTTGTATTTGGCTTTTGTAGGGACAGTTTATAAATAACGATATGTCAGATACATAATAAAACCAACTTTGTAGGGATAGGGAAAAAAGAGATGAATTTCATCCTGAATTACAAACAAAAAATATTTCTGCAAAGTTAATTTGCATAACATTATTTTGCTTTCATGTATTCTTTGAGCTACTTTAAAAAGTATGTCTTAGTTTTGCTAACATAATGATGTTTTGTGAGTTCATATAAGTTGCTTGTTAACTCTTCTCGAACCTCATCAGGGCTTTTAGCTATCGTTTTTAAAGCACCTATTAGTTTTCAACCATTGTTTATAAGTTGTTTTATTAACTTTAACCATTGTTTATAAGTTATTTCATTAGCACAAGGACATGTAATATTTTTTCAATTCTTTCCGGGACATTTCACACACTCTTGAGATGTGTTCCGGAAAGATATATGCATGAATGAAAAATACATGATTCATTTTTTAATGAATATACAGTTAATGCCAAGGCCGGTACAATGATGTGTGTGTGTGTGGGTGATGATATACTATGTTACAATTCTTGTTATACCTAAGAGACCGCCCGTCCGACTAGAAAAAAAGCTCAAATAAAAAGGAAGAACCGGTGATAAGCAATGCACCGATAAAGCGAACGATTAAACCGATGAAACGAAAGGTTAAAAAAAAAAGTTCCCGGGTTCAAAAAAGAACGACGTCACGCGCATGCGCATGCGCGCAGAAATAAAGGATCAGGTGTCAAAAAATTTTTTCATCGAAAAAAAACGGTTACAAATTCAATTTATTCTGTTCCCTAAAAAACCGCGCATGCGCAGAAATAAAATTTTAATGAAGCGTGACAAAAAGTATATAAGGAGTGAAAAAAAATGAAATGGTTTCATAACTATTGGATACAAAAAACAAACCTTTACAAAAATTTCAAACACCAACGACAGTAGCAGTAGTTCAACCTTATAAACCTGATCCTCCAATAGATAATGGTGGTACACACGACTCGCATGGGAATCGTATTCGATATTTTGAAGTGTATTAATAAATCGAAAATAGCGTTGATATTAACACTTTCGAGCTTGTTTATTGTTATTGTAGTAGGAGGATATTTATTTGGAACGTTATTGGCAGCTTTTATATTACTTGGAACAGTGTTAGGGTTTTATATATGTAATAAAATAATAAAAAACAAAGTGTAAAATTTTTATGATATATATTATAATAAAAATTAAGGTTTAATATTTCTAATTCCGTAAGAAATTCCTCCAGAAATAGCGCCACCCAAAACAGCTTTTCCAATCGTAGGTAAAAGAGGTATAAGACGACTTCCTACTGTAGCCAATAAGGGTCGTATAAATTTTCCACGCATGCGTCTTCTTCGTCTTCTTCCAGCGCCTTTTAGAGGTGGTAAATAAACTCTTCCTTTTCCTCTTCTTTTTCCAGCTCCTTGTAATGGAGGTAAATAGGCTCTTCCGCAGCCTCTTTTTTTACCTTTACCTTGCATAATTGATTTTAATGGAAGTAAATAGGGTCCTCTTCCTCTTTTTTTTCGCATTTTATGTATATCATATGTTTAATTTGGTTAATTTATTACGTGTAAAGTCAAAAGCGTATTTTTGCCAAGTAGGTAATTGTTTTTGAATGTATTTAGCAGCTGCAAAGGTTGCTAAATCTTTTACAACGTCTCCTTCTAATCCAAAACCTCTTCTTCTTTTATTTTGTTTACGAAAACGTTTTAATCTCTTATAGTGTTTTTTGTAATGTTTTTTGCGATTTTTATACATTTTTTTAACGCGGTAAAATAGCAGATATTAAAGACGGAGCTAAAACCGCTGCTAACAAGGGTAGAAATTTACCTCTCATACGTCTTTTTAAATGTCTTTTTGAGTGTTTTCTACCTGCGCCTTTTAAAGGAGGTAAATAAACTCTCCCTCTTCCTCTTTTTTTATATGACTTTTTTTTTATTTTACAAGCGGTACAACACCCTATTTTACGCATTGCGTTGCTTTTGAAGATAATCCAAAGCGTAACCTCCTACGTTTGATTTCAATAGCCGTTTAGCAAAATTTTTCACTTTGGTAATAAATTTTCCTTTCCCTCTATGATGACGAGTTTTATGATGTCGACGACGGTGACCTTTTGTACGCCTGCGAGCCATGAACACAACAAATAAAAACAACTAGATTTAAGAAATTTTTTTAGAAATAAATAGCCGTTTACTTATAAAATAATAAATACAAATTGGGTTTGTTTAATAAAATTAAAAATGTTTTTTATAACAAATTAAGACGATTTAAATTTGGTAGGAATATAGTTGACTTCAGTGTCGTTTCCTGACCCTTGTTCTATAACTTGAGCTGGATATTGCATATATATAACAAGTACACCTTTAAATTGTTCTGTAAATTGCACATTGATTTGAAACGAATTATTTCCAGCAATAGTAGCAGGAGGTTTATCGTTGATAAAATTAAAATCGCTAGTGGTATCGATGACTAAAGGTTCTGTAGTGTTAGTAGTACTAAAATAGAGTTTAGGATGTCTCAAAAAACTATCATCGTCAAAATTATAAAAATCTGCAATATTGTTAATATTAAAAGTAGAGGGTGTATTTCCTTTACACCAGGAAGCATAACTTTTCCAAAGGAACCATTGATCATCTTGCTTTGTCAAATCGTATTCAGTAGTATCACCTGCTGAATTAACATATGTTCTTCTGTAATTATAAAGGGTGATTTTTTTAATCATGTTGCAAGCCATTTCAACCGGTGTAAAACAACCTTTGCTTAAATGATCGCTTTCTTTTTTTGAATTAACACAAAATATAATGCTGTGAGGTACAAGATCTGCTGTCTTTATACTTCCCAAATTGATAGTGACTTCTGCAACATTTTCTACATTGGTGACAACTTGTTCGTAGTGAGCGATACGTAGTAAAGTATACATTTCGTCTTTTTTACTGTTGAGATATAAAGATTTTTCTAAAGGCAAACTAGGTTTGAGTCTATACGTATTGCAATAAATCATTGGGTTTTTTATAGCTACTCCTACATTAGCAAGCGCTGTTACGTCTGCGTCTGAAATAGGTCTTACCCATTCTAATAGTTGATTCATATCGTTTTCAATATAAAACTCAAATCTTACTTGTTTATTTTTTCCAAAATATTCTTTCATTTGAAAAATTTCACATATTAAACTCAAAGGTACTCTAAATTTACAACCTTTTTCTCTAGTCATGAAAGCATTATATCTATCTCTTAGCACTGTTTGATAACCAGGAGGTATAGGAGCAGCTCCGCTTCCTACTGCGGCGAGTGGTCTAATGAGTCCATTAGGGTCTGCAGCTTGTATAAGCGCTTTGGTTTCAGTATAGGTAATAGGGTTTGTATTTTCAGTTTCTTCTGTTAAACCTAAATTAGGATTAATCATCAATTCTCTAAAAGCTTTTATATAACTTTTTTTAACTAGCATTGTTTTAAATCGATCGTAAGAACGATTAATAACAGCGTTGTTTGCGCAAGTAGTATTATTTTTTTAATAGTTGGGATAAAATTTGAAACATTTAAATAAGGCTTGAATAAAGTTGTTGCAAAGACATACTTTTTTTGCTAACTCATCGTCTGTTACAGGTGTAAATCTTGTTTGCGTGTTCACATTTTTATAAAGAAATAAATCAAAATCTATATAATAATCTGGTAGATATGTCCATTCGTTAAGTATAGTGGTAAAAGAAATTAAATTAGCCATGTCAGAAGTAAGATCGTAAGAAAATTTTTGATTATTAACAGCAATGACTTCATCTTGAGCTTGAGCTGTTTGAAAACCAGGATATTTTTCATTTAATATCGCTTTATATTCAGCGCTAATATTACCACTTGTTGCTTCTTGTAATAAACGATTTTCGTGATCTGCTTGTGCCAAAACATCTTCAATAGTAACATGACCGTTTGTATTGGGTGTATAACGGTTGCCGTCACCCTCTCTCATATATTTAGCTAACGAACCCATTTTTTTTTTAAAAAAAAAAAGAAAAACATTTTTTTTCTATTTATTCATCTTCTGATTCTGAAGTAGTTTTTTTAAATGGTATTTTTTTATTTTTAACGTCTTTTAAAGCACGAGTGTAACCAAGTTCAATTAGACTTTTTTTGTTCAATTTTTTTTTCTTTTTGTCGTTGTTATTCTGCATGAGTGGACTTGATAAAATCGCTCTTTGTTGAATAATGCAGTTTCTACATAAACCGTTTATTTTGTCAACGGCATTGACTTCTTGAAAGCATTGCGAACAAATGTGTAAAGGACTAGATTTGTTTTCAGTTTTCGACCTCTTCTTCTTCTGAACTTTCGGTTTCAGATTCTGAATATTTTCGTTTTTTAAGTTTGGATTTGATTTGTTCCTTTTTTCTCCTATTCTTGGGAGGTTTTTCTTCTGGTATTTCTTCTTTTTTATTTTTGATTTTTTTAATTTCATCAAATTCTGATTTCATGTTTTGAAATTCAGATTTAGTCGAATATTGAGTCAGTTGATTTTGTAATTGTTGCATGTGATTTTTAATTTGACTGAATTGTTCTTTAGGATTTACTTTTGATTCTTGCATCATTTTTTCTTCTAAATTGACTAAATTTTTATGATATCTTCCTTTGGCACAAAAGAGACTCATTTTTTTTGAAAGATAGGTGAGAGAAAAAAAATAACAACTTTTTTTTCTTTTTATATTTTCTTAATCATAATAAAAAATAAAAGACATTATTTTATACTAATCAAACTAGTTAATTGTAAAACGGAACCATTTGAATCTTTAAAGTAGGATTAAAAAAAACAGAAGGACTTAAGATTATTAAAGGTAAGCGGTTCAGATTTTGAATTGAGAAATGACCATCTTGTTTGTTTCCAATACATCTTACATCGTTGATATCAAAGGCGGATAATTGTCCTTGAATAGAAGGATTACGATTTTTTGTAAAATCAATATTGGTGGTGACTTGAGTAGAATTGGTGTAGTCTAATAAATTGAAAAAAGCAACAATACCGGGAACATAAATTTTGTTCATATACATTCCACAATTTACAGCTTGATCGCATTTGATAAAAATGTAAGCGTCCGTAGTTGAAGGAAAGTTGGAAACAGTGTTATTAAAATTACTAATTTGAACTAGAGCACATCTTAAGAAAGCGAGTCTTTTTTTTTGAATTTTAAAATCTAGCGACATGGCGTTGGTCATATTTTCATCCACTTGCATAACAAAGGGATTGATTTGTTGAGTTAAACTGTATTGATCTCTTTGTAAAAGTAAAGTATAAGGTATAGGATTGTTTCCAACAGGTTGATACATTTTTAAAATGATATTTTTTAAAGGTAAACTGTCTGTCCAAGTTTGTATAATCGTACCATCGCTCTTTTTTTGATAAATGAATTGACCATTAAGAGAAGTGCAATAAAATACCAATTCTGTTAGATTATTTCCTTGTAATATAGCTTTGACACTATTTAACCATGTTTTATGACTCGGTGTGGTAGCTCTTTCTAAAGTACTTGTTGTGACAAGAGGTACTTTGATGGTATTTGAAAAAATAGGTTTGCTTTGTTCGCAATATATTAAAACTTCAATAAAAGTTTCTGCGCTATATTTAGCGATTAAAGAGCTATCGGATGTCCATATTTTATAAATGTCATTAGGTAAGTTTGAAGGTAATACTTGAAAGGGAGTGCCTTTCATTTCGGGAGTACCAATAGGAACATTATTCCATGTGTAACTGGTATCATAATCTGAATAGGAGTTACTTTTCATTTCAAAATTGGCGTTACTTTTCATAAGTAATGTGCTCAATTTAATGGGTGATAATAATTTTCTTTGGAAGGATGGTAAAGAAAAAAAAGTATAATAATTTGAAGTTCCGTCTATTGGATCAGGAATGCATGAAGGCACACCCTTTGCTTTATTTGTAAGATATTTACTAAACATGTTAAAATCGGACCCTGCATAAGTATAATCGTCAAAAGTCAAGTTATTTAAATTGAGATTGAGTAAATTGTTTGTCATGTTTAAACTTTCGGTAAAAACATCCATCATTTTTCATTCTCTTTCAGGCCATATGACTTGATCTACGTTAAAAAAAGGTAAAGGTAAAGAAGCTAACGGTATATTTTTTAAAGTATAACGATAATATTTTCTTTTGGATGTGAGAGGAAAATAAATTTGATAAAAACTTGTTAATAATTCTGTAGGTTCTACGCCTAAATCAGCTGCTGTAACATAGATAAGTTTTGTACCAAATCCAGTTGGAAAAGCAGTTGTAAAAGCAGCTTTGATAATATCTACAAATTGTGATAGTACTATTTTTTCATTGGTATAAACTCCAGGATAAAGTGGGTTTTTTAGTGTCGACATAATCGTTCCAAATTTTCCATAAAGATTGAATACGAAGGTTGACATTATAAGGTGTGTTGAAATCGTTAAGATTAGTTTCTACGTTATATCGGTTGCCTTCAAAGGGTATTGTGTTGGTGTTGGTTATTATTTTTAATAAAAAGAAAGCAACTTGCCACGGTACAATGTGTTTCATTTTTGATTTTGTACTTTCTGCAATAGGTAAAAAGTTATTAACATACACATCTAGATCAACACTAAAAATATTATTGTCGGCGGTTAAATTTGTTCCAGTTAAAGCCGGATTTTTATAATTGGGTGAGAGCATAATATGAATAAAAGGTCGAACAAAGGTTTCTTCTATACCGTTTAGAATAGTTTGTATTGGGTGAAATAGCTGCTATTTGTGCGGCGGTTAAAAGCGGATGTTTTGCATAAATTAAATAATTTTTACTAGTGTGAGTATTTAATGATAAATTGAATATGTTGTCGTATAGAGAATTAGTAGTAATATAATCAAATTGTAATAATTTTGTAAAATCTTCTAGAACGTACACACTATCACTTGTTCTATTTGAAAAAAAACCGAAATAAGATAAACCTCTTTCTTGTAAAGGCGAGATCACGCTTAAGGTAGATCGAATAGGTTGTAAAAAAGAAGGATTTCTTGCGTATTCGTTTCTTTTTTTATAATACCATAATAAATTATAATTGATTCTATTACTAAATGGGGAAGTATTAACGTTAAATAAATTTTGTTGAACATTGTTGTTGCTATCTAAACTAAACTTTATCATGGGTAAATCGATTACAGCCGTTTTGTATCGAAGCTCAGTCGAAGGATCAAATAAATATTTTGGATTAAAATATTTTGTTGATGAAATTTTACCATCTTTGTTATAATAACTTGAAAAAAAGTCTGAAAAATATAAAACTCTATCTAATTTAGAATTATAAAGTTCCAAGTTTCTAACAAAAAAATCATCTTGATAGGCGGTGGGTGACATAACGCCAAAGAGTTTATCTCCACCTGACGCATTAAAGGTCCACATATAACTCAAATGATCGGCGTTCATGTTTTCCATATCTAATATGTCATAGCAAGGAAACGTGTCACCTGGAAAGGGTATATGATTGGTGTACAAGACAACATTTTTAGTAACAAGATAAAAATATTTTATGTGTCTTGTAGGATTGCTAATTATATCGCTTTGAATATCTGATAACATTTTTTTTATAGCAGGTTTGGATTCCATTCTTAATCCGTAATTGTTTTCTAAGAAGGATAGGTTTTCATCTACTCGAGTTAAATTGGTAGGTACGTCCATACTGGCTAAATGTAAAATGGTGTTATTTTTAAATGTGGGTTTGTCAATATCGTTAGGAGTCAAGGGTAAACTAAAATCGTTCAAGACATTATAATGCACGCTAGCTTCATTTTTATTTTTAATTTCGCTAAAATAATACGTGCTACAATCATATTTATTTACATCTAAAACATCGTCAAACGTTAAATTGTTCATTTTTTCTTTTTTTCTTTTTTTCTCGCACTCTTTTCTTCAAAGGTTTTAAAAAAGTGGTAACATATTCGTTAAAGTTTTTATAATAAATGTCTTTGTCTTCTTCGTTAATAGGTAACAAATCTTCTCGTTTTACTTTAAAAGTCGTATTTAAATCGCCTACTATTCCCACTTTATAAATATAAACGGGTAAATAACCTTCTACTGAAGGGTTAGAGCGCTTAGAGACTTTGATAATAATTACTTTTTTGGTAGTGTCCCAATAGGGTTGATCGCGAGTAGTCGATTTGCTAAAAGTGTCTTTGGGATCTATTTATACTTTTTCAAATAACATTCGGTTCCAACGGAGAGAGGTTTGTATATTTTTAATTTTTCGTTTTTGTACTCTTTTTCTACTCGATGTAACATGTTGGAAGAAAAATGATGTCCTCGTCTTTTGCCGTCTCGGTATTGATCGACTAAACGAAGAGCTTTACCTTTGGCGTCGTCAGCATCCAATTCATTAGGAGCGATTCCACTTGTGACTCGTTCTTTTTTCGTTGAGTTTTTGTTCCATGTCCTCGATATAAAAACTCCAATTCTTTTTTTGAAGTTCGCCTTGTTTTCTTAATTTTTGATAAAGTTGTTTTAAACGTCCTATGGTTGATTCGGCCAAGTAAGCTTTCCCATAATTTTTAGAACAAAAATGAACAATGTTTTGTTCATAACACCATTCTTCCATTTTGTTGTTAAAAAATTCTCCACCTTGATCCGTTTGCAAGTAGATAAAAGTTTTATCGTCTCTTTTAATGTCTTCAAAAATATGTTTAAAACTGCTCAGCACTTTGTCGGCTGTTTTTTTGCTGAGTGACTCTCAAATACACTTTTTTAGATACTCCATCAACCACAACTAAACAAAATTCGGGTCGATGAGGAGCAAAATTTAAATTAAAACTGTTCATGTCGGCCAAATCAGCTTGAAAATATTGTCGAGGTCTATCGTACGAATATTGATGTGTTTCGTAAACATAAGGTTTCCGAGGTGCTTGTTTTTTAACGTTGACATCTGTTGTTTTTTTAAAAAGCAAAGTAACGTGTGACCAAGCGGTGATGAGACCGTTCCATTTGGCATATATGGAATTTTCTAAAAGCGCTTTGAGTTGATCATAAAATTTCAAATCGGTTGGATTTTTTTTTAAAGTGTCCAATTGCAACAAAACTTTTTTAATTTTGGGTACGTCTGTCAAAGCAAACAAACGACTCGATAATTTAGTCAGTTGATCTTCTACAAGGTTGTCAATAGCATCTCTCAACACATTGTCCATTTTTTTTTTTAAAAGTCGGAATATTTTGTTATCGGAGCTTTTCTTTTTCTTTCTTCTATATTTGTAGATGACGATCTAGTAGATGGTTTTTTCGCTCTTAATCCTAAACGACCACTTCTAGTTAACATTGGAGTTTCAGTACTAGCACTAGCAGCTGTTGGTTCAGTTTCAGTTGTTTCAGGTAAAGCAGTAGCTCCTAATAATGTGGGAGCAGTTTCAGGTTCAGTAGATGCAGTTGTTTCAACAGGTTCTTCTTCTTTTTTAGTTTCTATCGGACCTAAATAAGGATCGGATGCTCGTGTTCGTGGTTCTTTTTTGGGTGTAGGAATTTCTAATAAGGAAGACCTTGTTAAAGGATGAGTGAATAAATTTCTTTTTTTAAAATGGGTAAGTAGTTTTAAAGCGTTGGCAAAATTTTTAATATTATTAGAATCCATTTCAAAACATTTTTTATAAGATATTAAAAGCGAATTTAAACGACCAAGTTGAGAATTATACATTGCACCCATTATCATTAACATTTCGAGTAAACTTTTCTCTTTGATTGTATTTTCTGTACTGTAAAATTGATTTGAATTGGATTTAATATGTTGCAATAATCCCAACATACCTCCTTTAGCACAAAGTTTGTTGTAGTTCTTCTTTTAATAGGGATGCATCCTTTACATCTTCTCAAAAGGTAAAGAAGGTACAGTGTTGAAAAAAGTTTTGAACGTTAAATAGAGCATCGTTTCTCCGATGGATCTGCTGGCTAATGCGTTTTCGTTATAGTTGTTTATCATTTGAACAAAAATATCTTTATTAGGTAATAAATAACTGTTGACTTGAATGTATTCTCTCAATATTTCAAATTTATCACCTCGAAACATTTCGCCATACTGTATACATCTTTGTTGAATAATGTCTTTTGTTTGTGTTAATATTTCAAAAGCTCTATTTCCACCAAAACTTTTATCGCTGAGAGATTCGCTTTCTATAAAACTAGAAGTCATAACAGTGTAAGGATCTCGAGCTAGAGCACTAGCATATACACCTTCGGAGGTTAATTTAGTTTCGTTTCGGAAGGATATGTTGTATTTTTTAATAAAACTCCATAATTTGGCAAAAGTGAGTTGTCTTATTTGGTAATAATCGGCTACTATTCTCATGTTTGTTACAGAATGAGAAGAAGTGAGTAAAGTTAAAAATTCGTTAGCATAATACGAATATTGTTTTGGATCGTTTATTTTTTCAAAGGCAAAGTTGCTCACATTGTTAATAATACTAGCTATAGATTCTTCTACATCTACGACGTTGGCTAGATATAAAATATAAATTTTTAAATTGCTTAAAGTGGCTTTTTCGTTTCTCGGTTTGTAAACGCGTAAAGAAATTTGATGTGAACCAAATCGATAATTGACTTGATTTTTACACATGTCCACCAGCTGTTTAGCCAAGTTGGGAATTTTTTTTACAGATTCGTTACGATAAAGTTGATCTAGAATTTCACTCGCATTGGCTGTTTCGTGAAAAATTAAAAATTTATTAAGAGGCGTCAAAGTGTAAATTTTTTTGTTAGTCGATGGAATAGTATTTAAAGTAGTAGAACGCGGTAAAGTGTTTAATGTAGATTGAATAGAGGTGGGTGGTGTAGTAGTAAGAGAGTTGTCTTCAATAGGAAATCTTTTTAAATTTCTCATCATTCTTAAAGATTCGCTAATGTTTCTTTGATCAATTTGATCATTGAATTCGCTTTGTTTGTTCAGATTTAAAATGGATTTAAAAGCGTAAGCATCTCCTCCTACGTTGAGATAAGTTTTCCATTTTTCTTGTTCGCTGATTAAACTTGTAGCTATATCACTATCGAGCATAGTGTCTAGAGGTAACAAAGCATTTAAATTTTGTTGAAAGCTCACTTCACCAGCAATTTGATTTTCGAGATTGATGGGATCAGCATAATTGAGAGAAGAAGGTAAATCGTATCTCTGGATAAGCTCAGACACATTTGATGTGTTTGTTTCTCCAGATTCTAGGTTACCTTGTTCGTTTTCTTGTTCGTCGATTTGTAATAATTTTTTGTTAAAAACATCCATGTTGTAGGCATTTTTGGCTAATACTTTACGTAAAGTTAATAAAGGAGACTCGCGATAAGGTCTATATCTATTCATGTTTCATAAAAATACAAATTATTTTGAAAATACAATTCTTTTTGACAATAATCAACGTCAAACTGTTGTCTTAATAAATCGATTACAGTTTTTGTAGGTTGTATAGTGTCGAATGAGATTAATTTATTAGCGTAATAATTTATAATTTCGTGATAAAGTTTAAAACGAGTAGAGTTGAAATATTCTTTTAAAACGTCGTAATTGTGATAAACAAAGTCTGATATAGCTTGATTTTTATCTTTCATTTTTTCTTTTTTCATGATGACTTTTCCGTTTTCGTTAAATTTTGGATACGGATACAAATATTCTTTGACAAAAAGTTTAATTTCTATACAAACGTATTCTTGAAAAGCGTTTTTTATTTGTTGTCGTTCGTGATCCGATAAAAGATCGCATTTTAACATTTTTACAGCATTAAAACGCGTTAAAATTTCTTTCATCCATATTTTAATTTCGTTTTCGTCAATGTCTTTTCTTCTATTCATTTTGGGAATAAAAATTTGTCCTCGAACAGCCAACTTTTGTCTCATGGCTTGACGTTTACTCGCTTTGTTAGAAGGATTGCATAATTCGTAATCGTTTTGTAAAATTCGTAAAAATTCTTCGCTTTCCCAATCATTCAGAATCAGAACCGGGTCCACCGTCTGAAGATTCTTCTGTAGATTCGTCTGAAGATTCGCACAATCCATATCGTTTTTGTCTTTTAATTTCTTCGAGTAGCTGTGTTGCTCTTTCGCTTTCACTCCATTTTCTTTTTTTTATCGGATTTTCTTTTTCCTTATTTATATCGATTTTATCTTCTTCGCCGGGTTTATTCTCCTTCTCTTGATTATAGTTGTTGTGATGTGATTTGAGATAATAATGATTTTTTAGATTAGGCGCTTTTACGTAGGGAAAAGATTGAAAACTAACAATTTTTTTGTTCACGCTCATGTCTTTATAATCAAAGTCCAATTTACCTTGAGCGTCGACTGGAATAAATAATTTTTGTTCTTTACTCGTAATCTGAGTTCTTAAGCGTGCAACAGAAGAGTTTCTTTTAAATAAAGCCAAATGTCCGTGTTGATTAGAAGTTTCTTTATTTAACAAATCGCTGATAACGTGATGATGCATTTTGCCGGTTGAAGGAAAATCGTTTTTAAATATTTTTTCAATTTCGCTGTTGTTATCAAAAGAAATGATACATTTGTAATGAGACACTAAATTGTTCCAACATTGACTGGCTTTAGAAGGTACGGAATGAAAAATGGTAATAGTACCTACTCCGTGATGAGATCCGCTTGAACACGCGCTCGTGTATTGTTGACTTTTTAAACAAAAAGCGCTAATATCATCAAATAAAAGTATTGTTTTTAATAAACGGTGATCACTATTTTGAATACCGTATTTATCTTTGGAAAAACCAATGGCTCTCTGTATTACTGAATCTAAATTTTCTGGACTGGTAACTGTTATAATATGATACGCTTCTAAATTATTTTTTAGAAGATTCGATAATATTTTTCCATGTTTTGTGTTGACATTCGCTAGGTTCTCTCATTTGTATCACAAATAACATTTCGGCATCAGGAAATTTTCCACAATGTAATAAATCTCTAGCCATAGTTGATTTTCCGCTGTTTGTAGGACCTGTAATAATTGTATTTTCAGGATAGACATCTTGAGTAGGTTTAAAAATATTAAATTTAACTTGTGAATGGGTTTCTTCGTCTTTAAGTTTAGTTTCTTTTGATGTTCCTTTTAAATAAAAATCATGAAAACCTTTTTCGTTTAATATTTCGGTGATAGATCTACCATCTTTTTTTTCTAACGGTATCTCTGCAGGTTGTTCTACAGTTTCGAGTTTTTGTTCAAGAGGTTTTTCTTCTTTTTCTTCCATTTTTTATATTATTTAAAAAAAAAACAATTTTTTTAATTTATATCTTTTTTTTTTCAAAAAAAATTTACAAGAAAAAACGGTCTAAAATAATTTTTTTAAATGTCCATTCTTGGTATATTATTCAATACGTAAAGTAATTGTTCTTTTGTCCCGTTACGATTCCATATTTTTAGGACAGAATTTTTGAAAACTTTTTTCATCGATATTTATATTATAATAGGTCAGGGTTCGGGTTAGGGGAGGGGTTAGGGTTCGGGGTTTCTCGAGGTTTCTCGGGGTTTTAAATATCTTCCACAAGGTTTCCAATTGATCGCCAATCGTCTTGCTAATTCTGTTAGTAATATAGTGTCCTCTATTAAGTTATGATTCGTTTTTTTTCTCTAAAAGACAAGAACAATTATGTATTCTATTAAAATCTTCACAATGCTAGCAATCTTCTTCATAACAGCCTAAATGACATACAAAACTCAAATATTCAAGTAAACATTCTGTACAACAACTTAAAAATGCTTCAGGGATTAACTCGCGTCCGTTTAGAGTGATTAGAATTAAACGAGAAGTAAAAAATCCTTTTTTGTCGTGATAATATTGAACTTCGTTTTCTGTATTTTCTACTAAATAAAAATTTTTTAAGCCAACTTCTTTCAACTTGTTTTCGAGTTGTAGGGTTGTTAATTTTTGATCAAAAAAACAAAACTCCATTTTTTTTATTTACAAAAAAAATTTTACAAATTTATATTCTTTTTCATATCGTATAATAAAGGTATCAAAACTTTTCGATTAAACATCGCCATTGTATGATAACGCTCTGATTCTTTTATAATATTTTTTTCAATTTGAAGTAAATTTTGAATGTGTTCATCGCTACAAAATTTTTCCATATCAGGTAAAACTTTTAAATTGGCTTCTCGTATCGGTTCCAAAAGATAATGATCTCGAATTTCAGTCATGACTCCGTCATCAAAAACATAATTTTTTTGTGTAAATCTTTTTAAAAAATCAATAGTGTGCGTTTTTATTTTAACTTGTTTGTAATTGACACTCATTCTATTTTGTTCGATAGGTTGATTTTCTTTTACCACTGGAAAAGGAAGAGGTCTACACAATCTTTTTGCAGCAAAGGTATCAAAGCCGTTAACATAATTTGAAAATAAGAGTTTATAATTGGGTACTCCTTTAGCTCTATTTTTGTAATAATTTTCTTTTTCTTCGTCTGCGTTGACGCTGTGAACACTATAACATTTAGGTCCCATAGCAAAACCTTGAGCAATGTAATAGGGAGGAGGTATTTCGTTTTGAAAATGATCCGTTTCTTTGGCGTATAGAGTGGAATAAAAAGGATGAGTCATTTTATAATTGGAATAATCCATCCAACGATTGCCAAAGTTTGAAAAATAAATCCATTCTTCTACCTTTTCGCGAAACGTTGTAGAAAGCATTTTGAGTTTCTTTTGCGTAATAGAAAAAACAACCAGAATCAGTATCTGTTACTACCAAATGTTTTTCAGCTCCATGATTTCTTAATACTTGTCCCAATTCCCAACTAAAACGTCCTACGTTGAGTTTGGCATAAGATAAAATTTGTGAAGCTACAATACGTAAAGAGGTGTTAACGAGTTTGCATTTTTAGAGGTTGTTAAAATGAGAGCATTTTTATGATCTTTTGATTTTAAAAGTTCAAAGGCGTCTTTCATTTCATGATGATTGTCTTGATCGTGAAATAAAATACTTTTTAGTTTTAACATCAGTCATCAAACCAAACAAAGTTTCTTTAAAATAATCATCATAACTAAAATCACTCGTCTCGTATTCATCTAAACATACTTTTTTTTCAAAAACGTCCAATTTATATCTTTCAGGTTCAACACCAATAAATAAGGATCCGTTATATAATGAATTTTGAAAATGAAAAGGGAATAACATTTTAATATTTTCATCTGTTTGACCTTCTTGAATTAAAACACGACGAATGTTTTGAAAATTTTCAATACTATTTTGAAATGCTTTTTCTTCGTGGTTAATAAAAGTAGTATTTAGTTTTTGTGCAATTTGTTGACTCAAGGTTCCGTAATGACCGTTAATTTACAATTGCAAGAAGCATACAGCCTTTACCTTGTCACCCTTTTGAGATAGCTTTCTTCCGTATCACTTTTACCATTTTTTGAGCTGAAGAAGGGACGACGCCATAGAGGAAGCACTTGTAAATTTTCTGGCACGATTTCCACAGCACGTAGTCAACCATATTAAAGTGTCTAAAAATTCACAAGTTTCATGCGAACTTAATTTCATGACCAATTTAATAGTTTTGTCTTTTTCTATACCGTAGGTTCCATTGTTTTTGAGATAACGTTTGGATACAATTTCAGTGGGAGAATAATCTTGAAAGGATATAATTTCTTTTTCTACCATGGGTGAAAAACCTCCTACTTGATCTTGATACTCTGGTTTCATAGTAATTTGACAATGGACTAAAGCACTAGTTGAGAAACCGTTTAAATTAACGCGATGATATTTTCGAATCACATCGTCTAAAGTGATACATTCCAAATCAAAAGAATATTTCATGTGAAAAGGTAAAGGTTTTAATTGAGCTCCTCCGTATTGTCCATTTTCGTCCATAAAAATTAAACATCCTCTCAATTCGCTGTTTAATTTGAGTTCTTTTATTTTAGGTTCAAAGTAATCTGTATCAATGGCGAATTTTTGCGTACCGTTGGTGGACATACCGCCTCGAATACTCTTTTCAATCATTTTTTGATGTTCGTTGGTCGCAGGATATTGGATTGGAATTAAACTGATGGTAGAATTTAATTTGCTGGTATAACTAAAAATGCTAACATGATTTAGAATATGAAATTTTGTAAATTCAAATGTTCTTTCGTCAAAGTCAATCATAACAGAACCTAATACGACCGTATCGAGCACAGTATAGATATGCAATAAGGATTTTAAAGTTTTTAAATTTAAAAAGTTCCACAATTTTTGAACACCTTCATAAGCTTCTTTCAATTTTTTAATTTCTTCTTGTAAGTTTTTAGACTTCATTAAATCGTTTTGAGCAAATAATTCAATAGGTGGAAATGTTTTATACTCAATGTTCAAGAGTTCGTCTGTTATTTGCGAGTAAGGAAATAATGTTTTTTTAATAAAACAGTTCTTAAACTCTGGATTGTCGGTTAAATCATTTACTTCGGGATGAAAAGGTCGTAAATAATGCAACATGGTGTTGACAATTTGATGTTGAGCTTTTCGTGACAACATACTACTGGCTTGTTCTAAAGAACAGTTTAAAATTTTCAAACTATCTACAATTTTAATATGTTTACCGATGCAGATAATATTGACTTTGCTCACATTTTTAGATATAACAAAAACATCTTCCATGTTGCTATATTTTATAAAAGCGTTAAAAGGTGTAGTTTCAGATTCTGCCAAATGACCGTATAACGGAATATCCAACATTTTTTTTTAAACCTTCTACAATCATAATGCGATTATCAAAAGAAGCATTGTGAGCAAAAATTGGACAAGACAAATGCAGACTATATCTACCTAAATTTTTGTTGCAATAATCGTGAGCTAATCCGTACACTAGTCCTGAAAAATGATCGTGATCAATAACAAGATAATCTTCAAAAGCGTTAAGAAAAAAGTTGCATTTATTTAAAACTTTTTCTCGATTTTTTTCATCTTGAATAAAATCAGATAAACTAAATTTTGTTTCAAATTGATTATTAAAAGCAACCAACATGGTGTGATACCATAATTCGTAGACGGGTTGCTTGAATTTTCTCATTAGAAACAAAAAATGAAGGTTATCTGTATATTGATCACCACTTTCGTTAATACATTTACGAAAGATTTTGATTAAAAAGTAGGGATTCTCTAACAACTCTATATCTTCTTGATTAAAATAGTTTTCAAATTGGTGTTCGGTCATGATAAGCAAAGACAATTGTTTCATATAATCTACAAGTTCACCAGTGGTGATTCTCACATAATCACTCAATAAACCGTTAGTGGCAGGTAGGTATTGAAATTTTTCCCACCATCTACAACAAATGTAATACAAAGTGGAGACTCGAAATAAATCTTGTTTTATTTTTTCAGCATCGTTGTTGATTAAATAATTTTGAACGTGACAAGGTAACATGAACAATTCTAAACGTCCTACTCTTTGAAACACCATGTTCACAACTTGAATTCGTTTGTCGTTATAAATGCGAAATTCATTATGATTTAATCTTTCATTTTCTTGAGGAGTCATGTGAGAAAATTTATTTTTATAAACATCAGATTGACGTATTTTATCTACGGGAGTTCTACAAATAGAACATAAAGGATTTTCTTCTTGCCATATTAAATCTCTTTCTTCACTTGATATATTTAAATTTTCAAAACGCGGTAAACATATTTCATAAGTAAATCGAACTAAAGTATCTGCTAAAGCAATGATATCGTAAACTCTCAATTCCATTTTTAATTTTTCATTATTTTCACTATTTAACTTTTCCCACAAGATACGTCTGTGTGTCTTGTGAAGTAAAGAAACTCCTGGTTGAAAATAGTCTGGTAGACAGGTTAAAGGATTTCTTTCTAAACTTTCAACCGTATTTTCATAATAAAAAATCCATTGAGTAATGACTTGTCCTTGTTCATCCAAACCAAAACATTCTCTTGCTAATTTTTCATGAATGCATTGAATCACAATGGAATGACAATAATTCAACTCAGATAAAGGTTTGACTTTGGAAGTAGCATTTTCTTCAGACTTTGTAATACTCGTTTCACAATCAAATGTCATTAAAAAAGGAAACAAGTTTCTACTTGTACACATGAACGAATTTTGTGGTCGATAGTGAGTAATGCAATCACCGTATGTAAATTTGTCCGGTTTATAATAACCTTCGCATTTGTGTTTCTCTGTAGTAAATTTTTGTCCACAATCTGAACATTGAAACAAAACACGCGAGTTGTTAGAACAAAAATACTTTGTAGAAAATTTTTCATTTAACATGCTTATAGCGTGAAAAGAATTGTTTTTTTGAAAAATACAAATTTTTATCGTGTTGATTGCTTTTTTCCGTTGATTGGCTTTATTTCTTTCTTCATCGTTAATAAATACTCTTTGAGAATCTTGATCGTCTTTGGTAATGTTTGCGCTTTCGTAAACTACTTTTAATAATTCTGCAAGAAAACTTTTATATTGTGATTTTAATTTAGAATGCAACAATCGAATTTTGGTGTTTTTTTTGTTAACGGCAAAAATTTTAATGTTAATACGATCAAAAGTATTTTCGTAAGCAAAACAATGACACAAATCAATCAAAGTTTGAAATGACATATTTTTAGATTTTTCTTTTAATTGTTGTAAAACGTTTTTCCATGCTAGAATATTTTGCTCTTCTTGATCTTCAAAAAGAAGTTGTAAAATATTTTCTTCAGAATATAAATCAGTAGCATTTTTTTCCAACACTTTTTTATTCCATTCTTTAACAGTGCACACATTCCATTGACGAATCAACAAAGAGACGAGAAACGCTGAATAAAAACACAATCCTGGTTCAAACAAAATACTATAATCTAAAAACATTTTTCTTTTTTGTTGATAAGACAGATTAGTATAAGATAAACTTTTTAGTGATTTTTCCCATTGTGTTATAGAATGAGGTCTATACCATTCACCAAACCATTCGTCCATTTCTTTCCTCTTTTGTTGATTTTTTTTGTAATATGTTTTCATGTGTTTCTTTTGATTATCTTTGCTTTTCCTTTGTTGATTTAGTATTTTTTTATTTTTTTCATAATAGCTTTTGTTGTGTTTTTTCTTTTTTTCAATTTGTTCATCTGTTATGAGCATTTTTCTTTTAAAACCAGACAATTCAAAATCTCGTAATTTCATCATGGATCTTTCTGTTAAATTGGATAAAGTTTTAATTTTAATATTACATATTCGTATTATCTTCCATCCGCTATCGTTTTCTAAAACATTAAAAACACCTCGCACATTGGCATCTTGAATAAAACGTAAATTTGTTGGTCCTTCTAAAGGCTTAATAAAATAAACAGGTGAATTGTAACAACGTTTCATTATTTTACAATAACCATTTTCAATAGACTTGCAACACAAAGTAACAATATTATAACCCAATAAGAAATTTTGAAACAAGTCACCAAAAAGAATACTGTTTTTCATTTGTGTTTCAAATCCTTCCATTGTTTTTTGTTCAACATGATGAACAATTTCATCAGGACTTTGAGTTTCAGAATAAAGTTGTGATTCTTCTACAATATCTTCATCTTTATAATCATCTTTAATGTAAAAAAAATGTTCAGTGTATATACTGTTATTACTAAAACGAGTTTCCTCAGTTTGATATTCAAATTTCATTATTTAAGAATCTAAAAAAAAAAATTTACATGTATTTTTTATAAAATTCCAAAACATCAGAATCAACAGTAATACTTTTAAATAGTGTTCGTAAATCAAATTTATTATTAATAATTATAAATATATCGTTAATATTACAAACTCGTGATAAAGAAACATAATAAAGACTATTAATAAAAGCCTTTAAATTAAATTGAACAACGGCTTTATTCATGGTACTTCCTTGAGCTTTATGAACAGTAAAAGAAAATGCTAATTTTAAAGGCAAACCAAATCTTGAGCCTACGACAGCATGAGAGCAATCTAAAATTTCTTCTTTGACACATTCAATTTTGACTTCTTTTTTATTCATCATCACCCAAACTGCATTATTTTCTATTAAAATGATGGTACCAATAGTACCATTGCACAAACCTTCTTCCACATTAATATTTCTTACAAGCATAACAATAGCACCTATTTTAAGATAAACAGCCGCTGGAATTTGAAACGTGCATGGAATATTTCGATTTTTAATAACATCTTTAGCATAAAACCAATACCCTTCTTGTTTGATAGTCTCCATTTTTTGATTGTTATAAACATCCACTTCGATGTTTCTAAAAAATAATCTTGTATATTTAGAGTTTAAATTTTCATCTTTTTCAAAACAACGTGTCATAAAATAATCAATAGTTTTGTCTGAAACTTGACCAAAACGTATTTCATTTAAAGCTCCAAAAAATTGTTCATCGTCTTTTTGTCTAAAGCATTGAGTTAAAACCAACACTTCTGTCATGAGTGTTGCCATATTTGTGATTTAAAAACAAATTGCCCTGTAACAGGTGGCAACTGAAAAAAATCACCACAAGCAATCACTTGTACACCACCAAATAATTCATCGTAACATTGTCTAATTTCACAAGCTATTGAATGTAATAAATCAAATGTTGAAGCGTTAATCATTGAAATTTCATCAATAATTAAAACATCAGTTTCCAACCACGTTTTTTTAATGTCTGGATGCATATGACGTTTATAATAATCAACACTTTTAACACCGGTTTCTATACCAGCAAAAGCATGTATTGTGACACCATTGATTAAATAAGCTGCTTTTCCTGTACTCGCAGTAATATGTATTGTTTTATAAATTTGTTCACTTTGAGCAATTTGGTTGACAATATAACTTTTTCCACATCCAGCGCCACCAGTAATAAAAAAATTCTTTCCTTTATCAACCCATTGAAGTGCTTTTTGTTGTTGCGAAGATAACATTTTTTTATTATTTACTGAAAAAAAAAAACGTTTTTTATTTAGAATAAAAGTACATATAAAAAAGTACATATAAAAAAAAAAAAATTTAACATTTTTGTTCGTATTTTAAAAATTTATTTTGAATACAAATATATTATAGCGTATTTTATAAAAAACATCATATAAATAATGTTCTGTTCAACAAGTCGTTCCACTTTACAAAATAAATCATCTGGTTCATTAACCAAAAACTTTGCAACTATCATTTCGTCTTCAGACAATTGGTTTTGTTTGATTAACATCTTGAACATTTTTTTATTATGGTTTTCTCTTATTTTATTCATCTAAAAAAAAATCAATATTCAGAATTATAACATTTTTCACAATATATAAATGAACAACTCTCTCCATCAGAATATCTATATTCATCACACTCTTCACATTCGTTTAAATAATGTTTACAATTTTCAATTTCTACACATTTTTCTTTTACATGATTTAAAACATCTTCTTTACATTTTAATTTTAAAAAATCATAAAAATATTCAAAGTTTAAGTTCGAATAAACATGATAATGTATTTTAATATATTGAAAGACCATCAAAATCAATATATGAGGTATTCTTTTCATTTCTTCATTGAAAAATTCATCCCACTTGTAATTCAAATCATGCCATTTACAATAATTACATAAAATTTGTTTTGAAGTAATCGCATGCATTCGAATATCTTCCAAAGTAGCTGGGTGAGCTTGATTGAATTGGAATATTTTTTCCATCAAAAAATCCAAATCATTTTCTGTTAGTTGCATTTTTTATTATGTAATCTAAAAAAATAAAGTAAAAATAAAGAACTTATAAAAATAATTAAATTAACGAATCAATCGATAAACCAAAAATTTTTTAAAATCACAATCATGACACATTTGTTCAAAATCACAATTACATTTAGCTAAATCACGTATTTCGTATCTATGAATATAAAATGTTTTGTTTAATAAATCCGTCGATAAACCAAGTTTATTAGAAGCTTTTACTATCATAGTGTAAAATTCTTTTACTGTATCCTCACAATAAGTACAACACAAACAAAGAAAACGATAATCGTACACAGGATCGTATTCTCCACATTGACATTCGGCCAAAAATTTATTCCTTTTTTTTTGATTTCTATAAACTTCCAAGAGTTGTTCTTTAGACAAATCGATTTTTTTTGAAACTGTATCCACACAAGAACTACAACACAAACAAAGAAATGATTCGTCGTATTCATCACATTGACATTCAGCCAAAAATTTAATGCTTTTTTTTTGTTTTTCATAAATTTCCAAGCGTTGTTCTTTAGTTAAATCCATTTTTTTTGAAGCTTTCAATATAATATCATCTCGTTCCATTTTTTTTTATTATGTAATCTAAAAAAAAATATAAAAAATTACAATACATTTTTTTCAAAATTTTGGCCATTTATTATTATTTGAAAAAAAATGCCTTGGAAAAATACAATAAATACAATGTAAAAAATTTAAAGAAAATTCAATATAAAAAATAAAATTATTCAATCATATATAAAAAATGTTTATATATTCTTTGGTAGTCAATCTTTTCTGTACATAAAATTTCCATTCTCAATTTTTTACATTTTACACACAAATCGTTCGTATCGCAAGGACAGAAAGCTAAATAATTTATTCTTTTCTTCAATATTTCTGTTAATTCCAATTTTTTCGAAGAGTTTATAATAATTTCCATTTTTTTTTATTATGTAATCTAAAAAAAAATACAAAAAAATGTATACAAAGTTTAAAAAAAACAATATAAAGAATCTTTATATTTTGTTTCCGAACATAAAGTTTCCGATCTGATCTCTCGACATTTTGTACACATATCATTCGGTTCGCAAGGACACGAAGCCAAATAGTTAATTCCATCTTCGTAATATGAAAAATTCTTTTTCAAGTCTTCATAATATGAAAATCTCTTTTTCAAGAATACTTCAGCCAAACCTAATTTTTTCGAAGCCAACATTATATTATTTTCCATTTTTTTAAATTATGTAATCTAAAAAAAAATACAAAAAAATGTATACAAAGTTTAAACAAAATACAAAAAATGTAAAGTTTAAACAAAATTCAATACAAAAAAAATGTATACGAAATTTTAATAAAACTCAATATAAAGCAAAAATTTTTCTTATTTCAGCATAAATGTAACAAGCATTTAAATTACAAAATACACAATTAGATATACATTCACATTGAGCTATTTTACATAGAGCTTCATAAACATAATCAGGTTTTTTACAAACAAATAAGAGTATTGTTTTGGTAACCCCTATTTTTTTAGCTACTTTTTCACACATTTCAGAAGCTTCTTCACTCATGCGCCAATCTAAAAATAAAAATGCTTCAAAAACTTCTTTTTCTCTTTTAAAAGTTTCTTTTTCTAAATATTTATCAACTCGTAGTTTTTCAGGTTTGATTTGTTGCACTTGTTTTACAAATTTGTCAAATTCTTCTTGAGTCATTTCTTCTTGAAATAATTCTTTAAGATGATAATCTTCCAAACAATCTTCCAAACAACCACTTTCATTCTTAAAAAAATCTTTAGCATTCAAATAAGTGACTCTTGTAAAATCGGGAAGAACATGGCTGTAACGAAAAACGTTGTTGTCAGGATCAATATCTTCAATAAGACCAAAGCTTCCATCTTTGTTTTTAACAATTTCAAATTCACAAACCACAACCATTTTTTTATTATGTAACCTAAAAATTACAAAAAAAATAATTACAAAAAATAAATACAAAAGATTTATAATAAAGTATATTTTTCAAACATTTCAAGCACAGTTTTTTTAATATTTTCTTCACGAATATAATGTTTCACAAAATCATATATTGTTTTGCAAGAATCACAAGGACTAAAGCCAGTACAAGTTTCTTTTGAACAAGATTCTGTTTGATCCAATAACCTCCTTATCGTTTGAGTTTGATCATGAATAACAGCTGTTGATAATAAAAGTTGAGTGATGAGTTGTTCAACATGAAATTTAAAATTTGACATTTTTTATTATGTAACCTAAAAAAATACAAAAAAATAATTACAAAAAATAATTAATCTAAAAAAATACAATAAAAATTAATTGAATACAATAAAAATTAATTTGAATGGTCATTTAAATTTCTCAAACAATTTTCTTTGGTTTCATTCATCGCGTAAACAATTTTCTTTGGTTTGTTCATTACATAATCAATTTTAACTTTTTGAGATTTTGCACATAGTTGTATATAACGTGATGAGGTTTCAACAGGTGTCATTAAACTATTAGTTGGTCGTACTGTTAAATTTGGCATTTTTTATTATGTAATCTAAAGAAAATATCATAAAAATTATAAAAAAATTACAAAAAAAAATTTAATCAAAAAAGGTACTCAAATATTCCATTGTTTTTAAAAATGAACGTTGTAATTCTTCTCGAATACGTATTGTTTTTTCAGTCTTGTTGACAAAAGAAAAACGATTCATTATGTCTTTGCGAAATTCGGGGACATTTTTTTCAATATACTCAAACATAGCCACATCTCTTTCTTTTTGTTTTTCTTTATCTTCTTGTACTTCTGTTTTAAGCCATTCAATATTTTTTTGATTTGTCGTAAATAATTTGTACATGGCTTGCATATACAGTTGCAAAGTTCTTAATCTGTTTATAAAACCATCTTTTTCAGCATCTTTTCGTATTAATTTGTTCAATTCATCTACTGCTTCATTTAAAATGTTGTCGTGAAAATTTTTAACAACATCTTTAAAGTTTTCACCATATTTAACAAAACATTTTACTATTTTATATTCAACAGCAATATCTGCATTAAGTTTATCCAACTTTCTGTATTTATGAGAGATGTATTTTCCACATTTATAATCTCGAAAGAAATCCATATTTTTATTAGTTTACCTAAAAAAAAATACAAAGTTTTTTAAAGTACAAAAAAAATAAAAAAAAAATAGGTTACTCGATAAAAATATTTACAAGAGTAATCATAAAACAATTTTTAATTGTTTTTTTTAACATTAATCTTTCTTCGTGCTTTGAAATATAATGAAAATTTTTCATGTCCACGTTTAATTTCATATAAGAAAATATGGCTTCATCTCTTCTTGCAAATTCTTCCTTTTCTTTTGTTACAATAAATTCGTCTTCTTCAATTGCAGCATTGCAAATGACAATCATGAAATTGACCAACTCTATTAAAAAATGACGTACATTGAGATATTTTTTGATTTGCTCGTTATTTTTATTTATAATTTCTGTTATTTTTTCAAGTTCCCCCACTATTCCATTTTGATGATCATCATTGGTTAAAAATTCTTTAACGATAACAAAATGAAAGTAAAAAACAGGTGATAATTCTTCCAAAAACTTCCATAATTTATGTTCAGAATGATGTAGTTTGTAATATTTGGTAATCCATTCGATGCGATCATCAGACCATTTTTCATTATCCATGTTTTTCTTATTAGTTAATCTAAAAAAAATTATACAGTTAAATGATTAAATTGATATACCAAATTTTGATTACATTCAATATGATTATTAATAAAAGTTACTAATTCTGAAAAAGTGTTTTCAATAAATTTTACATTTGTTAAATAACTTTCTACACTATAATCCTCATCTATTATAACAATTGATGATAACATGTTTTTTACAAATTGACATTGTTGATAAATACTTTCAAAAACAATCAAATATAAATTTGATGAAATAGTTTGGTGATTAATTCCAAATGTTCGATAAAATTTCATTTTCATTCCAATCATATTATCAAGTGCTTCACTAAATAAAATAGCTTGACAGTTTCCTACAAACGCTGATATGATTTCTAAACGAGTATGTTGTTCAGAATCTAATTTTTCAATGTCATACCCAGCGCTCCAAAGAACGTATTCTTTATCTTCTCTCATTTTTTAAATAGTTATCTAAAAAAATAAAAAAATTATACAGATAAATGTTTAAAATGATATTGTAAATCGTGATTACATTCAATATATTTATAACTAAAAGTTAACAATTCTGAAAAAATTCCTGCAATAGTTTTTAAACTCGATATATAATTATAAATACAACTATTCTTTTCCATTTCGTTCATATCCTCAATCACAATATCTTCTATATTTTCCATAAGTAATTTTTCTCCATCACCACAATCAAGTTTAATTTTAGAAAAAATATCCAAATAGCAATCTAGTTTATTTAAAGACATGACTTGAATTGATTGCATGAAAGAACTTTTCATATCATTAATATCTTTCATTACATGAGTAAATGAATCCATATGACGGTTGCCAACAAAACCCATTATGTTTGATAAACGTCCATATTGTTCTTCATCATGTTGTAAAATAGTATCCCAAGCAAAGATTGTAGGTCAATCCATTTTTTTCTTAGTTTTTCTAAAAATAATTTACAAAAAACATTTAAAAAATTACTTAATTTACATTTGATATACAAATTATTTTCAATTAAATAATCGTTAATGTCTGCTGTTTTTATAAAATTACAATATCCATATCCAACATTTTCTCGATCTTTAACTGGACGTTGAAAAGACACATTATTTTCAGTAGAAAAACTTTTTTTTTATTTGTTTACCATGTGGACCACATATTTTAAAAGTAATAATACGATTGATAAAAGGCCATTTTAATACTACATCATAAAGTGTAGATCGCATCATTATATATAATCCAATTTCTTCTTCTTCATGTTTATCGCATTTCGTATGGGTAGTCAATTTCATTAAAAATTGATAATTTTTATAATAAAAAGGCACACTATAATAAGCCTTGCTTTCATCTTTTAACTGCTCTTTAAAATTTTCAAAAATCCATATTTTGCTGCCATGACCATTATTATGATGCATTTCTTCCAACATGGATAGTCGAAAATCTAAATTTTTTATTTTGTCAACACATAATCCATTGAATAAAAAATTCGGATTGTCGGTAAAAATAAATGAAGCCATAATTTTTACTAATCTAAAAAAAATAAAAAAAATTTACAAAATATAACAAAAAATATTTTACAAAAAAATTATTTTCCAGTGGAACCAAAACCACCCTTTCTTTCTACGTCTTTAATCATTGTCATTTTTACTCCACGACAACAACACCCATCAAATTCTATTACATTTTTGTCAGCTTTAAACATTTTTACAAATCCTATTTGAGCAATAGCATCTCCACGTTTAATCACATAATTTTCTTCAGAATGATTCATCAATAAGACTTTAATTTCCTCTTTATAATCGGCGTCTATTATTCCTGGAGCATTCAACACTACCACACCATATTTGTAAGCTATACCTGATTTTGAATATACCTGTCCTGCTAAATTTGAATCCATTTTATTGATATACACTCCAGTACTTACTAAAATACGTTGATGTGCTTGAAGTATAACATCCTTTGAGCTTCTCAGATCAAAACAAGCGCTCTCTTTTGTTTCATAAAAAGACCATTCATGAATATCTGTAATTTCGAGTGATTTTAACTCTTTATTTTCTTCCTTTTCCATTTTATCTATCTCGCTGTCTTGTCAAGAAGATGATTTGAACAAGTTTTTTTTCACTCTTTTTATATAAAATAGTAGTCATAACAACATTATCTCTATCATTAAAACAGAATTAAAAGTATAAAGTACAAAGTTTAAAGTACATCACACCACATTGAACTTTAGACTCTTGATTAAGAATTAACATTTTTTTTAAAAACTTGTTTAGTACTTGTTTTTTTTTAATCTCTCTTTTCAACTCAAACAGTATAAAAAGAGTTCATTTTCATTTAAAAGTTCATTCACAACACAACGAACAACAAAAAAATGGCAGAGTTTGAAATTGTTTACTGCAACGATAACACCTATGTTAAATTTGCAGATTTAGCAGCTGCTACTTTGTGGTTAATTGAATTTAAAGAAGAAAAAAATGTGAAAGATAAACAATATTCTACTGTCCCTCTCAAACCGTTGGCACAATTTAATTATTACAAAAAAGAATTGATTTACAAACCAAAAAATGAGGGCTGTGAAATCTTATTACCATGGAGATATAGAGAAATGTGTGATCTCAACAAAACAAATTATTTGTTTAGATCAGAGCTAAAATTAACAAAAGACGACAACACATTTAAATTGCCCAAAGGCGAAGTAACTAATAATGTGGTTTTTATATTTAATCATAACAAAATGACCAAAAAAGTATTGCAAACTTTAATGGTGAGTATGCAAGAAGCTCAAAACAAAGCCTATATGACAGTGGCTTACCCTAAAACTCGCATAATAAAAACCATTGAGTTTAACAATTTTGATATACGATTAGCAAAAGAAGAAGACGAAATTCATGCTACAGAATACGCAAGACTGATGGCTATAGAACCGTCTTTTCACAATTCGTTAATTAAAAATGGTGTTTCTCGAAATTTGAATCAAAATTTGAAGAGAGCTTGTGTCGAGCTTGCTGAAATAGAAACAAAAAAAACTAAAGTCGAACCAGAAGTACCAGAAGTACCAGAAGAAGACGAAGAATAATTTTTTTTTTGTAAATTTTAAGAAAATTTTTGTAATTTTTGAATTAAAAAACCTGTTTTAATATTAAAAAAACTTGTTTTTTTCTGATCTCTATTTCCTATATAAAGGGTGAAAAAAATAAATGCTAGTTCATTTTTGAAAGAGAAAATGACTAGCAAACAACTCGACGAAAGTCTCATCAAAGCTGTTCAACTTTTTTATCCAGATAATGAATTACATCCTATGTTGTTTGAATTTCACCATTTAAATAACACGTATGAAGAATGGCAAGACATTATCTTTACGTATTTAAAAAATTTTAACTTGGAATTGAACTTGGAAGAAGAAAAATACAAGGATTTGTATTATATCTTTATAGCTAAAGACTATGAAAATAAGCTTCATTTATTTGAAAAACCTTCACGTCGTTATATGAATTTTGCAGAACAATCACCATCGTGGAGAACGAGCATGCTAGAAGTATGTCGCATGATAAACGATGATTTTTTAAATGTAACCAAAACAACAGTAGAAAAACAACACGAAGAATTAAAAAAACAACTAGAAGACTTTGTTAAAGTATATAAACTTTACTTCAAATCAAAAAACATGGAAAAAAAATGCACTTCATGGAAAAGCAAACTTAAACTGACTTTAAAGTATTATTTTTTGTTTCCTTATCTATCTAACAAATGGGAGTATGATAACTTGAAGAAAAATTGTAAACTATTAAATTACGTTTATCCAGCTTGCATGGACCAACCGCCTTGCTTTTCGTTTGACGATAAAGTTTTTCATAATGGCTATTACACCCTATACACACCAGTTCCTATTTATGAATATTTTATACAAAAGAAAGTACATCAAGAAGGAGATAAAGTGTACATTTACAAAGCCTTTGAACGTTGCAATTTTCACGAAAAAAGTTTAATAGAAATGTTTCCCACAGCTCAATGGTTTTTTTTCTTTAAAAGAAATTTTAACATTTCAAAGATTTTATACAGAAAAGAGGACGATGTTTATAATTATGAAAACGACAAAATAGTATTGTTAAAAAGTATTGTTAAAAAAGATCATTACACCAAATATTATGTGACTGCGGAAGATGGATTATAAACAAGACAATTTTTTTATTTTTTTTTTTCCATATCAAAAAGTTGATATACAAGTTTATTAATACGAAATATATTGTCAAAGCATTCACAAGTCTCTTTTTTTAATATATAAACACATTTGATATTGTCTTTTATAAATTTAATAAAACTCGAGTATTCTTCAACATTTAATACTGTATAATCTTGCACGTCGATATTTTCTATAAATCCGTTTGCAAAATCTTCTAAATAGTGCGCAAACATAAATGTTTCATATTTAGGACAATGTTCGTGGGTATGTTTTTTCGTATAGTTATGTTGATAATGTTCTAAACACAAACTTTCAAAGTTAAAATAGCAAGGCAATTTACACAATTTGGGAAACAATAATTTGTTTAAATCAAATGTAGCTATTTTTTGATCATTTATTGTAGACAACACATCTTTTTCCATGTTTCCACCTTTATAAAATACGACATTATATTCGAATTTTGAAAATATAGTCTTTAAGTAATCCACTACGGAGCAGCAAAATATAATTTCACCAGTATACTTGAAAGACGGATAATACTCTAGTCCATGAATATTTTTTAAGCAGTATGAAAATACTTTTTTATCCTTTTCATCCAAATTTTCAAACTTTTCACATGGTATAACTTGCGTGTGAAAAAACTTTTTATCGACAAGTGATCTCAAACACAACTCTCTAATGCAGTTTCTGCCCCACTTGTGAATCTCTTTATTGGTAATAAATTCAAAATCTAACAACCACAACTAGAAAAAAAATGCTTTTTTATTAAAAAAAGAAGCGTATTCTTTTAATAAAATGAATAAAAAAGTATAAAAAATCAAATTTTTAAAATATTTTTTTACATTTTTTTAATTAAAAAATGATTCGCGTTGATAGCATTATTAAAAAAATTCACAATAATTGCGCGGTGTGCGCGCTCGATGAAGTATCTAAAAGATATAAACACTATGAACACAAGTCTGGAAATTCTTCACCTTCATCTGATCACGTAGAAGATGAACATTTTACAGATAAAAGTTCATTTGAATTTTTACAAAATGTACTCAAATCTAAGAGGATAACATTAAATTCTTACAGTATTGCAAAATGTTTTAAAAACAGTGAATTTAATAATTTACTCGAAAATCCTCAACTTTGTCCTATTCATCTCAACTACTTTGACAATTTGAAAGAAACATATGGTGATAATTATGTAATAGAACTCTATAAATCCAAGCTCACTCTTTTGCTGCTAGAAAGAAAAATCAAACCACCTATGGTTCTAACAGAAGGCGATCAAACTGACGGTTTTGTGGATACGTTTACTTCAAAAGTAATACCTACCGTCTTTTCTTTGATAGAAAAACTAGATGGTGGTTTAAAAAAGAAATCTGTTAAAAGAAACATTGAAGGAATTATAAAGGAAGGAACCAGCGATAAAAAAACTTTATTTGTTAATATATTACACGCTATTGTAACATTATTTATTGCGAGTTTTTTTAATTTAGAAAAAGAAGAATAAAAAAATGGCTACTGATGAATCTTTGTCTCGTTTTTTTAAAAATTCAGAATTTAAAAATTATTTTATAGGAATATATGCTTTTGATGAACTAAGTCAAACAAAAACACATATTCATATTATTCAACAAATGAAAAAAAATGGCTCCTTTATCATTTACAACAATGAAACTACAAAAGAAGCAGGTCAACATTGGAGAGTGTTGATGAAAATAGACAAGGGTCATTTTTTTTGTTTTGATAGTTTAGGTGGAGAAAGTGTATTGCAACAAATTCCAAAACATTTAAGATTTAATAAATATTTGTTTGAAGCAGTAGAAGAAGTCAATAGCAATATACAAATCAACACGATTAACATTAACTACAACGAAATTGAAATTAATTCTTATATACGACAATCCAATCATTTTCCTACAGAATGGTCAGCAGAAAATCGTGAATTTTATTGGTTTACCAAATTTATTTTAAAATATAGCGAAATCACTGGCAATCAAAATGTATTTTTTTCATACAATAAATTTCCTTTTCAATGGAATGATAGTAGTTTATGTGGTGCATTTGCCGCTTATTTTGTAGCTCTAGTCTTTCGCAGCGAAAATGTATTATATACAGATCAAATATATTTACCTTCGTTGTGCAGACTGTTAAACCATTATTTTTATGAAGTAACAACGCTTCATGCCTCTTCACTAGTTCAGATAAATCTTTATTCATTTTTTCAATTTATTAAACACGAACTCTTTCCACACCTTGATAACACTGCTAAACAACTGTTTGAAAAAGACATGCAGTTGCATTTTTATATGAAAAAACAGGAAAATCTGGAACGTGATCTATTGTCTATGAAAACAAAACAAATTCCTTTGCATTATGATATTTATGAAAAACAAATATTGGCTCAAAATGCTCTTAAAAGATTTTTAAAAGATGCAGGATTCTTAAGAACAAATTATGAAGCTACGTGGGATAAGTTATCCCTATTGGATATTCAAGCCATTCCATCTGTGATGAACGAGGAAAATATTTATTACATGATTCAAAATGAAATGGATAGAATTTATGCAAACAATTATACACGATTAAAGACTGCCAATCAATTTTTAGATGTACCTATTGATGATGTCATGACTAAAAAAGAAATAAAAAGGCAGATTGCTCTGAATTTAATATAAACAGAATCATGAAGAGAACAGCACACACATTACTAGAAAAAATTGTCGAAGAAAAATGCGCTACGTGTAATGGTTATGGTGAACTCTATTTCCTCGTGTTAAGAGAAAAAAAAAATGACACTTTATTAAAAACTTGCACGATTCACTTACTAAATAAAGAAGTATGGATATTTAACACCATTACTAAAAGAGCGGGCAAAATACATCTTCACAAGACGTGTTGCTTGTCTGGTAAGGGGTCGTCCATAAAGTACGTACGCTCATAGGGGGGAGGGAGGGGTCTTCAAAAAGCGTACGAAAGCGTATGGGAGGGGGGGGGTTCAATTTGAAAGTACGTACTTCGATTTTCTAATTTATCACAATTAACCAGCTAATCAATAGAAAAGTTACATTCTGACTAAAGATTCTAGTTTGCCAACATAAAAAGATGTATGGTATATGAAGTAGAGGGTATAGTTTTCCTCTATGCACACACATGTATTGGCGCCCTCAGAATTTTTTGATGTTCCAGATAGGACACTTTCAAACATCGTGCAAACTCATAACTTAAGTTTGTTTATACCTATGCCAAATGAGGAGGCCTTGCAAAATATCGGGATGGCGGAGGCCTGTGAACAAAAAGCCTTAAAACGCTGACCCTCCCGACCCCCAAAATGAGAGGGGTGTAAATTTTGCATGGTTATAACTTTTAGATTTGGAAAAAAATTTGGATGGCCTCCGCCATCCAAATTTTTTGCAAGGCCACCTCATTTGGCATATTAACAAACTTAAGTTTGCACGTTGTGTGAAAGTGTTCTATCATCAAAAATCAAAACATCAAAAAATCCTGAGGGGGCCCATGCACACATGCCCGCCCTTATATACTGGCCCTGAGTAAGACCTGAGGGCAGTGGTTGATGGGACGGAGTCACCCCAAAAAAAACGTGTCAATGGCGTCTCAAAGACCGCTAGGTTTTGCTAAAATAAAAAGCTTCTTAAAATAGCAAAAGGGCACAAAATTTGCTGTTGCTCCCTCCCACTGGGTTTTACCCTTTGTTTTCAATATTACTGATCTCACCTTAGACTCGTTTTTTACTTACTAAAGAGGGGTGCCTGAAAAAAACGTCCACCTTAAGTATAGTTTATTTCCATTTGATTCGTTAAAAAAACAAAAAAAGTTTTCCTAGATTTCACCGAGATTCGAACCTGTATCTCCGTCGACTGTAGCCGCCGCATAAACCTTTCGCCCAAATACACACTTACATTAGTAAATTTTAAATTTATTTAAATTATTATTTGCATTTATACTTAAAGACGTTTTTAAAATGCGTAAGCAAAAAGCTTTGGGGTAGTATAAAGTATCTAAGGTACCCTCCGTCTTTTTTTTTTTTAATTAAACTTTTTAATTAAGAAAAAAAAAAAAGGAGGGATGGGGGGGATATTTGAGGGGGGGGGTATTTGAGAAACGTACGTACTTTTAAGGGGGGGTGGGGACATAAAAGTACGCATGGCAACGGGGGGGAGGGGGGTCAAATTTCAAAATTTTTGGCGTACGTACTTTATGGACGACCCCTAAAGGAAAAAAAAACATTGACTATCAACGATACAAAAAGAAAAAAGAAGAAGAAAAACAAAACAATTTTTTATTTGTACATATATATTCATTAAATGAATTAATATAATATTTTTTTACAACTGTTTTTTTAATATACTTCAAACACTTTATCCGGAGGCATATAAGGGTTGGCAGGTTTTGTAACAACAGGAACAGGAGCCGTTTTTGTTTTTTTGCCTTTCCACGCTTTTTTTATACCGTATAACAGCGAACCCACTTGCAATGCGTTGGTTACATTTTTAGGAGTTATAAAATCAGCCAATCCTCTTCCTCTTCTACGTATCCTTTTTCTATTACTTTTACGTGTCTTTGATCTAAAATTTCGTCTTTTTCGCTTAAAAGCCATTTTTGTTGACAACGGCAAACGTACGATAAAAAATGTTTCAAAGGAATTTCAAAAGTATGTTCGTGTCTTTCTTCATATATAAACACAATAATGAGTTCATCATTGGAACGTGTTACTTTAATAATTGTTCCCCATTTTAAACGATGTATCAATGAAAAATCACCCTTTGCTTTACTATTTGTTTTAAATAGTGAAATATAAAAATCTTGTAATTTCGGAAACGGATAACACAACTCTAGATAATCTTTAAAATGCTTCATTTTTTATGTCTACTTCTTCGAGTAGCCAAACGTTAAATGACTCTTTAATAACATCAACAAAGTCTTCATAACCCATTTCAAATTCGTGTTTGTTTTCACCATAAATAAAAACAATATGGGCTTTATTATTAACACGAGTTACTTTGATTTGTTTACTTCCATCCAAACGAAAAAATAATTTAAAATTACCCTGGACTTGTTTTAAACTATCATCCGTTGTAAAGGAAGAAGTTTCTAAATTATTATTCGTTTTATAAAATTCGTTTAAACAAGTTTTAAACTCCATTTTTTTTGTTTATTTCAAATGAATTTTTTTTCTTCAAATGAAATTTTTTATTTCAAAAAAACAAAACCAAATTTATAGTACTTTTTTTAAAAAAAACCAGAAAAAACACTATTAAATATTTTTTTTATCAATATATTTTTGGTATTTTATTACCTACAAAAAAAACACCATCATTTATATGCGATAAACAATATAATTTATTAACAATATCTAAATCTAGTATAAAACCCCCCCAAAAAGTAGATATTTTTAAGTGTCCATTTTCTTTATCGCCACTGATAATTTCCACAACACCGTTTTCGTATTCATAAGTAAGGATATAATCGCCAAACGCGCTCGTATACGTTCTTAAATTTTTGAGCTTTTGATTTTGCTTTTCCATGTCTTTTATTAACCATAGATATTCTTTTAAATTTTCTTCAACATAACGACGAAATTTTTGTACAAAACATTTGTCGCAATACTTTTTTATATGAGTTTTTCTTCTCGCGTGTTTGCATACTTTTGAATTCATTTTTGTAAGTAAACGTTTTACAGAGTTGAGCTTTTTTACACATGTTTTTTTAATCCGATTAAAATATAGTTTTAAATACACCACCAAGTACGGGTATATTTCCTAATAGGTTACCAAGGATACCTTTACCGCGTTTTCTAAGTATACGTTTTCGTCCTTTACCGATTAAAGAATGATAAGGTCTAGGATGAGCTCTCGATTTTTTATGAACAAAAATATATCTTTTAGCATTTCTATGACCTCTATGTCTTCTATGTCTCATTTTTAAATAAATATTTCTGTGTTTATCGCGATCCACTTTTGTTAAAACAAAACGATATATCGGTTTTCCTACTCGATTCATTTCGCGATTTTGTTTATTATTTATATACTTGCTTTTCGTTTTTCGATAACACATCAGTGCTTTTCTACAATATTGACGCTTTATTTTTTTTAAATTTTTCTTAACTCTTCTTCGTCTTAGAGCTCTTAGTTCTGTATTATTGGGATCGGTTAACTCGTTTTCATCAAAGGAGGTCCTATCAAAAAATTCAAAAAAAGCATCCCTATGAAAAGGCCATTTTCCATCTACTGTATATTTGGGTAATTTAGATGTATATTTGGGTCTTAAATTGCTTTGATTTTGATGGTGTTGAAAATAAATTCCGTCTTACAATCATATGGGAAAAATCAATATCATCTGCAGCCATTTTTGACTCTAACTTTTTTTTTTGACTTTTTTTTGACTTTAACTTTTTTTTTGACTTGTATTTTTTTTTTGACTTGTATTTTTTTATATCTTTTTTTTTACAAGAGAAAAAACATAGTGTCACCCTGACACAACCTTACTTATTCTGTCTTTACTTTGTCTTAGTAGGCCTAGTTACTTATGTTTTTTTCTTACTGTCTTTATTTTTTATACGGCCGTATTTTATTCTTACTTACTTACTTACTTAGTCCTTACTTAACTTACTTAATCCTGCCTTAGTCCTTAGCCTGCTTACTCACACACTCGTGCGCTCACTCTTTCTCACACGCTCAGACATCACTCATCAGGTATTTCTACCCAACGCTTTAACATATAACTTTCTAGACATCACTCATCAGGTATTTCTACCCAACGCTTTAACATATAACTTCCTAGACATCACTCATCAGGTATTTCTACCCAACGCTTTAACATATAACTTCCTAGACATCACTCATCAGGTATTTCTACCCAACGCTTTAACATATAACTTTCTAGACATCACTCATCAGGTATTTCTACCCAACGCTTTAACATATAACTTCCTAGACATCACTCAGCAGGTATTTCTACCCAACGCTTTAACATATAACTTTCTAAACTTTCTAAACTTTCTAAACTTTCTACAACCTTCACCTAGAGTCGAACCCACAACGGTCTAATGACATGGCGATTGAAACATAGTGCGGAGAGCGAATGCACTATGCTACGTCGACGTGATGGTTCATGGAGTTTTGAATTCATTTAAAATGTTATTTTAACACTTTACGCAGAGTTTTTTCTTTGCAGTGTTTTTAAAAAGTTGTTTACTCCGTATTTTAATCTCTTTAATCTTGTTCATAAAAGCGATATTAAAAGTTTCTAAATTTAACCAACTTGACACAGCATTTTCTTTTCATTACATAAAGTTGCATCACTTTAGTTATTTAGTATTTTATTCTCTTTAATCTTTTTCATAAAAGCGGTATTAAAAGTTTCTAAATTTAACCAACATGACACAGCATTTTCTTTTCACTACATAAAGTTGCATCACTTTAGCTATTATTTCACATTAATCTGTAGAGATTACATTTTATACATAAAAAGCGTGTTTTTTGTTAACAAAATCAAAAATGACAAAAACACGCTTTACCAAGCGCTCTGTAAAAAAAACACAATATTATATGGACAACGAAGTTGTAGGCAAAGAGATCGATTTTAAAGAAAACGAGGTGGAAATAAGTAGTGACGATGATCATGATCCAGAAGTAATAGTGATTGAAGATGATCCTGTATTGGATTTTCCTGATTTAAGTATTTTTAATGAAGATGGGATTGATTTTGTGATTAAAAGTAATATTATAAAAGAAACAAACACAGAAAACGAGCCAAACGAAAACGAGTCAAACGAACCAGAGTTAGAATTTTCAGAAGATATACTACCTTAACTCAACCAACCCACTCAACTCAACTCAACCAACAACCCAACACCAACTCAACCCCAAGAAAACAACATTTTGAAAAAAAAAGTAAGTTATTTTTTTAAATTATTATTTATAAATAAAAAATTACATTTTTTTAAGAATTTTATTTTTTATTTTAGAAAAAAAAAAACGAATACAAAATAAGAAGAAAACAACTTCGAAAATTAAAATATAATATAAATAGACTTTTTTATTTAAATTTATAAATTTTTTTTATATATAAAATACATTATTATTTTTGTCTATTTTTTCGTCTTATGTTTGCTTCTTTTAATTGATGTTTAATATCGACATAGGATTCGGCAGTATGAACCCAGCGTTTTATTCTTTTACCAACTCTTCCAAGTTTACGATTTGTTGAACTTTGTTTTGTACTTGTTTGTGTTTGAACTGCTTTTTTTGTTCTAGGAACTGTTGTTTTTGTACGCGCCATATTGACAGTGTTTAATGATCTAGGAGTATACCTTATTTTAGGCATTTTTATAAAAAATGATATTTTTTTATTTATAACTATTTTTTATTTATTACAAAAAAAAAATAATATGGTATTTGTTTCTAAATAAACCTCTTTTTTAGTTAAAATGAATTATATTTCAATAAATAAAGTAAAATACGAAGTATTTAATGATAGCACTATAGACCAGTCTTATGTTATCCAAAATGGAAAAAAAACGCCCTATTTGTCAACTGTTTGCGTACAATGCAAAAAGAGGTAATTGTTTTATGGTTTACATCTATAATAAAAAAATATTATTTTTTTATAATACTATTTTTTCTTATAGATCAAGAGTTACTAACACTTAGTAATATTCGCAAAGTGTTAAGAAATGTCATGAACGATACACCTTCCCGCACTCGTCGTAAGTTTAACTTTACTAGTTTTTTTTATTAATAAAAAAATTCATTTTTTTTAATATTTCCCTTTTTTTTAGAAAGTCCATATCCACCTCCAAATAGAGAGGTGGGTCCCTCGCACTGGGACTACTCTCCTCGTAAGTTAAACTTGATCCTTTTTTATTTTATAAAAAAAAGTATATTTTTTTAATATTCTCTGTGTCTTTTTTTTTAGAGAGTCCAGATCCAGAAAATTTATAGTTTATGTTTTTTTTAATTTTGTAAATATTTTTTTAGAATATAAAAATTTTATAGTTGTTTTTTTTATATTTTTTTTATATACATTAATATTTTTATATGCAATTACATTACTATTTTATATATACTAGAATAAAAAAAATGATTAAAGAAATAATAAATTACACTTCAAAACAACTCCATCACGAATGGAAACATTTGGCGTTTTTATTAAAGTTTAGAAGAAGTGAAATAAAAAAAATCAATAAAAATTACATAAAAACATTTGATAAAATAAAAAATGTTTTAACCCTATATATATTAACACAACCAAACAAAAAGTTGGCAATCAAACATTTGTATTTTGTATTATCATTATGGGAAGATGAAAAACTTTTATATAATATACAACAATGTAAATTATTTATATTAAATTATTTATATTAAATTTTTATATTTTTTAGCAAAAAAATAATGAATTTTATGCAATTAAAACTAAAAATAGCAGCACATTTGCAAACACAATGGCAAACTTTGGCAGAATATCTTGACTACAAAAAACGTGAAATCGAATGTATACAATGTGATTACCATAATATCAACGAAAGAATGATGAGACTTTTAAACTTAATATATCAAAAAAAAGGAACCGAAGTCGAAGCAGCTCGTGCTTTATATGATGCTTTATGGATGTGGTCTCTTGACATTTCAACAAAAGAAAGTAAATTAGAACTTGAAAAAAATATAGATATAACTATGGAAATAATTACACATTTTATATTGCAATAATTTTTTTGTAACTTTTTTTATTTTTTTAGCAAACTAATATATTAAAAAAATGAAACAATATATCAAAAAATGTGGATGGTAAGCCTATTTTACTTTTTTTATATTTTTTTATTTTTTATACATTTTTTATACATTTTTTTTCTATTAGTTATGGAGAAAATATTAATGAAGACACTATATGCTACCACGAGTTGTTATTAACAAAAGAAGAAGAACAAGATATGGAAGAACTTATGGAAATGGAAGAGTTAACAGAGGAAGATTATGAAAAATATTTAGAACAATTAGTTCAAGAAATGGAAGAAGAAGAATCAGATTATATTGAAGAACTAAAATCACAAATGTTAGAAGAAGAAGTGGAAAAAGAAGTGGAAGAAATAGAAAAAGAAATTCATGAGATCTTCAATGAAATGGATTGGGAACAATATATTTTAGACGTTATTAATAAAATGGACAATTTACCCGAACTTTATTTGTAGTTTTTTAATTTGTAAATATATCTTTTTTCCTTTTTTAGCAAACATAATAATGACAACTAATAATAATGAAAATTATGAAGACATGTTTCCTGGTTTTGGAGACGTATTTGAAGAGGTTGAAAACATAACTTTTAACGATATATTCAAACAAAAACAAGAACAAGAAGTTATTGAAACAAACATTATTTATATTTTAATTCTTTTATATGTTTTATTGAGTGATTTTATATATTTATTAATTATTTTATGGTAAAAAAAGACATGTATATTTTTTTATAGCTTTTTATATAAATAAATGTTTTTTTTTTCAGCAACTAATAAAAAAAATGGCAGACAACATATATCTTTGCTGTTTTTGTGACAAAGAATTTAGTGCAGAAGAACTTTTAAATCATCAAACAGATTGTTCTACAGAACAATACTCCCACGAATGTTTTACATGTAAGAAAAAGGTACAAGATTTGTTAAACCATGAATGTGATTATGAATTTCTAGATATACAAAAAATATGTTTTTTTTGTAATATCAAAGTCGATGATCAAGATTATTATGAACACTCTGTCATCTGCTTTCGATATTATAAAGAACAACAAAATCGTAATTTGAACCAAATCATTCAAGAAGAAAAGAAAAATTTAAATTATTTGAATCTTTCTATTAATCAAATCATGAATAGAATGAAGAGTCTTCAAGAAATTTCAACTAAACAAATAGTTGACTCTAAAGAAAAAGACCAAGAAATTAAAAATCTAAAAGAAGAAAATGACAAACTTCATCAAACCCTAGCAGAAATAAACAAAGAAATGGCAGAATTAAAAAGTCTCTTTTATGACAACATGTTGGTTTTAGCAAATCAAAAAGATACAGAACAACTCAAACAAGAAATAACAAAACTTTATCAAATCCTAGAAGAAAATAGCACAGAATTCTTAGCTTTAAAAAAATCCATTCAACAACCTAAAGAAGTAAAGGTAATACAACACATCTTTAACGACACGCAAATCATCAAACTTAATCAAATGAATCTCAGGCTATTATCAGATGAACCATTTTATACAGAACCAGTTTACACATCAGAAGGTTACCGTTATCGTATAAAAGTTTATACTCGAAGTACCGACATAAACAAACTAGCCATTTACTTTCAATTATTACGAGGTGACCTGGACGATGCTTTAAAATGGCCTTTTACCAAAAATGTCAATATAACCTTGAGAGATAAAGATCGATTTTTTACTCGTACTACTACCAACAATAATTATCTTCAACTTTTAGACGATAGTTCTTTTGATAAACCTACCACTGAATATAATGTAGCAGTTGGTTATAAAAATTTTATTTCACACGAAGAACTAAAACAATTTATTATTAACAATAATTTATTTATCACGATTACTATTCAATAATATACTTTATGTAAAAAAATGTATTTGTACTTTTGTTCTATCATTGTTATTTTTTATATATTTTTATGTACTTTATCTAACATTATTAACCATTATTTTTTTAGATTAACTAATAAAAAAATGAACACAATTGAAATATTCAGAGAAATCAGTCTGGAACTAACCATTGCCAACGTGAAATCGATTAAATTTATGCTTAAAATACCTTTTGGAATCAAAGAAACTTTAAAAAATGGTTTGGACATTATAGCATACTTTAAAGATAACACTATACAAAGCGAACACGGTCATATTTACGAAACAGTAGAAAGCAAGTTAGAATATTTACTTGTATTATGCAAAGCAATTCATCGTAATGATATTGTCACTAAATATAAAAACAAAATTCCTCGACTACCTACCTATGAAGAAAGCGTTGTTAAAAATTTACCACCTGTGTATTCACCACCGAACGCAGTATATCCAAGTGCGGTCATAGAAGCTAAACAAGAAGAACTATTCTATTTTTATAATCCTGTACCAGAACCAGCTGAAGCATCAATATTATTATATATAGATAATTATCTATTATAATTATAATTATCTATGATAATTATCTATTATAATTATTATAATTATCTATTATAATTATCTAATATAATTATCTATAATTATATCATTATAATAGATCAATATTATTATATTCACGAAAATAATTTTATACATTATAAAAATAACATTTTATATTTATAGACAAACTAATAAAATGAAAACCTATGGATACAGCAGCAGAAAACCTAATAAAAAAATAAGAAAACAAATGAAAGGTATATTTTTTTCTGTTTTTTTCTTTTTTTTATCATTAAATTATTTATTTATTAATCTTATTTTTTTTTTTTACAGCCATGTACTTCTACTATTTTACATTACAAAACCATTCTTTGGTACATTCAAATTCCGTAAACCAACGCTACTTTTGCATAAAAAAATGTGGCGTATGCCAAAGTTGTCATCTTCAAAAAAAATAACTTTTGTATTTTTTTTTATTTAGAAATATATATATTTTATCCCATTTTTTGTGATTTTTTTATTCCTTATTTTTTTCTTTTTTTTTTTATACCACTTTATACTAACATTCTTTTTTTTTAGTTATAAATAAAAAATGAATAATAAAAATGATGTTGAAAACTGGGAAGACGAACTTGATGCTCCAGCGTACGAATTTCAACCGCCAAATTTGAAATTAAAAAGACCACTACGCGGCCTTGACTTTGAAAAATGTCTAAAAGACGAATTGAACAATATAAACAATAAAAAAAAAAATATATCTATAAATGAATATATAAAAATAAATTTTTCTATACGTAAATTATAATCTTTTTTATTGTAATCTTTTATGTAAATATATTTTTATAAATAAATTTTTTTTTTTAGCTAACTAATACAATGTCTGGAAATTCAAATGATGTCATAAAAATTATTATTTTGCCAACTATATCATTCTTTCGTCACGTACGGAAAAAAACGTTACCCAAACATAACGTTTGAAAATTGGACGAAAGAACACTACCCTATTTTTAGGGAACAGAATCCATTTCATTTGTAACCTTTTTTTTCTATAAAATTTTTTGTCACCTGATCTTTTATTTCTGCGCGCATGCGCATGCGCATGCGCGTCATTCTTTTTTTTTGAAACCGGGAAACTTTTTTTTTAATCCGTTCATCACTTTAATCGCTCGGTTCAATACTCTACTTCCTCGGACCCTTGCTTATCGTCGGTTCATCGTTTTTATTTCACCTGATCCTTTATTTCTGCGCGCATGCGCATGCGCATGCGCGTGACGTCGTTCTTTTTTGAACCCGGGAACTTTTTTTTTTAACCTTTCGTTTCATCGGTTTAATCGTTCGCTTTATCGGTGCATTGCTTATCACCGGTTCTTCCTTTTTATTTGAGCTTTTTTTCTAGTCGGACGGGCGGTCTCTTAGGTATAACAAGAATTGTAACATAGTATATCATCATGTGGGATGGGTGGGTTTTAGTGAGATCCTTTATCAATGAATTTCTTGTGTATTTAGTGGGCAAACTTGATCCTTTTAACTATCTACTAAAATTCATTTTCGTGTCACATGTCATTCAATTAAGTCTCATCCTTTTACTGCAACTGTTCCTAAAAATTTTTCACAAAAATTCTTATTCTTCTTTTTTTTCTTCCTCGGACATCAGTTCCAACTCTCATAGTGGTTGCTTTTAGCCTTGTTAGAAGTGAAGATGTTAAAAAATCTTAGTTAAAGTTATTGATTGCTGCCAAGTTTCGAGATGATACTCAAGTACTGCACATCGCAAGTAATACTGTAGAAGGTACTTTTCCTAATATAAACTCCCAAATTATGCAGATCTTAATTTTTTAACAGCAAACGGTTACATATATAATCAGAAAAACAATAATTAAGAACATAAAGTATATAAATGGTATACGACAAAAAAGATTTAGTTTTTTTATAAATGTAAAGAAAAGCGTAAGCACAAGCAGGGGCGGATCCAGCATTTTTTGGTCTTTGAGATAGCTAACTTCCAGATGTGGAGCAACCTTTAAACATTTATACGTTTATACTTATGTCAAATAAGGATACTTTGCAAAAAAATCCGAGGATTGGAACAAAAAAGCCCTTAAATTTATGTCCCTCTTTGCCCCAAACGTGAAAGCAACAAGTTGATAAAAAAATTTTTGTACTATTCTCAACTATATTTATATTTATTGATAAATTTTAAATTTCATAGAAAAATTATTCAGAATTCAAAAATTATGACTAAACAAAGTTTGAAGCCCCTCAATTTGATTCATCTCAATTTGAGGTAGTTACAATATTTATATGGCCATAAATTCTGATTGCTAAAAGATTATACCATTTTTAGGGCTTTTTGTTCCCAGGCTTCAATTATAGCCATCTTTATAAAGCATTCTTATTTGACATAAGGATAAACATATAAATGTTTGGAGTTTGCTCCATGTCTTGATGTTAGCTATCTCAAAGACCAAAAAATGCTGGATCTGCCCTGACCACAGAAGAATATGATAAACTACCCAAGCAATGTATATTTTGTAAATAAATTTGTACCAAAATCATCAACTACAGTAATTCTTTTATATTGTATGGAAATAGTAGCTGATAAGTTTATTAGATAAGTTTATAGTAGCTGATAAGTTTATAAGTGTAGCATAAAAGTAAATGTTTAAAGAAATTATGGCAGTATGCAGTGATGAATTAACTGCCGAAGAAGCAAAATATCATAAGTCATGTTATCGTAGTTATAGGGGAAAGGGGGGTAATTAGTACCGCTGTGCAACTCGTACCAGCGTCATTGTTCTTTTTCTGAATCGTTGAAATTGGCAGAAACACGATAAAATTAAGCCAGCAGATGAAATATGTATACTGACCAAAAAATAGCGGAATCGAACGTTAAAGAAAGGAGATAAGTCTGTTTCCCTTTTTTTACACTATTTGATGTAATAATTACATGTCCTACTAGTCGTACCTTGCAGGCGTGGATACAAGTAACTTATTTATATTTTTTTATGGTGTTAGCTTATCCATTCTTCTTCATTAATAAATAGGTTTTTTTCCGATTCACTTTGCCCATTAAAACACTGAAGTAGAAAACTATGCTTAGTCATAGTCGGGTAAATCGTACTTGTGATGGTGGGGTAAATCATACCTGTGCAAGCTTATTCAAAAAGCAATAATTGTTCACAACCCCAAACACAGTGCTGTACTCAAGTATGGCATGGAGGAATTTTCATCCTCACCACCAGTTATCCTTATGTTTACCAGGGTTGGGGAGGATGTAGGTCACTATGATTGCTTAATTCTAAAGCAGCAGCCTGTGAAAGCAGCCCCCAAAGAATCACTTATACATCCCTGTGAAACACATTTCACCAATTCCTGTGCATGTCAAGATGCCAGCAAAAAGAAAAAGAAAAAAAGGAAGCTCCCAGATATTAACATCAAATTCATATAAAAAGCAGCTTTTATTTAACAATATCCCCAAAACTAAGAGAACAACTGATAAAAAGAAATCAAGTCAAAATTTAAATAAGAAAAATGGCAATAAAAATAAATGTACCACTAGTACAAGTAGGTTGAAGGGGCAGCAAAAACAGAATTGCCCAACCTTTAAAGATAACAAAGGGCAGCGTTGGTACTGCTTCATGTGTGATGAGGATATTGAGGAGGATATGATCCAGTGTTTAATTTGTGGAGCATGGTTACATGTTGCATGCTCATCACCTGAGTCTCAAAATGGGTCACATAATAGTTATATATGTGAATTATGTCAATAAATATATTTTACAATTGTAGAATAAACCAGTTATTGTTTTATTTATTACTTATTATTAGTACTGAGCTTTTTTTTTCTTCATACCCTTTGGTACTTATTAGCCTCACTAGTGGTACTATTTGAACCTTCTTGTGGGTAGTTAGTACCTTGTTTATTTTTAGTTTTTATTAGTGTGCTCTTTATTTTAGGTATTAGCTCTTTAAAAATTGAAGATGCATTAACGGAGCCTGTTAAACAGAAAAATAAGTTAAACAAGTTTTATGGCCACCAAAAAGTTACTGTTTCATGGCAACCAAGTCTCAAAGGTTTAGATATGAACACCATGAATACTAACGAATAATTATCACTTTCTTGAATATCTTATTGCCTGGTAGTATTAAATATTTATTTAGCACCAGAGTGTTACAATTGAAAATATTTATTTGATAAGACATTATATTTGTGGTTTTTAAAGGGAAAATGAAAACTTCCAAAAATATAATGTACCCAACTATTTTAAAAACGTTAAAAAAACTGTTCAGAACTTGCTTATGAGAATGCTTTTAACTTAATTGACTCATAAATAAATAAGGATTTGTACCATTATGAATAATTAAAATTACACATACTATTACTCTGCATGATAATATTGATAGACTTGAAGAAACATTATCAGATGATTTAAAAATTAATATTGTTTATATTAAAAATAAATATTATTTATATTAAAAATAAATATTATTTATATTAAAAATAAATATTATTTATATTAAAAATAAATATTATATATATCTGTTTTTTATGTTACATTGTTTTGTTGACTTATATTTAATCAAGTTCGTTTAATCATTCGCTCTACTTTATACTTGCTTCATCACATTGAGTCAACGGAATATTAATAAAATAAGGAACGTTCGGAAAAGTTGAAAGTATAGAGAAAAGATTGGAGCAAAAACTCAAACAAAGTTGACGGCCATTTACTGTACAATTGAACAACAGCAAAGTAAAACTTTATAAAACTTTGATAAATGATGAGGACCAACCAAATTAAAGTTATTAGAAAATAAAGAAAAGAAAATGTTACTGCAAAGTTAAAATATAAACAATTTTTCGTGCTAGAATCCAACACTTTGGATTCTAGCACGAAACTTTTTAACCACAGATAATTCCTAATTGGACAGGATTCAATACTGAAATAAGAAAAAGTATAGGCATCACAAAATCAACTATTTACTATCTTTAAACTTTTATACAGCTCTAATGATATTTCAACTGTATATGCCTTACTAGATTGATGTTTAAAGTTGAAAATTCAGTGTTTTTGATCATATATACAAATGTTGTTGACATCAAACGGAAAAATACAGAAAAATACAAAGGTTACATTATAATCTTCAAAATAAGGGTATACCAGAAATGCTTTTTTTCTTCAGGATACCTTCAGGTTTTTCCGAATCATTGAAGTCCCCTAAGGCTAAAAATGAAAATAATTTGTCAATAATGTCAATACTTGATTGGTTTGTCAGGAAGTTTTTCTCATGTTTTTAGTAAACCTACTGACAATCGCTAAGTTGAAAAATATTATTATTAGTGTGATGCATGCTTACTTTTTTATATAAAATCTATAAAACAGACTCGGTTAAGTTTTTGCAAAAAATTTTAAGAGGCTCAGAAATATCCTTGAACTATAAATATCCTACAAAAACGAGTGCGATTTTGTAATTTTATATTTTTTCTGTCAACATAAAAAGTATAAAATATTTTTTCTGTTCTGGCACATAGAGATTTTTTACTTTGCAGCACAATATCTTTATAAAATGGTTTTCTTGCATGAAATAAAGAACTTCAAAAACTGCAGTATTTATAAAACTGTGCTTAAACCACATGATCGTGGTGTATCTTGGAACTATCTTAAAAAGGTTAAAAAATGCAGGGTTATATGATGTCTTTATTCAAAGCAAAGTAAATGCAAAAGATTCTATAAAAATCTGCTTTATCAGGTAAGATGTAAAATCGTACAGTACGTTGTAATAAACTACTTTATGAAGCTTTATATAGATTACTTGGAACTGCTTTCCTGCAACTGTTAACAGAAGTGAAAACAAGGTTGTTGTTGTTGCAATAACAACGACTTATTATGCATTGATGCTTGAAAATCTTAAATAATAGCTGCAAATAGTGGTGATGAATTATCTAATTTTGATACAGACTCCAGCGAATCAAATTCGGATGTCAAAGGATAAAAAAGGATACATAACGTTATTTTCTATGTAGTATTTATAAATTATGATGTATTTAAAACTTATACTTTATATTTTATACTTTACTTATAAAAATATTCTCATGTATTTTGGTTGTTTTGTTTCAATAAAGTTTTCATCATTTTTTATTTTTTAAATGACATTGATTCTAGAAATGCTGAATATAAAGTTTAATACACCATGTTACAAAAGTAAACATTATCTTTAATACCATGTAATGTATGATTTCAAGTTTGGCTCATTAAACATTATCATTAGTTTAATATAGATGTCATTAAATGACAATATTTAAGTGGTTATAAAATATACTTAATGCAATATTTAAATGCACTTATAAAATATTACAAAATGTATAATTTTTGACATGCAGTTTAAAATTAAATCTGTTAATATTGAAATTTGTTAATACTGACATATTGTATTATATTCGTTCCCCACTATGTAAAAAGGTTACATATCAAATAGTCAATAAAAACAATTTTTTTAATAGTAATTAGGCTATTTTTAGAATTTTTTTTTTACCCTTATTAAAACGTATATTTAAACTTAGGCCACAATATAGGATCAGATTCATCTTTGTTAACGTAAAATTAGGTTATATGCAAGGGAAAAGTATGCACCCATAATCTTAAAAACCTATCTGACCAATATGCTGAATGTATGTTTTCATTTCAATCTCTAAAGTAATAGTACATGATATCAAACTTTATACCTTATTATAATTAAATAATCATTTTTTTACCAGAATATCTTAAGTAGATTTTAAATTATAAAAACTAAAAACACTTGATTTGGATCAAAGGTGCGTACCAGTATGCTCCCTTGATTCTACCTACATGCAGCCTTGATCTTATGCATGCATACTTGATCCGAGGTCAAACTTTTACCATGAGTGTGTAAGAATTATTTTTGACTCATCAAAACCATGTTTATTATAAAAACCAATAATGTTATTATTAATTTTACTCCAAGTTTATCTTTCTTATTAGAAGAAAAAATCAAGGAAAAAAAATGTTATATTTTACTGAGGCTCAACGTTTCCCCAGTTATTTAAGTATAAAATTACTTCTATACTATTTCCTAAAGTAGAACTACAAGATATCTCTTTAGAGTGTTATTGTTCTAATGATTGCCACTGTTACTGATGTTTAAAGTATTTTTGTTTTGCTTTTCATCACTTTCAAGATGAAGTTTTCTTTTTCTTATCATGAAGATTTTATTTTGCGTTGCATGATTTTTATTTTTTGACTGAGATTTATTTTTCATTTCCTGAAGCTTGTTTAGTTCATTTCGAACAGGAGTGTTTGTGATTATTCGGGTGCGCTGACGTTTATGTTTTTTAACGGACTTCTTCAATCAAGCTTTCGGAAGTGGTTTAATTTTTTCTAGACTTGCTTGATGAGAGATATTAATAAAAACACTGGATAGTTGACTTCCAGCGTCAGATATAAGCTGAATAAGCAATACACTACAAACTGAACCTGATGACAGACTTGACGTCAATGATTGATTTAATGCTGGGGCAAAAAAATAGCAGAAAATGGATCAATAACACCTGGAAATGAGTTTGCAGCAATCGGTGCTTGACGGTCTATTACATATGAAGACAAAAACTCATTATCAGAAAATATGTTAGGATTAAATGGTTCAATTTATGTCACAGCAAATCCTGTAGAAATGTAGATAGAGTGAAAGCTTGTGCGTAAGCTTTCCATTTAACTGACGCTATATCATCTATAACCATTGGTCTTGAATTAAATAAAACCCAATCATCACAGGCGGGATTGTAATAACTTTCAGTGGCCCATAAACTGACCGATCTAATGGCTGCAGCTTGTGACTACAATGTTGTGGTAAGGACAGTATAGTTATGCCATTTACTTTAGCTAAATATAAACACACAATCAAAACATGGCTCTAATGGTTGTCAAGAAGTAAAAACGCTAGATTAGCTGGTGAACATTTAACATTTTGAATAAAATGTTTCATCCATTCTAAAAGAGTTGCAACATTTATCCAACAAGATGGGTTTGCAACCCCTACACATCCGGTTGGACCAAAATTTATCATACTTCCTTTAAAATGCACTCTTGGAAAAATAAAAAATGGAGGGATTGAGTGTCCTATTGCACATCAAACAGCAAACTGTTACTAATGTCCCTCTTTCTGCTGAAGATATCTTTTCAAATTGTTTATCTCCTCTTTCAGCAATTACTTTAACGGGTTTTTGAAAAGTTGTTATTGCAAATTCATAGACAAGTTTTTGTGTTGTTTCGGTTCAATCCAGAGTAAAATTTTGAAGCCCTTAAAAGATAGTCTGATAAAGATGTTTCTTTTTCGTTGGTAAAGATTTTGCATGATAATGAAGTTAGGTTTGCAGACTGTACTTGGATTTAATGGACATTTGCTTACATACCTCTTATGTGTCATTAAATTTATTCCCCTCTCTTTAGATACACAATAAACTGTACCATCATCAAGAACTGCATTAACAGCTGCTCGCATTACATTTTCATTAACTTAACCTCTAGGTGGTCTCTCGGTTTTTCTTTTTTTACGATATACCCAGTTTAACTGTAAAAAAGGAAACATCTTTATATAATTTTACTATATTCTTAATTTTTGGATTAACATTTATAAAGACCTTTATTTATAAGGATCTTCTTTATTAACAAATACACCCAGATATATATATATATATATATATATATATATATATATATGTATATATATATATATATATATATATATATATATATATATATATTTATATATATATTTAAATAACTTATAACATCGCTAAAATAGTCACTAAAGTTGAAAATATTATTTTTGCAAATTAAAAAAATTATTTTCTGTACATACTCAGTTGACGTAATGTATAATACATATACAGGTTATAATTTTTAAAATACGATATTTTTCTGTGTAAATTTTTTAATATATTTTTATAACTTTTAATCTTAAATAAACTTTATAAATACTTACCAAGAGTCAAAAAACTTATTGTAATAACTGTAAAATGCTAAATAATGTTTTTACAAAGATGTCTGGGTATGAAAATAGCTGATTAACAACAGGTAGCGAATGCCTTTTTAGAAATTATACTTTTATTATATTTAAATCATAACTAAAATTGGAGTTCATTTTCGAAATTCAGCCAGTTAAAAAAATAAAATTCAACTATAAAAAAATGAAATTTAACCATATTTCCCACAGTTCAAACTCACGTAATAAAGTCTTTGGTTTGACAATAATAAATAAGCCTTTGGATAAATAAGAGGCACTTAAAGATATGATGTGGTTTTTCCAACTAGTATAATAAGAACACTGAATTTCTGCAACTTTTTTTTGAAGAAACTAAATATGAAGAACAAAGAAACTAAAAGACAGGTGTTTTATAACACTTGAAAGTTGTATCATGGAACATCGTGTTAAACTCAGTACTCAGATGGTCTAGCAAAGGAAAAGTGATGACTAATTTAAAATAATTTTAAATGCAATTTTTAGGGTCGTTTAAAGCATATTTGAAGGTGTTCATTAATAATATTTCTAAGAATAGAGACTAAATTTTTTAATGCTTGAATAAGATTTGAACTATAAAAAACATCATTACTACTTGCTTGCAAACAGTGACGGATCCAGGGGGGATAACCACCAGAGTTTATGCGGCCGTGGCGCAGTGGTTAGAGCGCTTGCTTTAGAAGCAGGAGATCCAGGTTCGAAACGAACTTTGGACATATATTTGCGTCACGGTAAGAAAGGAGGCGTGAACTTCCAAGTTAAATGCACTTTCGCGGTGCTCTGTGACAAAACCGTTAGGTCTTCTTGAGGCACCTAAATAACAAAATAAAATTAAAAAAAAAAATAATAAAGATTCTGAAAGTCTTGATATTTAAAGAAATTCTTTGAGACAAAAAACCACAGGAATAAAAACTTTTGTAAAGTATCCATGTCATGATTGCACAACTCATAACGTCCAAAGAAAAATCAGTAACAACTTTTATTAAAATCCTAAATAAACAAGTTTTTCTTTTATGTCTATATTGGAATTTTAAGTATTAAAAAAACATAACGAGTATGTAGAAAAGGGCAGAAAAACCATTTAAAATTCTTCCATAACTTAAGAAATCTCTTTGAAAACTCTAAACTCTTTGAAGACTCTTTGAAAACAAAGGGGATAATAATTCTCATATTTCTTATAAAGGATAAACAATTTGGCAAACAAAAATTTATACTTTATAAGTCCAAAATCTGGATATAGACAGTTTAATTTTTTGCCACAAATGCTTGATTATCCAAGAAAACCAAGGAACAAAGGCTAGTTTTTATCGATGCAATTATAAACAGATTATTCTTGTAATAACTATCTGTCTTCCTTTCTTGTATCCAAAGGATATAGTGATATCAAAAATTCTACCCAATTGATATAATATTTGCTTTAAAGAAAATGATTTTTTTCTCTCAAGGCTAACTTTTTTTTCGAAGTGCTAAACTTGCGAATTAAGCGACATTTTGAAATAATCAACGTCCATATTTTATGTTTAATAAAACAAAAAACAAATTAAGCAGGGTGTATGTTGAAAGAGGAGTCCGAATTTTATTTTTGATATTTGAAACTTTTTCTCTCCTTTTTTTCTTATTTGAGCAATTTATTAAAATAATACGCCGTCTAGTGTAATAAAAATGTCCATTGATATATTTTGATGTATACTTGTTGTTACAAACTAATTTTGATGTATAAAAGTTAGTTCAACCTTCATCAAAATGTTGTAATTTTTTTTAAATAATTGCAAAGTTATGAAATTAAATTACTAATATGTTTTCCTGTTTTTAATTTTTTCCAACCGTTTCAGATAATTAACCATGCATAATTTGTTTAGTTTTTGCTGTAGCTTGGTTTTAATAGTCATATATAGTAAAACATTTTTTTTTAACAATATAATCGAGTTTATAAAACTTTTAGTTAAATTTTTTAGGTACGTCCAACATTAGGTACGTAGCAGACATCCCTAGACCAACTCCTGCATATTTACATATATTTATATATTTGTATATATATATATATATATATATATATATATATATATATATATATATATATATATATATATATATATATATATATATATATATATAAATATATATATATATATATATATATATATATATATATATATATATATATATATATATATATATATATATACATATATATATATATACATATATATATATATACATATATATATATTCCCAATATTGTTGAAAAAAAATTAACTTTCATTATGATTTGAGAGTCTAGCAAATTCAAAATAAAACGATGTCGACTAGCATGTCCTATGCGGTCAGCTGATGCTTCAATATGGAATATCTAAAAGTTGCAAAGCTTCTTTTTCATATTTCATAACTATTGATTCTGTTTTATTGCTAAGTAAAGACGGAGGTGTGACTAACTCTTTTTTCCAGACTATCATGTTTGTATAATCTTTGAGAAATTTGAAAAAATATTGTTTTCGGTAGTTCAAAATTCCGTTCTTTACCTTCACTCTTGTCGTTCATCAGCTAATATGTTTAAAATAATGTTTTCCGGACGTGCAAAAAAAAATTTGTATTAACAACTTTCTTCATAACACTCTGGTATGGTTCTTTGGTTTGAGAAATCTTATTGCAAATAAACCAAAAATTCTTTGAGCAATGACTTACTGATGGATGTGTTTTGATGTAAAACCAAGTAGGAGTATATACATTTAAAATTCCGCTTCAGGATCGACAGTCGAAACGTATAAACGCAATACTATGTTGGCTCGTGTCAACCATCTTGTATTGTACAATAGGCTGGGTCATATTTTTAATTTTTCTGATTTTTGCATCGTTACTAGTGGAAAAAGCTGCTTCACCATGTAATATGACAAATATTAGCCTTTTTGAATTAACCCAGTCGGCAAATTTAGTTGTAAATGCGCATTAGAAACTCGTTTAAATACGTATCGATGTGGTATGTATGTTAGCCATTTTATCGTATCGAACACGCATTAGAAACACGCATTAGATGCGTATAAAAACAGGTATACAATACGACGCCTACAGGGTATCAGACTCGCATTTGAAACTCTTGTAAACACGTATAAAATACAATAACCAGAGAATATTCAATACGATATTTTCCTGGTATTACATGCGCATTTAAAACTTTCTAGAATACGCATTATTTACGAATATATGTTAGCCATTTTATCGTGTCAAACGCGCATAAAAAATAGACGTCAGATGCGTATAAAGACAGGTATACAATACGACGCCTACTGAGTATCAAACTTGCATTTAAACACGTATAAAACACGATAACCAGAGAATATTCAATACAATTTTATTAACTAATATGAGTTCATAACATAATGTTAATGACTAGCAGTAAGCAATCCGTAATACGGGTTATGAGTTATTAAATCATTAATAACAATAAAAACACATTAATAACTTGATATATTATCTAAAATATTAAATACAAATTTATCTATAAATATTTTGACTCCGTATCAGCAACGTCATTGCCTATAGGTAACGACATAAAGACCGCATTAACATCAGTTGAGTTCTTTTAAAATCTGTCACAACACAAGTACCAGAAAAGGAAAGTCAAGGAAAGCTTGCAAATACCTAAAAAAAGACATGAAAAAAAAAATTACAATTTTTAATTACAAAAGTACTATTTGCATTTTATTGTTAGTAGAATTAGGATAATAATAACAAAAAATATATGAAACTGTCATTTCGAAAAGGGCACAAGTCCATTTACTAAAACTTTTCAAAATCAACAAAAATATGATTTTTATTAAAATAATGTCTAGGTTGCTAAAGAAATTAAACATAGAAGTATTTAAATAAAGAACGTATATAATTTATGTATTTTTTAATTTTTATAAAAAAGACATAAATCAATTTTTATAAAAAAGACATAAATACAGAAATTTTTAATTTAAACTTATTAACTAACTGCTAAAAGTTTTGGACTTATGTCCTTTTCGAAATGACAAGTTCATATATTCTGTCTACAGAATAATTAAAAAAGATTATAAAAAGGCAAGACAACACAATGTATACATTGTTACTATAGTAACGCTGGCAAATAACACCGCAACTTAATAAGATATTTTATCAACTTAAATACTTGGACTAAAAAGATTTTATTATTACAATATTTGAACAATCAAGGGACAATTATAGTTAAACAATTTGAGCAACTTTATCATAAAATAGCAAGCCACTGGTAAAATATTTCTTATAAATGGTCATTTGTGGTATTAAGAAATACGTAAGAGCTCAGTAATTACATAAGTTTTATTAAATCTCCCACTCATCTTAGAGAGAGAGAAAGAAAGTGTTTCCAAAGCAGCATGTTAACAAATGTAAAAAAGCATGGAATAAATACTAGTAACTGGTTTTACTATGTTACCAGTAAACAAAATTATTTTTACCTTGATTAAAAGGTAATTTCCAGCATTTCTTAATTAAGCTCCAGCTTCGCTCTAACTGTTGACTAATGATTAATAGAGTAAATTTCATATCATACTAAATTTACAAAAATTAAAACCATGTTTCAACAGTTAGCTAACTAATCAAAAGATGACAAAGGATAGACAAACTAAAAAAAAAATGAAAAAAAGAACACAATTATGATAGAAATTATAAAAAAAAAAAAAAATTATTTAGATTTAAAAGTGTTAATTGTTACTATAAATAGTTAAATTCATACTTTGCTTTGTTCTGAAGTGTCTAAAGTAAAATCAAATTAACAGACATTAACACTGCTTGACACTGAACTCTGTCAAGTAAGTTTTCTGCATTCGAGTTACATTTTTTTCGAGTTACATTTTTTACATTTCAACAACGATTAATTTCATCCTGCCTAGATTTTTTTTTTCATTTGACAACTATTTTAAAGTTGCCTATTAGCATTTTACATTAACAACTTTGCTGAGCCTAATCTATCTATTTCAATTTCACTGTTATCATATTACTAGTAATCTTACTATTGTTACAATTGAATAAATGAACGTAAAAGAATCTTACACATTGTGATCTTTTCTAATCAAAGACTTAATTTAAACTTAAGATTTATTGAAATCCATATCTTTTTATATGCTTACATACATAAGTCGTTTATCAAAAATATTAAACAATATTTATTTACATCAATTATTTTTAATTAACAAAGAATCTACAATGCACAAAATTATTTTTACCTTAATGAACAAAAATAATAAATGCACAATCTTGTATAAAATATTGAAGCAATGTCAGTCAGTATATTTTGCTCTAAAGTAATTATATATATATATATATATATATATATATATATACATATATATATATATATATATATATATATATATATATATATATATATATATACATATATATATATATATATATATATATATATACATATATATATATATATATATATACATATATATATATATATATATATATATATATATATATATATATATATATATATATATATATATATATATATATATATATAGATATATATATATATATATATATATATATATATATATATATATATATATATATATATATATATATATAGATATATATATATATATATATACATATATATATAAATAAAATAAAACAAAACTTGCTTAGCTGAGTTGCCTAGTTTATAAGAATCTGAAAACAGATAAGTAAAAAACCAAGAACAAACAAACATTTATTTTTTAGAACTACTATATTTAAACAAATTAAATAAAACAAAGAATAACGCCAATTCTCCTTAAAAGCTAAAAAAAATTTTCAGCTCAAATTTGCTTGCAGACCTTGCTGGTAAAATAAAATGTGAATAAGAAACACATTTAGAAAAGCCTAGAAAAAATTCATAAAAATTTATATACATTTGTTCTTTTATATTGCATAAATCCATGATATGATAAATCTGAAATGAAAAAATGTAATTGATAAGTAAATACAAAGAAAAAAATCAAATATGAATCGAAAATCAATATATCTGATAGAGATAAGATATCATGATAAGAGAGTAGTAGTTGTTAAATATTGTTATTTCATGTTAGCTTTTAGAAAACAAATCATGTTTGTACTTCATGGTTCTAAAAATTCAAATTGAGATACAAACAAAAGGTATATACGGAAAAATGATTTTTCTTGAGTGGCTTTTAGTGAATGATTAAAAGCAGTGAGTTTCAATAATAAAACCACTTATAACTTTTAACAATTGACACCAACATTAAGGTAAGCCAAATGTAACAACATTAGTAACATAAATAACAACTTTAAGCAAAATCTTGCTCAACACGTTTGCCAAGTCGCACACTTTGAAAACATGGAAACAACATAATATAAACATACATAATAACTATAAAACACAATACATTTATTCAACTTTATATAACATATACAAACACCTCATATAATATTTATATACACAATAGATACATTTTATACTATTTTAATGACACATTTATAAAACAATTACATAACACATATTACCACATACATATATTTATCAAAAACTTTTTAACTTTGAACATAATATAAACATATATGCAAACTACAAACATATATAACTTGAATTGTGCGAACAAAAAATTTAAAAATAACATGAAAAAATCTAAAAAGATTCATATATATATTCATATATATGAATATATATATATATATATATATATATATATATATATATATATATATAAAATATATATATATATATATATATATATATATATATATATATATATATATATATATATATATATATATATAAACATATATCTCGTAATAAAATATCAAATTATAATTATATTTAAATTGAATCAAATACTTATAGAATAAAGAGCAAAAAACAGATAGAAGAACTGCAATCCTTATAACAAAATTTAACGTTTAGCAACAATAAAATATCAGTGTTGGCTCGAAATTTTAATTTATTTTTCTAAATTTTTTAAAACAGTACGAAAAAAAGGTAATAGCATAACAGAAATGTTAATAAAATAATAATCAAAATAATAAAATAAGCAAGGTATGAAATGATAGGATTTATAATATATTTGAACTATATTAATTTAGGACTTAATAAATAAAATAAAGATAATAAGAAAATAAGAATATAATAAAAAATAAGAATAAAACAAAATAAATTTAAAAGTAGTAATAAATATTTTTGTGATAAAGTTTCAATAACTTTTTTAGTACAAAAAAGTACTGTAACTGTATTGAAGATATGCGATACTGCTTTAGCAGAACGATATCTCTTCATACAACTTTTCATGTACTCCTGACTATTCCTTTTCATTCCAGACAAACTTTTTACTAAATTTCTCAAATGAAAACTTTTTTAAATTTTGCTTTCACTATTTCAGTTTAAGCATGCGCTTTAAAGCAAAGATTTTCGTTTTTCCGTTATATGTTGATATTTGATCAAGATCGGGTACGATATCATATCCGATTTTGATCAAATATTAAATAATACGTATTTTTGATAAATAAGTGATATTGAACTCGAATTCGAAACTTAAAACTAAATGCGTATTTTTCTGGTATCAACGGCGGTATGTTATACGTGATCAATACTCCGAGTATTTACAATACTAGATATGCCGACTGGGAACCCAGTCGGCATATCTAGTATTGAAAATACTCGGAGTATTGATCACGTATAACATACCGCCATTGATACCAGAAAAATGCGCATTTAGTTTTAAGTTTCGAATTCGAGTTCAATACCACTTATTTATCAAAAATACGTATTTATAATATTTGATCAAAATCGGATATGATATCGAACCCGATTTTGATCAAATATTAACAAATAAGGGAAAAACGAAAATCTTTGCTTTTAAAACGCATCCTTAAACTGATATAGCCAAAATAAAATTTAAATTAAAAAGGTTTCTCTTGAGCAATTTAGTAAATTATCTCCAGTACAGTTACAGTACTTTTTTGCACTAAAAGAGTTATCATAAAAATATTTATTACTGCTTTTAAATTTATTAATTTAGTTTTATGAAGTCCTAAATTTATATAATTCAAATATATGTTAAATTCTATCATTTCATACATTGCTTATTTTATTCCGTTGATTACTATTTTATTGACATTTCTGTTATGCTATCACCTTTTTTTGTTCTGTTTTAGAAAATTTAGAAAAATAAGTTAAAATTTTGAGCCAAAACTGACATTTTAATTGTTGCTAAACGTAAAATTTTGTTATTAGGATTGCAGTTCTCTTATCTGTTTTTTGTTCTTCATTCAATAAGTATTTGATTTAAATTAAATATGATTATAATTTGATATTTTATTATGAGATATATGTCTTTATATATAAATATATATGAACCTTTTTAGATTTTTTCATGTTATTTTTAAATTTTTTGTTCACGCAATTCAAGTTATATATGTTTATAGTTTGCATATGTGTTTATATTATGTTCAAAATTAAAAAGTTTTTGATAAATATATGTATGTGGTAATATGTGTTATATAATTGTTTTATAAATGTATTTTTAAAATAGTATAAAATGTATCTATTGTGTATATAAATATTATAAGAAGTTTTTATTTATGTTATATAAATTTAAATAAATATATTGTGTTTTATAGTTAGTATATATGTTTATATTATGTTGTTTTGCATGACATAGAAACAGCATAATATAAATATATATACTAACTATAAAACACAATATATTTATTTAAATTTATATAACATATATAAACACTTCTTATAATATTTATGGACCATGTTTTCAAAGTGTGTGACTTGGCAATCGTGTTGAGCAAGATTTTGCATAAAGTTGTTATTTATGTTACTAATGTTTTTACATTTGGCTTACCTTTATGTTGGTGTCTATTGTTAAAAATTATAAGTGGTTTTATTATTGAAACTCACTGCTTTTAATCGTTCAGTAAAAGCCACTCAAGAAAAATCATTTTGCCACATATACATTTTGTTTATATCTTAATTTGAATTTTTAGAACCATTGGCGTACCAACATGAATTATTTTCTACGAGCTAACATGAAATAACAATACTTAACAACTACTACTCTCTTATCATGACATCTTATCTCTATCTGATATATTGATTTGTGATTCATATATGATGTTTTTCTTTGTATTTACTTATCCATTACATTTTTTCATTTCAGATTTATCATATGATGGATTTATGCAATATAAAAGAACGAATATATGTAAATTTTTATGAATTTTTTAAAAACATCTGCTAATAATTAGTCCAGTCAACGTTCAAACTTAAATTTTGCATATGTCATCTTTAAGTAATTTCTAGGCTTTTCTAAAAGTGTTTCTTATTCACATGGTTTTACAAGCAAGGTATGCAAGCAAATTTGAGTTGAAAATTTTTTTTTAGCATTTAAGGAGAATTGGCGTTACACTTTTTTAAATTTAATTTGTTTAAATATAGTAATTTTAACAAATTTAAAAAATTGTTTAAATATAGTAGTTTTAACAAATAAATGTTTGTTTGTTCTTTGTTTTTTTACTTATTTGTTTTCAGATTCTTAAGAACTTGGCAACTTATCTAAGTAAGTTTTTTTTTTCCTTTTAGTGCAATTGGAAAGAGCTGAAAGTTATTTTTTAGAGCAATTGAAAAGAGCTGAAGTGTTTTTTAGTTACTTCACACAGTATAACTGATACTGATTTGAGTAAGTTTACTATTTTGTTTTATTTTATATTGTATTTATATGATATTTGATATATGTTATATTAGATATATATTTTATGTATTTAACATGGAAAACTGACTGTAATTTGTTGACACAAAAGTTTATAAACGTAAATCTGCCTATATTTGAGTATATTTTATATTTCTCTGTATCTTTATAAATATTCTTTCTTAGAAAAAATAACAGACTAAAAAAAAAAAAAAAAAATTTTTGAAAGTAGTTGAAAAAATGATGATGTATTTACATATTTCATTGTGTAAAGTGTAATACCACTATTTAAAGGTATGTGAATAGATATATAGGGGAACATGGGGCAAGATGATGACTGTTTCGAAAAACGCCTGTATCTTAGTCTGTCCCAAAAAATAAAACTTACCTTTAGCTGGTGATGTAGCAATGTAATAAATCAAGTCAAACGAGGATAAAAAGTTTTTTTCTCAATGTCAGAAAAACCTTTTTAATGCTTAGCTTTCGTCACAAAAATAATATTTAAAAAGAAACCATTGATAAATCTAGTAAAATTAATCTACTTCCCTTTCAGCTAAAATCAACTGTTATATTTAGTTTTGCTAAAGAGATAACTGTAGGTCGTCATCTTGCCCCATTCGTCATTTTACCCCATGTTCCCATATATATATATATATATATATATATATATATATATATATATATATATATATATATATATATATATATATATATATATATATTTAAATAATTAATTTAGAGTAAAATATACTGATTGACATTGCTTCATTTTTTTATACAAGATTGTGAATTTATTATTTTTATGCATTAAGGTAAAAATAATATTGTGCATTGTAGTCTAGATTCTTTTTTAATTAAAAATAATTGATGTAAGTAAATGTTGTTTAATATTTTTGATAAACGACTAATGTATGTAAACATATAAAAAGATATGGATTTCAATAAATCTTAAGTTTAAATAAAGTCTTTGATTAGAAAAGATCACAATTTGTAAAATTCTTTTACGTTCATTTATTCAGTTGCAGCAATAGTAAGATTACTGGTAATATGTTTAATGATAATAGTTAAATTGAAATAGATAGTATTAGGCTCAACGAAGTTATTAATGTAAATGCTTATAGGCAACTTGAAAATAGTAGTCAAATGAAAAAAATAGATCATTTCTAAGAAATATTTTACGATTTGCTTGCTATTTTATGGTATAATTGTTTAAATTGTTCAACTATAATTGTCCCTCGATTGTTCAAATATTGTAATAAATAAAATCTTTTCAGTCCAAGTATTAAGTTGTTGTGTTATTTGCCAGTGTTACTACATTGTGTTGTCTAGCCTTTTTATAATCTTTTTTAATTATTCTGTAGTCACGGAATATATATTTTCTGTTTTTATTATCCTAATTCTACTAACAATAAAATGCAAATAGTACTTTTGTAATTAAAAATTGTAATTTTTTTTTTAATATCATTTTTTAGGTATTTGCAGGCTTTACTTGACTTTCCGTTTCTGGTACCTGTGTTGTGACTATAAGCAATGACGTTGCTGATATGGAGTCAAAGTTAAAATATTTATAGATAAATTTGTATTTAATTTTTTAGATAATATATCAAGTTATTAATGTGTTTTTATTGTTATTAGTGATTTAATAACTCATAACCCGTATTACGGGTTGCTTACTGCTAGTCATTATCATTATGTTATGAATTCATATTAGTTAATAAAATTGTATTGAATATTCTCTGGTTATCGTGTTTTATACGTGTTTAAATGCGAGTTTGATACTCAGTAGGCGTCGTATTGTATACCTGTCTTTATACGCATCTGATGTCTATTTTTAATGCGCGTTTGACACGATAAAATGGCTAACAAATATTCGTAAATAATGCGTATTCTGGAAAGTTTTAAATGCGCATGTAATACCAGGAAAATATCGTATTGAATATTCTCTGGTTATCGTATTTTATACGTGTTTACAAGAGTTTCAAATGCGAGTTTGATACTCAGTAGGCGTCGTATTGTATACCTGTTCTTATACGCATCTAATGCGTATTTTTAATGCGTATTCGACACGATAAAATGGCTAACATACATACCACATCGATACGTATTTAAACGAGTTTCTAATGCGCATTTACAACTAAATTTGCCGACTGGGAAGTTTAAAGGGGGCAAGTTTTGCTTATATTGTATGAGTATGAGATCCATTGTTTTCGCCTACATGTCACATGAAAATAAGAAAAAACACCACGTAAAGAATGAAAACTACATTTGTATACTAAAAAAGAACTTGAAAATGAAAAATCCTTATATAAAGTCCTTTTTACTGTCGAATTTTGGATATTTAACTTTCAAGTTTGAAGCGGAAACAAGCATTCCATGACGTTTTTTATAGGTTATGACAATCTTGGTTACTGTACATACTTCTTCGACAAGACGTTCATCATTTTGAGAATGGCATGGAATATCAGGAACTTGTAGAGTGCCATTTGTAACATCGATTAAGAGATTTTCATTGCTCACTTTAGATAAAACTGGAGGAGAAGAGATATCAACATTTGACCAGTCGATCATTTCTAAATATGAGGAAGCATGGAAATTAAGAGAATTATTTTGTTGAGAGAAAACACGTATCCTATCAGTATTATCTTCTCTTCTACATACAATCTTCTACACACATCTTTGCTGCGTCGACCGCTTTTTTATTGTCTTCATCTTTGATGGCTGACAACAAAACATTTTCAAGATAAGCGAAACAACAGTTTCTTTGCAATACTTTTTGGGCAATTGCAATTGTATCAGGATGATCAAGACTACGAATACATTTCATAATCATGAAAAAATTAGGTGCTCCTTCAACGCGTTTTCAATTTTCTGGGTTAAAAACAAACAGAAACAGTAAACTTTGATGATGTAATCAACAATTTTTATCAGATTTATTGTTGGTTTTACGGTCGACCTGTCCCAGTCGGCATAACTAGTATTGTAAACACTCGGAGTATTGATCACGTATAACATACCGCCGCTGATACCAGAAAAATACGCATTTAGTTTTAAGTTTCGAATTCGAGTTCAATACCACTTATTTATCAAAAATACGTATTATATAATATTTGATCAAAATCAGATACGATATCGTACTTGATTTTGATCAAATATCAACATAAAATGGAAAAACGAAAATCTTTGCTTTAAAGCGCATGCTTAAACTGAAATTGCGAAAACAAAATTTGAAAATTTTAAAAAGTTTCTCTTAATAAATTTAGTAAAAAGCTTGTCTGGAATGAAAAGAAATCGTCAGGAATATATGAAAAGTTATATGAAGAGATATCGTTCTGTTAAAGCAGTATCACTTATCTCCAGTACAGCTTTTACTAATTATCAGTGCATTATTTACTTATTTTCATCAGATATAGATTATATATAGAATTTTTTTTTTTCATTATTTATAGATTATCAGACTGATTTGCTGTCAAGTTCATTGAATGAATCATCTGAAGCTATTTCGTTACCGGAAAAAGAAAGTCGGGATGATTTTAAAGAACTATCTGTCAGTATTAGTGAGTACTTATCAGAAGGCGAGAATGGCTGTCAAGATGATGAATCAAATGTTTGTGATTTTTCTAGTGATTTTGAATTCAGTGAGACTGATATTGATTCTGAACCCAAACCAGTATATATCATTTGTGAAGAACTTGCACAAGTTGCAGTTAAGCACAATTTAACAAGAGATGCCATAAACGATATACTGCTAATTCTAAGTCAGTCAGGAAAATTTGAAAAATGTGACATACCAAAAGATGCCCGCACACTGATTAAAACTCCAAGTTCCATTGATGTATTGAGCAAGTGTGATGGTAGTTACATTTACATAGGATTGAAGAAAGGAATAGATGATATATTTGCTATTAATAATGTTGAAGTAGATACTAACTTCATAACTATTGATGTCAATATTGATGGACTTCCTATTCAGCGCTCAAATAATTTGCAGTTTTGGCCAATACTTTGTTCAATAGTTAATATAATATCTTTTCCTTTTCTGGTGGCTATTTATAGTGGAAGTGCAAAACCGTCAAGTGTTCATGATTTTTTACAAGATTTTGTAACTGAAGTTAATAACCTAACATTTAATGGATTAGTTATTAATGAAAAGCATTATAAATTTAATTTACGTAGTTTTATTTGTGATGCTCCAGCACGTGCATTTGTTAGATGTTGCTCAGGTCACACATCAAAAAATGGGTGTGAAAGGTGCACTTCTGTGGCAGAGTGTTATGAAAGAAGAATTGTTTATACAAATGACAATGCAAATTTAAGAACTGATGCTGAATTTAGATCAAATGCTTATCCGTTACACAAGAATGGAAACAGTCCATGTCTGCTAATAAATAATTTAGATATGGTACGTTCTTTTGTCATCGAACCTATGCACAATTTGTTCCTAGGTGTGTGTCGTCGATTTCTTTTTTTCTTGAAATTCAAATCAAAAATTCATATCAGCTTTGCTCAACAACAACTGATTTCAAATCGAATGCTGGATATAGCCCAGTCCACTCCTTCTGACTTTGTTAGACAGCCAAGAGGTCTTTCTGAAATAGAACGTTGGAAAGCAACAGAATTTCGTCAATTCACCTTATATACAGGAATTGTTGTGTTAGAGAAAATTTTAGACAATGAAGTTTATAATCTATTTGTTGCATTTGCTGTAGCTGTGAGAATTTTACACATAGAGGATGATGACGATAGAAATGATTTGTTGCCATTTGCTAAGAAACTTTTTGCCACTTTTGTGCATAATTCACGTAAGATTTGTGGCAAATCTTTTGTAACTTTTAATGTACATAACTTGCTTCATATCGTTGATGATGCCAAATACTATAATTGTTCTATGAATGATATATCTGCATTTAAATTTGAAAACTACTTACAGTATTTAAAAAAAATAACAAGAAATGCAAAATATAATCCCATTGTATCAGTTGCTAAACGATTTAAAGAGCGCTCCATTCTTGTGCACCCTTCAGGATATGTTATAAAAAGTGCAATTTGCAAAATTTCAACTTTTAAAAGGAACAAATACTTTCTAAGCAAAGACGGAATGTATTGCGAGGTAATGGAAATACTTCTTAACGAAGGAGAACAAAAGTATTCTTGTAACGTTATAAGCAAGCATAATTTGCAACCACTTTTTGTGACCCCTATAAACAGTGGAGAATGGGGAATTATGAAATATTCAAAGTTTAATAAAGTAAAATGGAAATTAACTGTGCTAAAAAGAAGTGATTTTTTACAAAAACTTTATGCCATGAATAATGCTTTGGGTGAATTGACATTCTTTCCTGTGTTACATAAAATCAATTGAATGAAAGAAAGTTTCTTAAAACATTATTATAGATAGTTGTGAATTATTGATGCAGCTTTACTCAGTAAACGATCGGGGATTTGATAAAACATGTCAGGGGTTATAGCTAGGGCTGCACAAATGTTTATAAACCCTATAAATACTTTCAGTTTAATGGAAATGCATGTTGTATTATATATATATATATATATATATATATATATATATATATATATATATATATATATATATATATATATATATATATATATATATATATATATATATATATATATATATTTATATATATATATTTATATATATATATATATATATATATATATATATATATATATATATATATATATATATATATATATATATATATATATATATTTACCTTGGAGGTATAGGATATCATTTCCATTTTCCCCCAAAATGACATTATTATTACAAAAGTGTATTAAAATCTTCTATCTAAGGGTATATGACATTATCTCCAAATCAGCGCAATATTAATAGTAGCCTAATGATGATAAAATTTTAGAGGTATAAAACATCATGCCCATTAAAATTTAATCTGAATATTTTTTTTTAATTTTTCCTGTTAAAAAAACATTTGTGTAACTATTCAAGGAAATCTAAATACGAAAACCCGGCTGGAATGTTTTTAATGAAAAAAATACATTAAATATTTAATTGAAAAAAAAGGTTATTCTGCTCTATTGTAAAATTGACAAAATGGAGATGATGTCCTTTACCTACGAGGCATATATATATATATATATATATATATATATATATATATATATATATATATATATATATATATATATATATATATATATATATATATATATATATATATATATATATATATATATATATAGATATATATATATATATATATATATATATATATATATATATATATATATATATATATATATATATATATATATATATATATATATATATATATATATATATATATATATATATATGTATATGGTGGCCAAACAAAAAATAATGTTTTTTTTTAAAGTCTTACCCCCTAAATGTGTTATATAAAATACAATAGATATCAATTTTTGTTAAAAATAAATTATTTTATAAATTTTATTTAAAAAGTAATCATTAAGATTTAATAAAGGTTCAAAATTATTTAGAAATAAGTTTTTAAATCACTTAAAATACTTATTTAAAAATGATAGATAAAAATTGTATAAGCAAAATTGAGAATAATAATTTAAAAAAATAGTATTAGTTTGTAGTTGTAAAAATATTTCTTGATATCACTAATATCATAAATTTATTGCAACACTTATAATTGTGATAATTGTGAATGTCTGACTTTTTTTTTTTGGCTAGTTATAAACAGAGCAATCATTTAAGTAGCTTAATTAGCTGTCTGTCTGGGAAAAAAGTGATATAATTAGTACTTTAATACTTAGGGTATTGTTACAGAAAGTCAATGACTTCCTTATTTTTACTGTTATAAAAGGAGCCTTTTTTTATTATCTAATCATTATTAAAGCCATCTGGAAAAAGTTAAGAAGAAAAGTTTTGTTAAACTTATAGCTGTATGTTTTATTTTAATTTGATGTTGTTTTTTTTGTTATTATTTTTTAGTTTATATGATTTACCAATTCCTCTTTAAATCTTTCCTTTAATAATCTTTTCTATCTTTTATAGTTCAGTTAACTTAGCTTACAGCTAGTAACACACATTTAGTAACTTACAGCTAGTCTTTGTTGTATTTTTAGGTTATTTTTATTTATGTCTGTTAAAGAAGTTTATTTTAAATTAAAGGATTTTATTGTTGATTACAGAGCTGAAGAAATTTGATATATGAATATGAATGAATAAAGTCACTGATATGCATTTATTTTATAATTTATTTTTTTAATTATTTAAATTATTTTTTATTAATAGATATAGTTTTAAAGTAATTATTGATAAGTATAACATTGAAGTTAGTATTGATAAAAATAGAAAAATTTGTTGAATTTTTATCTTATTATCAAGAAAAGAAGAATGCTGCACCCTACTTTGCGAAAACAAAAAACAAGTACTGTTCAGGTAATTGTCACCTAATTTATTTGTAATTCAAAATTTTGTTAATAAAGTTTAACATATGTACATTTATTACCATTGCATTTCCTAGAAATTGTATTGTTTGGCAGTTTGGATTGAAAAGGACACTGAAATTGAAGATGTTATTTCTTTATGTTGGGTAGATGAAGCCAATGAAATTGTTTGGTACCCATCAAAATTTGTTGATCCACTAAGGGTGATGATCGCTGATTGTACGGAGCCTAATTCTTTATGGTATTCATTTAAGCTTGTTAAAGTCAAGCGTATTAGCAGTAAGTTTTTTTGAATTTCTCTTTATCATTAAACTTAATTTTATATTTCAATTTTTTTAGTTTTCTTTTTTTGTAGATTGTTATGAAAGTTTTAAAAATGTTATTGTGTTACATTACAATCAGGTTCTTTTGATGAACTTATACAGCTCATGAAAGCAGGTATTTCAACTGAAGATGAACTGCCTTTAGATAATGCGAGAACTACAGGTTCTAAAAAGAAAAAGAATCTTACCCAACATTTTTTGTGTAAGCATGTTATTTATGTTAATGTTATAGTTATAAAAATTGTCTTTAATAAAAATGTTTTTTATTGAAAGCAAATAAAACAAGTTGAAAATAAAGTTATTTTATTTTTTAATAACTAGAAATATTTTTTATATTTAATTGTTGATTAAACATTACAATCTGTTACTTAATTATAGAACATTTTAATATTGTAATGTAAAGTTGATAATATATATTTAACTATTTTTAACTATGTTCATTTTTACAAAGGTGATTTGTCTGATGTTAATGCCGAAATCCCTATGGTTTGTGGCAAGGAGCAACAAAAAGAAGGTTTTTTTTTTTGTTTAATCATTGTTAATTGTTTGTAAAGTAATTAATATATAATAATAATATATAAAAATAAATATATTTTTTAAAAATTTCAATAAATTTTTATCTATAGAACATCAAAATGAGGATGGAAGTCTGCTAGAGTATCCTGTTTTTCGTTAGCATTTTATGTATTATTTCATTTTTAAATGTGAATCAAATCATTCCAAAACTCTAACATTATTTTTTTTTTTTTTTTTTTGCAGAATTTAAAAGTTTGCCAAAAAGACAGCTTAAAATAACTGAAAACAATAAGGAACCTTGTATCAAGGCAAAAGAAATGCCAGATGTGGATTTTTCATTGAAGAGTATGCAATCGAGTGCCAATGAAAAAGCGCACAGCTCAAGGCTGGTGTATTTTATTTGCTTTTTTATGATGTCATTATAATAGTTTGATTTATGATTATAGTTTAACTGTACTTATGTTTTACAAATTTTTTATTTATAAACTTTTCTTAACTTAATCTTCAAAAAGGAAAAGTCAAAAATTTAACAGTTCAGACGAAGAGACAATGGTAAAACCTCTTGCAAAAAAAAGCAGAGATCTTGAGAATGATATGGAAGAAATTTCTGGCAATAACTCTCAAATTGTTACAAAGACCATCAAAACCATCACAAAGGTTGGACGTCCGAAGTCAGCAGCAAATGAGTACTACCCACTTGGAACTATTGAGTTCCAGCAGAAACTTTTTATGCAGTTAAATGACCAAAAAGAACGTTTAAAAAACATTGAAAAAAGTCAAAAAATAATTTTAAAGTTTGTATCTAAAGACGACAAAGTGGATGGAATTGAAGAGATTTCCAAAGCCGAATCAATTGACCAGCTTAAAGACATTAATAAAAAATTAGATGAAGACCCCCAATATAGGAGAAAAGTTAAGAAAACATTAGAAATTATAGCCCTAACATGTAGTAATGCACGTCAACATATGAATGGTGCAATCAACACTCTAATGTCAGTTAATTTACAAACAAAAGTTAATGTTTTGTATGGAAACTACATTTCAAATAAAGATTACTGCGACCATGTGTCTCTACGTCGAGAACTACCAGAGATTTTTAAAATTCTTGTTGATGCTGTTAGCACAACATGGAATATATCTGTTAAAGAATTGCAGAAATTTATGTCTGAATGGCTAAAGAATGCACCAAAAAGAGCTTCAAGAGACATTTTAATTTAATATAAATATTCTGGATTGTAATTTCTTAGTACTATAAATACTAATTACTAATTAACTTTTTCAATTATGAATCACCATTTTTTTATATTTATGTTGCAGATGTTATTAATGTGGAGATAAATGTTTGTTAAAGTGTACTACTAATATAATATTTTTCTTTAATTACTATAAATTACTATAAGAAAGTTCTATCATTATAATTCAAATTTAATTTACAAAGTCAATATTCAAAAAAATATTTATTTAAATAGCATATAATTGATAAAATTAATAAAAATTCATTGGAAGAAACTTGTTGTTGATTACATACCCAAAAAAATGATATCTTCGATAAGTTCAAAAATAAGTTTACTTATTTTTGAATAATATGTAGTAGTTGTTAAATATTTTGAACAATATTTAACAACTACTACTCTCTTATATCATGACATCTTATCTCTATCAGATATATTGATTTTTGATTCATATATGATGTTTTTCTTTGTATTTACTTATCCATTACATTTTTTCATTTCAGGTTTATCATGTGATGGGTTTATGCGATATAAAAGAACGAATATATGTAAGTTTTTATGAATTTTTGAAAAACGTCTGCTAATAATTAGTCCAGTCAACGTTCAAACTTCAATGTTGCATATGTCATTTTTAAGTAGTTTCTAGGCTTTTCTGCAACAAATTTGAGCTGAAAATTTTTTTTTTAAGCCTATAAGAAGAATTGGCATTATTCTTTGTTTAATTTAATTTATTTAAATACAGTGGTTCTAATAAATAAATGTTTGTTTGTTCTTGGTTTTTTACTTATCTGTTTTCAGATTCTTATAAACTAGGCAACTCAGCTAAGCAAGTTTTGTTCTATTTTTTTGTGCAATTGGAAAGAGCTGAAAGTTATTTTTTAGAGCAATTGAAAAGAACTGAAGTGTTTTTTAGTAACTTCACACAGTATAACTGATACTGATTTAAGTAAGTTTACAATTTTGTTTTATTTTATATTGGATTTATTTTATATTTGATATATATTATATTAGATATATATTTTATGTATTTAACATGAAAAACTGACTGTAATTTGTTGACACGAAAGTTTATAAACATAAATCTGCCTTTATTTCAGAATATTTTATATTTCAATGTATCTATATAAATATTCTTGCTTAGAAAAAATAAATTAATACCTTTTTAAATTAGTTTAAAAAAATGATGATGTTTTTAAATATTTCATTGTGTAAAGTTTTATACCACTTTTTAAAGGTATGTAAATATATATATATATATATATATATATATATATATACACATATATATATATATATATATATATATATATATATATATATATATATATATATACATATATAATTGCTTTAGAGTAAAATATACTGACTGACATTGCTTCAATTTTTTATACAAGATTGTGCATTTATTATTTTTGTGCATTAAGGTAAAAATAACTTTGTGCATTGTAGTCTAGATTCTTTGTTAAATTAAAAATAATTGATGTAAATAAATATTGTTTAATATTTTTGATAAACGACTTATGTATATAAACATAAAAAGATATGGATTTCAAAAAATCTCAAGTTTAAATAGAGTCTTTGATTAGAAAAGATCACAATTTGTAAGATTCTTTTACGTTCATTTATTCAATTATAACAATAGTAAGATTACTGGTAATATGTTTAATGATAACAGTGAAATTGAAATAGATAGTATTAGGCTCAACGAAGTTATTAATGTAAAGGCTTATAGGCAACTTGAAAATGGTTGTCAAATGAAAAAAATAGATCAAGGCAGGATGAAGTTAATCGTTGTTGAAATGTAAGAAATGCAACTCGGCGTGCAGAAAACTTACTTGACAGAATTCAGTGTCAAGCAGTGTTAATGTCTGTTAATTTCATTTTATTTTAGACACTTTAAAACAAAGCAAAGTATGAGTTTAACTATTTATTGTAACAATTAACACTTTTAAATCTAAATAATTTTATTTATTTTCATAATTTCTATCTTAATTATGTTCTTTTTTCATTTTTTTTTTAGTTTGTCTTCCCTTTGTCATGTTTTGATTAGCTAACTGTTGAAACATGGTTTTAATTTTGTAAATTTAGTATGATGTGAAATTTACTCTATTAATCATAAGTCAACAGTTAGAGCGAAGCTGGAGCTTAATTAAGAAATGCTGGAAATTAGCTTTTAATCAAGATAAAAATAATTTTGTTTACTGGTAACATAATAAAACCAGTTAATACTATTTATTCCGTGCTTTTTTACATTTGTTAACATGCTGCTTTGGAAACACTTTCTTTCTCTCCCTATCTCTCTTAGATGAGAGGGAGATTTAATAAAACTTATGTAATTACTGAGCTCTTAGGTATTTCTTAATACCACAAATGATAATGACCATTTATAAGAAATATTTTACGAGTTGTTTGCTATTTTATAATATGGTTGCTCAAATTGTTTAACTATAATTGAATCGATGTATACAAAAACGTTCTAAGTCATAAAAACTATTTTTAAGTCAGACAACTTTAACTATGTATGACACACACACACATATATATATATATATATATATATATATATATATATATATATATATATATATATATATATATTACTAATTTTGAAATATATTTTAACAAATCTAATATTTAAAGATGTCAAAAAGCACCCAGATTTTTTTTTTGAATTTATTAAAGTAATAATTCTGGATTTAATAAGTTTTTTCTCGTTCCATGAAAAAATAGTTTTTATGACTTAGAACGTTTTTGTATACATCGATTCAATTGTCCCTTGATTGTTCAAATATTTTAAAATCTTTTAAGTCCAAGTATTTAAGTTAATAAAATATCTTATTATGTTGTGGTGTTATTTGCCAGCGTTACTATAGTAACAATGTATACATTGTGTTGTCTAGCCTTTTTAAAATTTTTTAAAATTATTCTCTAGACACAGAATATATATTTTCTGTTATTATTATCCTAATTCTACTAACAATAAAATGCAAATAGTACTTTTGTAATAAAAAATTGTGATTTTTTTTTTAATATTTTTTTTTTAGGTATTTGCAGGCTTTACTTGACTTTTCTTTTCTGGTACCTGTGTTGTGACAGATTTTAAAAAGAACTCAACTGATGTTAATGCGGTCTTTATGTCGCTACCTATAAGCATTGACGTTGCTGATACGGAGTCAAAGTTAAAATATTTATAGATAAATTTGTATTTAATATTTTAGATAATATATCAAGTTATTAATGTGTTTTTATTGTTATTAATGATTTAATAACTCATAACCCGTATTACGGGTTGCTTACTGCTAGTCATTATCATTATGTTATGAATTCATATTAGTTAATAAAATTGTATTGAATATTCTCTGGTTACGTGTTTTATACGTGTTTTAATGCGAGTTTGATACTCAGTAGGCGTCGTATTGTATACCTGTCTTTATACGCATCTGATATCTATTTTTAATGCGCGTTTGACACGATAAAATGGCTAACAAATATTCGTAAATAATGCGTATTCTGGAAAGTTTTAAATGCGCATGCAATACCAGGAAAATATCGTATTGAATATTCTCTGGTTATCGTGTTTTATACGTGTTTACAAGAGTTTCAAATGCGAGTTTGATACTCAGTAGGCGTCGTATTGTATACCCGTCTTTATACGCATCTAATGCGTATTTCTAATGCGTATTCGACACGATAAAATGGCTAACATACATACCACATCGATACGTATTTAAAAGAGTTTCTAATGCGCATTTATAACTAAATTTGCCGACTGGGGTATAACCAAAGCAAACGATTGGCAAATGTGAGCCACCTGGCATAATTGAGATATCCAGGAGGAGTATTTGTGAAATACTTTTTCGTTTTACATCCAAATTTGGAATACTCGGATTACAGCATTGCATGCTTTAAGTATTTCTGACCCAGTCGGCATATCTAGTATTGTAAATACTCGGAGTATTGATCACGTATAACATACCGCCGTTGATACCAGAAAAATACGCATTTAGTTTTAAGTTTCGAATTCGAGTTCAATATCACTTATTTATCAAAAATACGTATTATTTAATATTTGATCAAAATCGGATATGATATCGTACCCGATCTTGATCAAATATCAACATATAACGGAAAAACGAAAATCTTTGCTTTAAAGCGCATGCTTAAACTGAAATAGTGAAAGCAAAATTTAAAAAAGTTTTCATTTGAGAAATTTAGTAAAAAGTTTGTCTGGAATGAAAAGGAATAGTCAGGAGTACATGAAAAGTTGTATGAAGAGATATCGTTCTGCTAAAGCAGTATCGCATATCTTCAATACAGTTACAGTACTTTTTTGTACTAAAAAAGTTATTGAAACTTTATCACAAAAATATTTATTACTACTTTTAAATTTATTTTGTTTTATTCTTATTTTTTATTATATTCTTATTTTCTTATTATCTTTATTTTATTTATTAAGTCCTAAATTAATATAGTTCAAATATATTATAAATCCTATCATTTCATACCTTGCTTATTTTATTATTTTGATTATTATTTTATTAACATTTCTGTTATGCTATTACCTTTTTTTCGTACTGTTTTAAAAAATTTAGAAAAATAAATTAAAATTTCGAGCCAACACTGATATTTTATTGTTGCTAAACGTTAAATTTTGTTATAAGGATTGCAGTTCTTCTATCTGTTTTTTGCTCTTTATTCTATAAGTATTTGATTCAATTTAAATATAATTATAATTTGATATTTTATTACGAGATATATGTTTATATATATATATATATATATATATATATATATATATATATATATATATATATATATATATATATATTTATATATATATATATATATATATATATATATATATATATATATATATATATTCATATATATGAATATATATATGAATCTTTTTAGATTTTTTCATGTTATTTTTAAATTTTTTGTTCGCACAATTCAAGTTATATATGTTTGTAGTTTGCATATATGTTTATATTATGTTCAAAGTTAAAAAGTTTTTGATAAATATATGTATGTGGTAATATGTGTTATGTAATTGTTTTATAAATGTGTCATTAAAATAGTATAAAATGTATCTATTGTGTATATAAATATTATATGAGGTGTTTGTATATGTTATATAAAGTTGAATAAATGTATTGTGTTTTATAGTTATTATGTATGTTTATATTATGTTGTTTCCATGTTTTCAAAGTGTGCGACTTGGCAAACGTGTTGAGCAAGATTTTGCTTAAAGTTGTTATTTATGTTACTAATGTTGTTACATTTGGCTTACCTTAATGTTGGTGTCAATTGTTAAAAGTTATAAGTGGTTTTATTATTGAAACTCACTGCTTTTAATCATTCACTAAAAGCCACTCAAGAAAAATCATTTTTCCGTATATACCTTTTGTTTGTATCTCAATTTGAATTTTTAGAACCATGAAGTACAAACATGATTTGTTTTCTAAAAGCTAACATGAAATAACAATATTTAACAACTACTACTCTCTTATCATGATATCTTATCTCTATCAGATATATTGATTTTCGATTCATATTTGATTTTTTTCTTTGTATTTACTTATCAATTACATTTTTTCATTTCAGATTTATCATATCATGGATTTATGCAATATAAAAGAACAAATGTATATAAATTTTTATGAATTTTTTCTAGGCTTTTCTAAATGTGTTTCTTATTCACATTTTATTTTACCAGCAAGGTCTGCAAGCAAATTTGAGCTGAAAATTTTTTTTAGCTTTTAAGGAGAATTGGCGTTATTCTTTGTTTTATTTAATTTGTTTAAATATAGTAGTTCTAAAAAATAAATGTTTGTTTGTTCTTGGTTTTTTACTTATCTGTTTTCAGATTCTTATAAACTAGGCAACTCAGCTAAGCAAGTTTTGTTTTATTTTATTTATATATATATGTATATATATATATATATATATATATATATATATATCTATATATATATATATATATATATATATATATATATATATATATATATATATATATATATATATATATATATATATATATATATATATATATATATATGTATATATATATATATATATATATATATATATGTATATATATATATATATATATATGTATATATATATATATATATATATATATATATATATATATATATATATATATGTATATATATATATATATATATATATATATAATTACTTTAGAGCAAAATATACTGACTGACATTGCTTCAATATTTTATACAAGATTGTGCATTTATTATTTTTGTTCATTAAGGTAAAAATAATTTTGTGCATTGTAGATTCTTTGTTAATTAAAAATAATTGATGTAAATAAATATTGTTTAATATTTTTGATAAACGACTTATGTATGTAAGCATATAAAAAGATATGGATTTCAATAAATCTTAAGTTTAAATTAAGTCTTTGATTAGAAAAGATCACAATGTGTAAGATTCTTTTACGTTCATTTATTCAATTGTAACAATAGTAAGATTACTAGTAATATGATAACAGTGAAATTGAAATAGATAGATTAGGCTCAGCAAAGTTGTTAATGTAAAATGCTAATAGGCAACTTTAAAATAGTTGTCAAATGAAAAAAAAAATCTAGGCAGGATGAAATTAATCGTTGTTGAAATGTAAAAAATGTAACTCGAAAAAAATGTAACTCGAATGCAGAAAACTTACTTGACAGAGTTCAGTGTCAAGCAGTGTTAATGTCTGTTAATTTGATTTTACTTTAGACACTTCAGAACAAAGCAAAGTATGAATTTAACTATTTATAGTAACAATTAACACTTTTAAATCTAAATAATTTTTTTTTTTTTTTATAATTTCTATCATAATTGTGTTCTTTTTTTCATTTTTTTTTTAGTTTGTCTATCCTTTGTCATCTTTTGATTAGTTAGCTAACTGTTGAAACATGGTTTTAATTTTTGTAAATTTAGTATGATATGAAATTTACTCTATTAATCATTAGTCAACAGTTAGAGCGAAGCTGGAGCTTAATTAAGAAATGCTGGAAATTACCTTTTAATCAAGGTAAAAATAATTTTGTTTACTGGTAACATAGTAAAACCAGTTACTAGTATTTATTCCATGCTTTTTTACATTTGTTAACATGCTGCTTTGGAAACACTTTCTTTCTCTCTCTCTAAGATGAGTGGGAGATTTAATAAAACTTATGTAATTACTGAGCTCTTACGTATTTCTTAATACCACAAATGACCATTTATAAGAAATATTTTACCAGTGGCTTGCTATTTTATGATAAAGTTGCTCAAATTGTTTAACTATAATTGTCCCTTGATTGTTCAAATATTGTAATAATAAAATCTTTTTAGTCCAAGTATTTAAGTTGATAAAATATCTTATTAAGTTGCGGTGTTATTTGCCAGCGTTACTATAGTAACAATGTATACATTGTGTTGTCTTGCCTTTTTATAATCTTTTTTAATTATTCTGTAGACAGAATATATGAACTTGTCATTTCGAAAAGGACATAAGTCCAAAACTTTTAGCAGTTAGTTAATAAGTTTAAATTAAAAATTTCTGTATTTATGTCTTTTTTATAAAAATTGATTTATGTCTTTTTTATAAAAATTAAAAAATACATAAATTATATACGTTCTTTATTTAAATACTTCTATGTTTAATTTCTTTAGCAACCTAGACATTATTTTAATAAAAATCATATTTTTGTTGATTTTGAAAAGTTTTAGTAAATGGACTTGTGCCCTTTTCGAAATGACAGTTTCATATATTTTTTGTTATTATTATCCTAATTCTACTAACAATAAAATGCAAATAGTACTTTTGTAATTAAAAATTGTAATTTTTTTTTTCATGTCTTTTTTTAGGTATTTGCAAGCTTTCCTTGACTTTCCTTTTCTGGTACTTGTGTTGTGACAGATTTTAAAAGAACTCAACTGATGTTAATGCGGTCTTTATGTCGTTACCTATAGGCAATGACGTTGCTGATACGGAGTCAAAATATTTATAGATAAATTTGTATTTAATATTTTAGATAATATATCAAGTTATTAATGTGTTTTTATTGTTATTAATGATTTAATAACTCATAACCCGTATTACGGATTGCTTACTGCTAGTCATTAACATTATGTTATGAACTCATATTAGTTAATAAAATTGTATTGAATATTCTCTGGTTATCGTGTTTTATACGTGTTTAAATGCAAGTTTGATACTCAGTAGGCGTCGTATTGTATACCTGTCTTTATACGCATCTGACGTCTATTTTTTATGCGCGTTTGACACGATAAAATGGCTAACATATATTCGTAAATAATGCGTATTCTAGAAAGTTTTAAATGCGCATGTAATACCAGGAAAATATCGTATTGAATATTCTCTGGTTATTGTATTTTATACGTGTTTACAAGAGTTTCAAATGCGAGTCTGATACCCTGTAGGCGTCGTATTGTATACCTGTTTTTATACGCATCTAATGCGTGTTTCTAATGCGTGTTCGATACGATAAAATGGCTAACATACATACCACATCGATACGTATTTAAACGAGTTTCTAATGCGCATTTACAACTAAATTTGCCGACTGGGCGATCTTTACGGAGATTATGAATGACGTCATCAAACATTTCAATGGGTACTCCGTTTACACTGGCAAAGTCAACTATTGGTAGAAAATGAGCATCAAAAGATAGTTGATCCCCAAGAATACCTTTGAATACAGTAGGACCAGACCCAGTCGGCAAATTTAGTTGTAAATGCGCATTAGAAACTCATTTAAATACGTATCGATGTGGTATGTATGTTAGCCATTTTATCGTGTCGAATACGCATTAGAAATACGCATTAGATACGTATAAAGACGGGTATACAATACGACGCCTACTGAGTATCAAACTCGCATTTGAAACTCTTGTAAACACGTATAAAACACGATAACCAGAGAATATTCAATACGATATTTCCCTGGTATTACATGCGCATTTAAAACTTTCCAGAATACGCATTATTTACGAATATTTGTTAGCCATTTTATCGTGTCAAACGCGCATTAAAAATAGACGTCAGATGCGTATAAAGACAGGTATACAATACGACGCCTATTGAGTATCAAACTCACATTTGAACACGTATAAAACACGATAACCAGAAAATATTCAATACAATTTTATTAACTAATATGAATTCATAACATAATGATAATGACTAGCAGTAAGCAACCCGTAATACGGGTTATGAGTTATTAAATCTTTAATAACAATAAAAACACATTAATAACTTGATATATTATCTAAAAAATTTAATACAAATTTATCTATAAATATTTTAACTTTGACTCCCTATCAGCAACGTCATTGCTTATAGTTAACGACGAAGACCGCATTAACATCAGTTGAGCTCTTTTTAAAATCTGTCACAACACAGGTACCAGAAACGGAAAGTCAAGTAAAGCCTGCAAATACCTAAAAAATGAAATTAAAAAAAAAATTACAATTTTTAATTACAAAAGTACTATTTTCATTTTATTGTTAGTAGAATTAGGATAATAATAACAGAAAGTATATATTCTGTAACTACAGTATAATTAAAAAAGATTATAAAAAGGCTAGACAATACAATGTAGTAACACTGACAAATAATACCACAACTTAATAAAATATTTTATTAACTTAAATACTTGGACTGAAAAGATTTTATTTATTACAATATTTGAACAATCGAGGGACAATTATAGTTAAACAATTTAAACAATTATACCATAAAATAGCAAGCAAATCGTAAAATATTTCTTAAAAATGATCTATTTTTTTCATTTGACTACTATTTTCAAGTTGCCTATAAGCATTTACATTAATAACTTCGTTGAGCCTAATACTATCTATTTCAATTTAACTATTATCATTAAACATATTACCAGTAATCTTACTATTGCTGCAACTGAATAAATGAACGTAAAAGAATCTTACAAATTGTGATCTTTTCTAATCAAAGACTTTATTTAAACTAAAGATTTATTGAAATCCATATCTTTTTATATGTTTACATACATTAGTCATTTATTAAAAATATTAAACAACATTAATTTACATCAATGATTTTTAATTAAAAAAGAATCTAGACTAAAATGCACAAAATTATTTTTACCTTAATGCACAAAAATAATAAATGCACAATCTTGTATAAAAAAATGAAGCAATGTCAATCAATATATTTTACTCTAAATTAATTATTTAAATATATATATATATATATATATATATATATATATATATATATATATATATATATATATATATATATATATATATATAGGGGAAAATGGGGTAAAATGACGAATGGGGCAAAATGACAAATGGGGCAAGATGACGAATGGAACAAGATGACGACCTACAGTTATCTCTTAAGCAAAACTAAATATAACAGTTGACTTTAGCTGAAAGGGAAGTAGATTAATTTCACTAGATTTATCAATGGTTTCTTTTTAAATATTATTTTTGTGACGAAAGCTAAGTATTAAAAAAGTTTTTCCGACATTGAGAAAAAAACTTTTTATCCTTGTTTGACTTGATTTATTACATCGCTACATCACCAGCTAAAGGTAAGTTTTAATTTTTGGGAGAGACTAAGATACAGGCGTTTTTCGAAACAGTTGTCATCTTGCCCCATGTTCCCCTATATGTCTAGGGTTACCAGATGTCCCGATTTTACGAAGGAGAATTCTGCGCCATATATGTAAAAATATTTTTTTTACTTAGTTCTCCTTCGTAAAATCGAGACATCTGGCAACCCTATATATATCTATTCACATACCTTTAAAAAGTGGTATTACACTTTACACAATGAAATATGGAAATACATCATCATTTTTTTCAACTACTTTCAACGAATTTATTTATTTTTTCCAGTCTGTTATTTTTTCTAAGAAAGAATATTTATAAAGATACAGAGAAATATAAAATATACTCAAATATAGGCAGATTTATGTTTATAAACTTTTGTGTCAACAAATTACAGTCAGTTTTCCATGTTAAATACATAAAATATATATCAAATATAACATATATCAAATATCAAATAAATCCAATATAAAATAAAACAAAATAGTAAACTTACTCAAATCAGGATCAGTTATACCGTGTGAAGTAACTAAAAAACACTTCAGTTCTTTTCAATTGCTCTAAAAAATAACTTTCAGCTCTTTCCAATTGCACTAAAAAGAAAAAAAAAACTTACTTAGATAAGTTGCCAAGTTCTTAAGAATCTGAAAACAAATAAGTAAAAAAACAAAGAACAAACAAACATTTATTTGTAAAAAACTACTATATTTAAACAAATTAAATTTAAAAAAGTGTAACACCAATTCTCCTTAAAGGCTAAAAAAAAAAATTTTTAGCTCAAATTTGCTTGCATACCTTGCTTGCAAAACCATGTGAATAAGAAACACATTTAGAAAAGCCTAGAAACTACTTAAAGATGACATATGCAAAATTGAAGTTTGAACGTTGACTGGACTAATTATTAGAAGATGTTTTTAAAAAATTCATAAAGATTTACATATATTCGTTCTTTTATATCGCATAAATCCATCATATGATAAATCTGAAATGAAAAAATGTAATGGATAAGTAAATATAAAGAAAAACATCATATATGAATCGCAAATCAAAATATCAGATAGAGATAAGATGTCATGATAAGAGAGTAGTAGTTGTTAAATATTGTTATTTCATGTTAGCTTTTAGAAAACAATTCATGTTGGTACATCGTCGTACGACAAAGGGAAGACAAACTAAAAATGAAAAAAAGAACATAACTATGTTAAAAATTATAAAAAAATTAAAATTATTTAAATTTAAAAGTGTTAATTGATACTATAAATAGTTAAACTCATACTTTGCTTTGTTCTAAAGTAAAACCAAATTAACAGACATTAACACTGCTTGACACTGAATTCTGTCAAGTTTTCTGCTAGCCGAGCAACATTTCTAGTATTTCAACAATTATTAATTTCATCCTGCCTAGATCTATTTTTTTTCATTTGACTACTATTTTCAAGTTGCCTGCAAGTAGGCTCAATGAAGTTATTAATGTAAATGCAAAAGCATTTACATTAATAACTTCGCTGAGCCTAATACTATCTATTTCAATTTAACTATTACCATTAAACATATTACCAGTAATCTTACTATTACTATAACTGAATAAATGAATGTAAAAGAATCTTACAAATTGTGATCTTTTCTAATCAAAGACTTTACTTAAACTTTGAAAACATGGAAACAACATAATATAAACATATATACGAACTATTAAACACAATATATTTATTTAAATTTATGAAACATATATAAACACCTCTTATAATATTTATATACAGAATAGATACATTTTATACTACTTTAAAAATACATTTAGAAAACAATTATATAACACATATTACCACATACATATATTTATCAAAAACGTTTTAATTTTGAACATAATATAAACAAATATGCAAACTATAAACATATATAAATTGAATTGCGTGAACAAAAAATTTAAAAATAACATTAAAAAATCTAAAAAGATTCATATTAATTTATATATAAAGACATATATCTCGTAATAAAATATCAAATTATAATCATATTTAATTTAAGTCAAATACTTATTGAATAAAGAACAAAAAAACAGATAAAAGAACTGCAATCCTAATAACAAAATTTAACGTTTAGCAACAATTAAAATGTCAGTGTTGGCTCAAAATTTTAACTTATTTTTCTAAATTTTCTAAAACAGAACAAAAAAAGATAATAGCATAACAGAAATGTCAATAAAATAATAATCAACATAAGCAAGGTATGAAATGATAGGATTTAAAATATATTTGAACTATATTAATTTAGGACTTCATTAAACTAAATTAATAAATTTAAAAGTAGTAGTAAATATTTTTATGATAAAGTTTTAGTAACTCTTTTAGTGCAATAAAGCACTGTAACTGTACTAGAGATAATTTACTAAATTTCTCGAGAGACCTTTTTAATTTAGATTTTGTTTTCGCGATTTCAGATTAAGCATGCGCTTTAAAAGCCAAGATTTTCGTTTTTCCATTTTTTGTTAATATTTGATCAAAATTGGGTTCGATATCATATCCAATTTTGATCAAATATTATAAATACGTATTTTTGATAAATAAGTGGTATTGAACTCGAGTTCGAAACTTAAAACTAAATGCGTATTTTTCTGGTATCAATGGCGGTATGTTATACGTGATCAATACTCCGAGTATTTACAATACTAGATATGCCGACTGGGGATGTACTTCCATCAAGTGCAGTGAAAAATGCTCTGAGAGGTAGCTCATTCAAATAAAACAAACAAATACACCATTGAAGAGGTTTGCCAGTACAAGTTTCAAGTAAATGAATGTTACCATTTTTCCACCCCTTGTTTACATTGGTTCCATCACAAACAACACTTTGTAAAGTCACAAGAGAGTTTCTGTCGTTTAAAACTGAAATAATTTCTTTCGCAACATCAACTGCTTTACCACTTTGAGGACAAATGTAATCAAAGTAGACGCTGTTGGGATATAAAAAGATAATGTAATGATCTCTTTGAAGGAAATGGCCCTGCTAACTTTACCATCATCTTGTTCCGCTAACCTTAGGATTTTGTCTATACGACCATCAAAACCAATTCCAATGATTTCTGTGGCAAATTCTGCATGTTCTTCGAAACCTTTTTGTTGCCACAGTTTTCTTTGCCTTCTAAATTTTTCTGGATCTAATATGTATTGTAGTGAATCGAATGATATATCTTTTAAGCAAGCGTTAATGATTTTGCATGCATCTCGTTTGCTAACTCGTGTTCGTTCCAAAAAATCTAAAAAGAATAAGAATAAAAAATAATTCGAAATCCACATTTACAAAAATAAATTTAAAAAAGCTCTCTTGTGAACTTAAATATAAAGTGCCAACAATTCAATACACGAACATTCAAACGATTCTACAATGTGTTAAACTTTAACATTAACAATCAAAACATATTTAAAGTATGCATATTTCAATATTAATTTTGCAATATGTATTCAGAACACTCACAATATTGTGAGTGTTCTGAATACAATATTTGAAATTTGCCAACTATAGTTCAAAACATGCCAACTCAAATCTACTCTAAATGTGCCAACTCAAATGCTTATATGATAGCTTTGGGGAGGGTGGGACACCGCCAACACCTTGTTCGGGATGGCCCTGATTATCGCGTTTATATATTAAAAAACAACTACCTGATAGTTATTGATTCTATCATGTTCATTACATAAAATCTTAAATATATACAAATTAAAACTCCCATGATAATTCTTTAACTAAAATAGTCATTAAAATAACCCTTAAAAGTAATCATAAAAAAATGCGTGAACTTTAACACGCTTCTTTATGTGACATCTAACGCGTACGATTATAATTGACCAATCTTAAACAATAGAACAGTGAGTGATAAAGTGAGTGAAAAATGAAATTAGAAATAGGGCAACGTCTAATTAGGTTATAGTTAATTAAATAAAACTTGAAATATTTCATTTGAATAATTGGTGAATTCGAACTACGTAAAATAGCGCTATTTAAGAAGTTTAAACAAAAGTTGCCCCCTCTAAGATGTTGAAGGAAGCTCGAATTTTCATCGTTTTCTTTTTATTTTCATATTTTAGCAACTTTTTGTAGTAGTGACAATAAATTAAAAAAAAATGACCCAGCCTATTGTGCAATGGCCAAGAAGAACGATGCTGAAGCAATGAAGAAATATGTCCAGAAAAAATGGCATGACACATTTCGTATAGATAACGTTAATCTTCACTTAATTCTGTTACTAATCCTATTGGAATCAATTTCAAATTTTCCTGAACAGGAAGAAAATCAACAATTGGTCTAATAGTCAAATTCTCAAGTAGCTGTTTTCCTATCAGACCACAAAGAATTTTTGACCCCCTATTTGGACCATCTATTTTAGAAAATATATGTCGAAAAGGCAGTTCATTTAAATGTAATTAGCAAATTAACCACTATAACGGTCGTTCAATAAACAATTCAAAAAACAATTTTAATTACTCAACTAATTCTACCAGTGTTCATAGGAGTTCCATCATATAAAATTGCTTTTATTGTTTCTGTGCTATTGTTTTCAATAACACATGAAATAATTTCTTCAGCAATGTTGACAGCTTTCAAGTTTCCCAGAGCTAAATGGTCCATGTATCGGCCTAGCAGGTAACTAAAAAGTTCATTATCCTTTTCTCTGACGAAACCATTCTTGGTTAAAAATTTATTAATTCTTCCATAAAATTCAATCACTTCAAAACCATATTATTTTCTTCGTAGAGCTTTAACTTTTGTTTCCCCAAATTTGAACCTTTCCTGTTCTTCTATCCAGAGTGTTTGATTCATTTAACAAACCCATGTCCTACAATGCTGCATTACCTATTGCTGCTGTTGCACGACTGCTAACTCTGTAGCAATCTGATGCTGCGGCAAGTCTAGGATAGCATAACCTATTTTATTTCGCAGCCATTTTGTCACTGGAAGGGAGTTCTTCTTTTGAGCTACTGCTATTACTTTCAAAAGAAGTTTCTTCAAAAGTAGTTTCAATATTAACGTTGGAAGTTGTCCCAACCATTTCTTGTTCAGCACGTTGAAGTTGTCCCCCAACCATTTCTTGTTCAGCACGCTCTTTTAACTTTTGTTTCCTTTCATAAGTTTTTTTCTTTTTTGCTAAAACAACTTTATCAATAAATCCTAATTGGTTCGTTCTCTTCTTCTGCCTAATAAAATCTTCCCATCCTAAAACAGGTATTTTTATGTCGCATTTACAATCTTTGCGGTCAATACCTCTATCGTAGCATGTGCATGAGCAAATGTCAAACATTTCATTAAAGGTTTTATTTATCTTTTTGGAATTTGTCGTTTTCTCTTCTGTTAACAAGAGATTTGTTCAGAAGTTGAGCCGTTTCTAGGAGGCGCTAAACCTTAAGACAAGTCCCTTCATGACTTATGGTCGGAAATGAAAATTTGTCCCATATTCGACATAAATCTTCTGAAATTTTTCGACAAAACACTGCCAGTGCCTCTCTTGGTGCTCCATTAACATTCTCCTCTTGTCGCAAAAACATATAGTGAACACATCGAAACTAATCAGCTTTAGTAGGAGTGATCGATTTGTTAAATCTTGTTGACTGTCCAAAAGTAAGATTGGCAGTGGCATTCCGTGCTGCCATTAAAAAGTACTTGCAAGAACTTGATATAAATTTTTACGGAGAAATATGCAAAAAAAAACTTGAAACGCGGAAAAAATTATACTGTATCGTCAGTGAAAATGATAACATAAAAAATACCCAATAAGTTTGTTATTTAAGCTTGTTATTTATAAAAATTTCTTGATATTTAAAGACATTATTTTTAATATAAGTTTGTTATATACAAAATTTTCAAACAGTTGCTAAAAATATATATGCATTTAGAATAAAAAACAGAAAATAACCACTGGTGACAAAAATTTGGCACAATCTTTGATAAGCTAAAACTTATTAAATTTTTAGTTATCCAGTCTTAATTTTTTAGTTATTTTGTTTATAAAGTGTTACTTATCTTTTACTGAAAGTTTTGTTTACTTAGATTGATTAATAAAAAATTTATCCAAAAATGAAGTCGACTACATTAATTGAACAAGTGTACAACTATTGTAATTTGCATCCTAACGCTAAAACGAAGAGCACCATAGAGTATTTTGTTGCCTCTAATCACCCTGAAAGAACCATTAAACGTTATATGGCAAAGTGGAAGAACAATGAGCCAAAGTCTCGTAAGCCTAGCTCAGGCAGAAAACCAAAAATTATGACTGCTGGGAACATCAATCGCCTGAAAGGTCTTTTGAACAACCGGTCTGGAACTTCAACACGAAAAATTGCAAATAAATTCAAGTGTGATCATTCCTACATTATAAAAACAATAAAAAACAAAACAAACATTTGTTATTTTAAGAAAAAACAAATCCCTGATTGCACTGAGAAACAGTTAAAGCAATTACAATTGAAGTGTGGAAGAATTTGTCGCAAATTCAGAAACCGCGACTTTGTCATTGACGATGAGTCTTATTTTACATTTTTACATACAAATAAAAATTCGAATGTTGGATTTTACTCAGATGACGCAAAAAATGCACCAAAAAATCTAAAATATAAGCGCAAAAGCAAATTTGAAAAAAAAGTTCTTGTGTGGATTACCATATCCCCTCGTGGAATCTCGAAACCATTTATTGTTCCTGCGAGACTGGCAATTAACCAAACAGTGTACAAAAATGATTGCATCATCAAACGATTGATTCCTTTTATCAACAAACATCACAGTGATGGTAATTATGTATTCTGGCCTGACTTGGCCTCTTCACATTATGGTAGAAGTGTGACCAATTACCTGGATGAGAAAAATATCCGTTATGTAACAAAATTTGATAATCCAGCATGTGTCCCAGAATTACGACTAATTGAAGATTTCTGGTCAATCCTTAAAGGCTACGTGTATGAAAACAATTGGGAAGCTGAAAGTGAAGATCAGCTGCAAAAAAAAAATCCATTCTTGTTTAAAAAAAATTGATAAAAATCTTGTACAAGGCATGTGTGAACATGTATACAAAAAAGTTGATGCCGTACGTCGTAATGGCGAGAAATCATTATTGCATTCCTGAAAATAAAAAACTAATATATTGTTTAATATTCTGTACAATATTTTTTGATCATTAAACTTTTAGTTGTACTATTACTGTCTGTGTTTATTTTGTGCCAAATTTTAGTCACCAGGGGTTACTTACATAATAAATGAATGAAAAACGGATACATTATCTAAATTGTAAAAATAATTAATAGAGATCGCGCGGATAATAAATCAAATTTAAATTGATAATTACATATTGCACAACATATTTCAAATCTCGAATATTTGGATCACTTTCGACCGCAAAAGTATTCAATTATATAAGTGAAATTTTAACTAAAAAAAGTGCTTTGAATAAGCCGCCTTTGAAATCAATTTATTTAACATTATTTTCGTGCAAAATAGTGTTGCAATAACTTATAGGAAGATAATACTTGATTTTATTTGGCTATAGTCATTTTGTTTGACTATAATCTAATAAAATCAAGCAATATCTTTCTATAAGCTATTGCAGCACTATTTTGCACGAAAATGATGTTAAATAAACTATATTTAACAAAAATATAGCATAACTTGATACTTGTTGGTAAGGAAATTTTAAAAGTAATGTGAAAATAATTACTTCCTGCTTATATGTTCATTGTATCATGTCCCTGCTTATGTAGGTGAGCTTCATAAATAAGAAGTAATTTCTCATTTGAGAGTTTTAAAATCAGAAATAATTTAAAAATAAGGTTCATCTTTATGGCAATTGAAAACATGCTGATCAAATTTATCTGAGCCAATACCTGTTCTGCATGTGTAGATGTGTAGATTAGTTCTTAACCTTAAACCTTAACCTTAAAAAATAAGTATAAAAATACTACTTTACACAGTGTTGATATTTCTAATCTTTATACTAGTATTTCTCATGAACTAGGTTTAGAAGCAGTTAAATTTTGGATAAGTACGTGATGATATACCTATCAGATTTTCGGAAGCTTTTATTTTAGAAAGCGTGAACTTTATTTTAAAGTACAATAATTTTACTTTCAATAATGAGTTTTTCAATCAACTAATCGGAACAGCTATGGGAACAAAAATGGCTCCATCATATGGTTGTTTAGTTGTAGGATATCTTGAAGAAGTGAAGTTATTTCCTAAAGTTTTACCAAATTTCAGTATCAAGTTATGCTATATTTTTGTTAATTATAGTTTTTTATATAAACCTTAATTACTTCCTCTTCAAACTATTTATAGGAAGTTCAATATAAAGAGTTTTTTATAGTTTTGTAAATCTCATACACAGCTGAAGATTTTATATGAAAGGCCTTCTGTGTTAGAGAAAATTTTTTTAAATATTTGTCAAAATTTAACTAATAAATATATTTTACTCATCTTAGTTTGAATAGTTTTTTCTTTTGTTACCTAGAACATTTACTCATATTTGTTAAAAATTTTTTTTATCTAAACATTTTTTTTTGAAAGGGATGATTTTTTTTCTTCTTAAAAGCAAACATATTTTTTTTTTATATTTAATTTTAAAGAACCTATAAACGAATTAACACTGTGGACTTCATGAACTTCAGCCCTTTTAACATTTAACACTGTGGACTTCATGAACTTCAGCCCTTTTAACATTTAACACTGTGGACTTCATGAACTTCAGCCCTTTTAACATTTAACACTGTGGACTTCATGAACTTCAGCCCTTTTAACATTTAACACTGTGGACTTCATGAACTTCAGCCCTTTTAACATTTAACACTGTGGACTTCATGAACTTCAGCCCTTTTAACATTTAACACTGTGGACTTCATGAACTTCAGCCCTTTTAACATTTAACACTGTGGACTTCATGAACTTCAGCCCTTTTAACATTTAACACTGTGGACTTCATGAACTTCAGCCCTTTTAACATTTAACACTGTGGACTTCATGAACTTCAGCCCTTTTAACATTTAACACTGTGGACTTCATGAACTTCAGCCCTTTTAACATTTAACACTGTGGACTTCATGAACTTCAGCCCTTTTAACATTTAACAAGTAACTACTGCTTATTTTATTTTGATTTTAATTTTTTATAAAATAATCTCATAAACTGCAATAAATCTTCACAAAGTGTATATTTATGAATTGTTTATACATTTTAACAAAAAGTATAAGGAAAAAAAGGTCTATTACAGAAATGTTATCAGCTATGCTTAATCATTTGCTCCAACATCTTCTGCTTCTCCATCGTTACTTTCCGCTGTAGGCCATTGCAGTAGCTCATTATAAAAGTCAATATGATCATGTGGGATATACTTAATTCACTTTTTTAAGTCAGTCAATTTCGAAGATTTTATTGGAACCTTTCCGTTTAGGTAAAGAAGCTCTTCTGGCAGGTTAACTTTGTATTGAGTATTTTTTCTTATCATAAAAGTATGTTTGACACTACCATTGATAGTTTCACTTTACAATTACCTATGTTGTCACAATCGTATTGAAAATGGTGAAACTTGTTTATTGCAAACTGAGTTTGTTTGTTTCTGGGTTTACCCATTGTTTTGATTGAGATACGTTTCTTTTATAGTGGACCAACTTTTAATATCGTAAACTAGAGATGAACTCTCTACATTATCCACTAAAAACTTTCTTTGATTATTATTTTTTAATATAACTTTTTTTTATTTCTTGAACGCTGTACACTCTGTCATACCTTAACTCTTTTTATAATTGAAAAGTCACGGTCACAGGGCAAAGAGTTATGCCCTCTGATTGGGAAAAATTGATTGACCTTTTTAATCCACTTATTGTCAGTAAGTACCATAAAAAGTTTTGAAAAAGAATGGTTATTACTTTGCCCCCCACAATTATTAGCATAAAAGTTGAGTTCATTATATTCTTGAGTACAAGTAGACAGGTAGTGCAAAAGAAAGAAACAGGTTTCATTTGGAGACTTTCTAGCCTGCCCCACGTGATAAAGGTAGATTGTTGCAACATTTCTCTTCACATAATGAATATAAAATACACTGCCTCAGGTAAAATAACTATTGCACAGGTATTTTGGGCAGTGAAATGTTTTAACTCTTTGCATATGCAACTAGTGTCTACTTGATGTTGCCCGAAACGTAAATGAAAATGCTCATTGTATAGTTATAATAAGACGTGTAACTGAACTTTACCCTTTCATTTTTTTTTTCATGAATAGTTCATACATTAATTTCACGTTTAAATCTTCACTCAAAATATACCATTCCTTTCCTTTCTGCCATAGTGGATCAGTTTTTTTTCCATTAGCAAGAGATCCGTTGATCAACGCCACTTTGGGCAAGTTTTATAACATTGATAAGGAAGGAGGCGTGAACTTCCTTTCAAATGATCATCAGCGGTGCTCTGTAATAAGACCGTAAGGACTTTTTGAGGCACCTAAAATAAATAAAAAGATTTGCTATGACTCTCATCTCTCTTGATAATTTTCATATTATTGTGTGTCAGCGTATACCTAAGCCAATATATCATGTCAATCATGGGTTTCTTATTTATTTTTTTTATAACTTGTATGATCAGACTCACTACCACTATCACTCATTTAAATAAGCAATTCATCAATTTAAATCACCATTAAAATGATCACACGTAATAAATCAACTTTATTCACCACGCTGCACAGTGGGCCAGAATATTTTTTCCGTGGCCAAAAATCCCAAAAAAGTCAAATCTTCCAAACTTTTTTTATTTTATTATTGAACCTATGTTTCCTATGTTGGGGCCAAGGATTTCATTTTCGGACTCCTTTTTTAAGTTTGGAGTGGTCATCACCACTTAAGAGGTCATTTTATGGGTTATCATGGGTGGTCATAGGATGTCTCAAAAGTTTTTAAATTTGATGGGACATGATTTATGTCTAAATATAATTGCGGTCAAGAAATTCAAATATGGGCATATTCGGTCTTTATAAGCTCATATTGTCGTTTTAGGGGTGATCAAGGGTGGTCCTGGGATATTCTGATGGTTTTATAAGTAGATGGTACATGTTGTATGTCTAAATATAGGTAATTGAGATTAGGAAAATTAGATCTGGGCATTTTGGTCTATGGAAGTGTGATCATAACCGTTTAGGTGGTTATTTTAGGGTTGGTCAACGGTGGCCCTGGAATGTTCAAATGGTTTTTCAATTAGATGGTACACGTGGTATGTCTAAATATAGGTAATTGAGGCTGGGGAACATAAATCTGGGCATGTTTGGCATTAAGGAGTAATTATGTAGTAATTATGATTGCACAGGTAGGTGTGGTCATGGGTTGTCAAGACGGTATTTTCTTTATCTTTATTTATTCTATGTACTTAACTTGTTTGATGTTGCGAACGAAAACATATAACTTTCAATAAAATTGAACTTTATCAACATAACTTTTTTTTACATATAAGAATCTAAGTGATGACATGCATCATACATTAGTACGTCGAAAACCAGATCATATCAGAATATCCCAGGGCCACCCTTGACTACCCCTAAAACAACAATTTGAGCAATCATGACCACTTATAAAGACAGAATATGCCTATATTTGAATTTCTTGACCGCAATTACCCATATTTAGACATACATCATGTCCCATCTAATTTAAAAACTATTGAGACATCCTATGACCACCCATGACAACCCTTAAATTTACCACTTAAGTGATGATGACCACTCCAAACTTAAAAAAGGAGTCCAAAAATGAAATCTTTGGCCCCAAAACCATATAAGTATGTATCATATGTCTTTAGCCCATAAATAGTTTTGCTATTTTTTGACAGTTCTATCTCAGGATAGATATTTTTTTATCTATTAAATCGTCAGACTCTAGGACATTACCGCTTTGTAAATTCTAAACTTCATTGAGTTTATTAAAGTAACGCTTTTGCAATTATCTAAGACGGTAATTTAACATGCCTCATTTGTTTTCATACAATTAAGAGCTCGAAACCATACAACAACGGCTTGGGTGTTTATGGAATGCCCCAATGTTTATGTATCTATTTTTTCAAAAATGAGACCCAGAGGGCAAAATTTAAAGAACTCTTTCACACTTGTTAGCAAAAAAATTAAAGCCAGTAGCTATATAGATACAAATGCAAAAATAATTTCAGAAGTAGAAACAAATAAGAGCAAAGCTCTTAATGGTTAGTTTGCCAGCAGAGAGATAGTCAGAGCGAAAAATATTATGTTAAGTAATCAAAAAAATAAGGTGTGGGTTTAGTTCAACCAGTAGAAAGTTAAGATGTTGACTTCTTTTGCTCTTATCCTACAGTTTCCTTGAGCTTCAAAAACACTTTTTTTTAGTGATATAGTTCTTTTTAGTTATATACTTTTTTTTAGTAACATAATTCTAATAATATACTTTGTTCTAGTTTTTTTTTTTCCTTTTTTTTTCAATTTTTCTAAACCAATACAAAAAGAAAAAGTTAAAGTTGGACTTTAGGACCGATGATTTTTATTTTATAAAGTCTTTTAAAAAATGTTTTATGTTATATAATGTTACGTTTTTTAATTTTTGTTGTTTTATATTTATGGTATAGACTAAGAAAATTGGGGATAAGACAAATTATGTCTTCTTTTTGCCCCTGCGATTTGTATTCATATTATGGTTTACGTATTATATTATACATGTTAAGAAAACTAATATAATATTTATATTATTAGTTTCCTTAACATGTCGATTTCGCTGCTATTCACAAAGAACGACTAAAGGGCAAATCCAAATATCATTCCGCGGCCAAATTGGCTTAGAAGCCAACTTGAATCCTCGTTTACAAACTTTTGCATCAATTATTTGCAAAAACAACTTTTTATGAGCATTTCTTTGATGTCATTTTTATTAGGGTATTTGATTGAAGGTAGCAATTTGTTCTGCTTGACCACTACCCTAAACATCGACAGTGTTAAAGGCTATCTTTCCCATTTCAATTATAAGAACCAGTAAAACTTTTTGTCCTTTTTTCTAAATTTTACTTTCTATTTACTCACTAATGCTTTCATGCAATTTTTTTAGCAATAATATTGCATTTGATTTTAAGTTACCTTGTCGAAGTGTAGCCCTTAAATTTTTGAGTAAGTTTGCTTGTAGAGCTCGAAGGCTAGTTGCTTATCTTAGCGCTAAAGCTCGTCAGCAATTAACCCTAGATCTCTAAATAGCTGACTCCAGTTAATTCTGGAATAGGTTGAGGTGATAGTTTAGGTTTTAATGGCAGCTTTGGTTTAACTTTAGGTAGAAACTTTGGTTTCTGTGAAAGGTTCAGTTGTTGTGGTAGCTTTAGCTAACTGCTGGTTGAGGTAGTGACGCTGAAAAGGCTACTAATAACTTCACTTCTTTCCTTAATACAGCCAAGTTCAACACCTTTTCACGCTGGAGCTTGCTAAGCTCTTCTATTGTTTTTTTTTTAAAAGATCCATGAAATCACCAGTTTTTTTTAATACTGTGTGATAGGTAAGATTTTTCTATACAATATCTTACGTATGCTTTTTTCTATTAAAATATTCCGCTGAAAATTTGGAAAAAATGTTTTCATTGAATGGACGCTTGGTTTAACTGACCATAGAAAAACTTTCTGCCAACACAGTCAAAACTTTCACAAAAACAAACAAAGTTTTAGAAAGAAGGTTGTACTTATCTTATCGCCAGAAGTTTTTACAAGCGTGTCTATATAAACCACATTAATATAGGAGAAACCCATTTGCAAAAGTAAACTGATTTTGAAAAAAAATCAACGAAAATTTTTTAATTAACCAAATAGAGGATAGATTTCAGTATATAGTATGCAGAAATGGAATTAACTTAAATTTTTTTTTTGTTTCTTAGCGCGTTTTGCAGATGGGTTCCTCGCATATTCAACAAAGTAAAACGTATTTTAAAATAAAAGTTCTAATCAAAATATCAGAGCTTGGTGGTAGCGCAACACAATCCGCTACTCCGCTACATGTGGATTTTCCATGGTGCTCTGATGTTTTTATAAATTTTAGGCTTTTTTAAAAATTCTTTTTCTTTCGTTTGTTATAGTCTACAATATCTTTGTATATGTTATGTATATAATATCTATTAAACTTCAAAAGCTTTTTTTTTTTTTTAAACGGAAATAAATGCTCAAAATTAAGGAGATCAAAATTAAAGAGGTGTTGCCGCCATGCAACTTTCAATTAAAACTACTTTCAATTGAAAGTTGCATGGCGGCAACATTTCCTTTATAGTTTTACTAGTTAAACTGTAAAATAAAACTATGTTTTAAAATAAAATAAAATGATTAATGATAATGATTATGATTAATGTAAAATAAAAATGTTTATAAAAAATCATTGTATTCTTGATAAAGAATCATTGTATTGTTGATAAAGAACCATTGTAATGTTAATAAATAATCATTGTAAATCCTGTTTTGAATAATAAAGTTAAAATCTACAAGTTTATAAAAGTTTAAAAATAATCTGGTTTGGTTATGCATTGCAACATTAAAAATTTGATTAAATAAAAATAGTTTTCATAAAAAATTACTTTTTTAAATAAATTACAATTTAAATAAAAAGTACAAATTGTACTTTTCATTTAAGGCGATCATGCAATAACACTACAGGGGCGGATCCAGGAATAATATTGACTGTAGCAAAAGTAAAACCAGATAACCCCAGCAACAGTGGACCTTTTTTTTTTTTTTACTCCTAGATATAGATGCATATATCTAGGAGTATAGGAGTAACCGCAAAACCCTGTTTTGTAAGGTTACTAGAAACAAATTTATCCTTACATTAATTGTATTCAAAATCCTAAACTGTTGGCTAATGATCTATAAAGTAAAGCTAAAATTATGAAAATTTACTAAATTCAAACCATATTTCAACAGTAGGCAAGTAAAACAAAATAATGGTAAAGATAGAACTTAATAAATATAAAGAAAAATAAATTTCATAAAAAATAAAAAAACATATAAACTTTTTTAACAAAACCTTATAAGATAAATATCAAAAAAATTTCCTGAAAATATTCTACCAGTAATAAATAAAAATATCCTACATATATTCTCTCTTTATATATATATATATATATATATATATATATATATATATATATATATATATATATATATATATATATATATATATATATATATATATATATATATATATATATATATATATATATATATATATATATATATATATATATATATAATCCGTATAACTTTATAGCAAATGTATCTATTCATCGAAGTTCAATATATTTTTAAATTCCATTTTTCATGGAAATGCAGTTGCAAATTTATTTACAACAATATTCAAATCAATTTCAATATCTTGATGAATGTGCAACATGACAATGCCATTTAAACGACCATCCCCCATAGTATTGCGCAAAGAAGTTTCAATTCTTTTTAGAGCTGATAATGATCTTTCACATGTACAGGTTGTGACTGGTAATGTGCAAAGGATTCAAAGTACAGTGGAAGTATTGGGAAACGTATGGTCATCACATTTTTGAAGTGAATCTGAAATGGTTTTAGGAGCACTATCAGAGAGATTTTTCCAGTAAACTTCCAACATATCCAATTCAGCATAAAAATATCTTGGTTCTGGTAAATTGTTTTGGTATGTACAAACAAATTCTTTAACTTTTTTCCTCCACTCCTTGCCAGAAATTAAATTTGATGGTATAATGAAGAAACTATCTAGCAATACTAAATTTTCTAAAGAAAATAAAGAATCTAGCTGTATCAAAATGTGATCAAGAAAAGGAATTGAACAAGTTATTCGATAATATTCACTTATATCATCTACTTCATAGTTATCACGTTGTGTTTGTTGACCACATGTTCTTGGTTTAGATGGCATTGTATTAGTAGTTGCAGCTATGCTAACAGCTTCTTTATACCATTCTGTGTGTGAAATATCAATAGAGCTCCGAAGAGATATAAGAGTATTCTTTAAATTTTCCACATCTTTACGAGCTTTTGAGAAATCTTGATCAACTTTTTGCAAAGTTTTTGTCAGTGGTCTTGTATAGCCTAATAACTTCCTAACTATGATTAAGGTGATGATAAACTTAAAAGAACAACATATTGCCACATATGCAGAAGCATCACCTCTGGATTTGTAGTTCCATGTCACATCTTCTTTGATACAAATAAGAGATATAACTATCGCTGGATATAATTCAATAAAGGCTTCAAGACCATCAATTCTTTCAATCCACCTGGTTCTACATACATTGATTGTCTTTTGAAAAGATGATGTCGGACATAGCTCACTAATTTTTGTAGATAGATCTTCTAACCTTTTTGGAGAATTATTAAAAAAATCAGAGACAATTCAAACATGATCCATCGTATCTCGATTGAAAGGAATTGCACATGCTTTGGCAACACATAGATTAAGTTGATGGGAAAAGTATTGGGCGTATGAAGCTTTAGGAAAATCTTTTAAAATTAATGCTGCTACACCACAAAGACGCCCTGTCATGTTACCAGCCCCATCGTAACCTTGCCCACGACAATAAGACATTTCCAGACCAAGTTTATGTATACTTTTCTTGATCTTGGTTGATAAAGAAACTCTACTTAAGCCAGTATTCTCTACATAAGTAAACTCTACTTAAGCCAGTAAGCAAGAAAAAAAATTTAGAAAATCTTCCTTTACATTACAGCATTCATCCACATATCGAACAATTACAGCCATTTGTTCTGTTTGGCTAACATCTGAAGCTTCATCAGCTAAAATAGAAAAAACTTTCTATTTTAGCTGATGAAGCTTCAGATGTTAGCCAAACAAAGCTTTCTTTATTTTGTCTGTCAATAGCGATCGAAAAACACCTGCACAAATATCAACCAACTCATTCTGCACTGTCATTGATCAATAAGTAGCATTTTTAGGACCATTTTTAAAATGTTCACTCAAGATCTTGTCACCGCATAATGCCATCAGATCTAATAAGTATTGGAAATTACCAGCATTATTACATTGCTCTACCAGATGTTTGGCGTCATCTCTGTGACCTCTAAGCGGTATATTCTGCCTAAAACAAAAAAGAATTGCACATGATATTGAAAAAAAAATTTGTCGATTTCTAGAAATATTATCAGATAGAAACTTATTGAGTTGCAAATTAATTGAAATGGCTTTATTACTCATTGCTGCTTGAAAATCAAGCATTATCTGTATTGAGGTTTTATGCATTGGAGAAGTGCTATTATGTGATAATATTCTTACATTTCCAACTGACCAAAGCGTATATGGAAATTTATAAAATAATTGAGTAGTTAAAGAGGCTTTTCCGAACAGAACAAAAGAGATACAGAACAATCCATCATAGTATTTTGAATAACACAACCATGAAAATTTTTTGAACAAAACAGGGTTACATTTACAACCATTAGTTTTAGGAAATATATATTCAGAAGGTGGCACCCATACGTTCATTTGAAGATTATACTTTTCATGCTTTGATAATTTTTCAACTTTGTCTACAAAAAACCCAATATCAAATTTGTTACATTCATCTTCTGTTGTTGTTTTTTCATAATTTACATGCAGTTTCAGAATTGTGACACCTGATATCGATTTTTTTAATTTATTATTTAAATCCAAAGATGAATCAGACACAGACAATGGTTTATTGTTTATAGAAAAAAAAATTCTTAATACACGACGAGGGTTTGGTCAAATTACTTTTTTGAATGGCAGAACAGTGGGGTATTTGAACAAGTTGGGTATTTGAAGTGCGTTTTTCTCCCGTTACTACAATATTTTTTGCAGAATTTAAACTTGTTTGAGTACGAACTAAAATATTTCGAAATTCTGGCTGAGTGCTTTTAAAAGATACCAGAGGCACATAGTGACTAGGTTTTAAAAAATGCATTTTTCCGATATGTGTAAAGTTGCTTGGAATTTCTTTTTTTGTGTCAACATTGTACAGCATCAAGTAAATTATTTGATTGGGTTTATTAAATTTCTTAAAAGACTGTGGGTACAATGTACTTCTAAAGAGATATTCTAGACATGCATCTCTTGTAGTAGGATAAAAAATTTTTAAGGGAATCTAAAATGGAAAATAAATATATACACAATAGTATTCATATTATAAAACAATAAAATTCAAATTAATTTAAATATTATATTATACAAATAAGAATATACTTTTAAAATATTTGAGACATCACGCAAACTAAAGATGACCAAACACCAGATTGAGAAATATTTAATGCTTCAGCCAAAATAGCATCAACTTTAGACTTCTTAGCCTCAAATGCAGAAGATGCGACATTGGAGATACCTAACAAAAAAGCGGATCTTTCTGATCGAAAAGCACCACTTGAATGCCCGAGACGATAAACAGGATGCAAAGCAAAAAAATTAGCGTTCTTGTATAATTCAATTGCACTAAGTTTCCTAAGAGGTGGTGCTAGTATATTTTTTCCGATTGAAGCAATGGAGACAGCAGAAAATAAACAATTGCCATCTTGAGGAGTTCTGAAAATAAGATTAAGTTTATATTCATCCACACACACACACACACACACACACACACACACACACACACACATATATATATATATATATATATATATATATATATATATATATATATATATATATATATATATATATATATATATATATATATGTATATATATATATGTATATATATATGTATATGTATATATATATATATATATATATATATACACACATTTATACACACACATATATATATATATATATATACACACATTTATACACACATATATATATATATATATATATATATATATATATATATATATATATATATATATATATATATATATATATATATATATATATATATATATATATATATATATATACACACATTTATTGATTACCATATATATATATAGCATTGCAGTGGCTAAATATAGGGTATTCAGGTTGTGGTGCTTTGACTATAAAACAAGAAGTTTTACGAACTTTAGGAATTATTTTTATTATAAATCAAGAACTTCTTAAAGAAGTTCTTTTAATAAAGCAAATCTTACTAAAAAATATCTGTTCATCCACTGCGCTGCTCAGCTAGAAATCAACAAAAACTATAAAAAAATATTACCTGACAGGCACCATGGAATACGTTTTTTCGTCTATAAGTTTATCAGCATACAACCTTGCCAAACTATTACTTGCTGCAGCATATATAAAACCATCGGCTTCACCAGACAATTTATGTAAAATATATATTCCCTCAGAGTCTCGCTGGCAGAAATTTTTTAATTCGGCAGTGTTACATAATTTAATCTGATCTATTAAGAAATGATTGTTTGCTTTTAACGCTTGATACAGCTCCATTTCTTTCTTTATAAAAGTTTTTTAACCGTATAATGTAGTAATATTAATTCACCCAAGTATAATTTTGGTTTTTTGCTACACTTGCTACAGGTTCTCGGTTGATGACTTTTAGTTATATGTTATGTATTTATATGTTATGTATTTTAGTTATAAGTTATATATTTTAGTTATGTAAGACCTCCTTGTTACTAAAATGATGATACAAAATAAGTACTCATTATAATAAATGCACGGGAGTAAGCTTAGAGTTGTTTGAAAACATGACAAACAGGATTTTGCTACAGTTGCAACACATATTTTGCCATTTTATTTCACTCCCAGTCAAAATTAAGTAGCTCCGAAATGTTTGACATTCTTACAAAAATTTATGAACATGAGAGTCAAAACCCTGTAAAAACTCGGGTTTCTTTGGCGAAAATTTTATTTTTCGATTAAGTAAAATTAGTAAAGCAACAACAGCGGCCAAAATTTGATCTAAAATTTTTCTATTATTTTGCATAAAAATATATACATTTTTATATACGTGTGTAGAAAATAATAATAAATGTAGTCCGAGTTGACTGTAGCAATTGCTTCACTTGCTATACTTTGGATCCACTCCTGCACTAGTTTGAGTTAAGTTTCCAGATGTAGTGCCTGGATTTTCACTTTGTCGGAGTTGCTTCTTTACTTTAATCGGTAAATTCAATAAAAAGATACTTGCAAACTTAAGGAACTTTAAATTGAAGAAGACTTAAGCGCAAATTCTGAAAAGAATAAGTCACGAAAGGTATTACATGTTGGTATTAAAATAATAGATTATTTATATAAAATTATAAAACTTTATGACATCTAAAAGCATCAAGGGTTATCTGTTGCTAAAAGCAAAGTTTAAAAAAAAGATGAAAAAAAAAAAGGTATAAAGAGCAGCTTTCAAAATTATGATGCATGCAAAGCCAATCTGAAACCTTTCCAAATAATAAAGTACGTACATTTATACTTAAAAATGTAAATGTGATGATCCATGCAAGCTTACAGCATAAATTAAAGAAAAGTCCTTTCCATGAGCAGTTAATATTTACACCCGAGTGTTGGAAATTTTGTTGCCTCTTATTGTTCGACCACTCTTCCGATACCCCATCTTAACAAAAAATACATGTTATGCCAACTTCTTTGCATTAAACCTAGTTTCTTACATTATAACCTAAGTGGTTTTTAATGTAAGAAACCCATCCTAAATGTGTTTTGGCGTGCTTTTGACCTTTTTACGGTAGTTTTGTTTTGATCAGCAAAGAATCTTTGTTGGCAACGTTTTTAATAAGTCCTTTTAAAAGGCCATATTTAAAAATTACATAACTGATCACTTTATGATAAGGATAAAAAATTACCACCAAATGAAAAACAAGCTTTTAATTCGCGTTTTATTACAATTGATATAACCTTGAATCTTTTCAAAAGTAACGAGCTCAAATTATGTTGATATTATTGATTATTATTATTAATTATCTTGATATTATCTTCATATTATATCGATATAACCTTGAATCTTTTCAAAAATAGTTAGCTCTAATTATCTGAGCTTTATTAACTCTTCTGATGATACAAACATAGTTTACAACTTATCCTTCAAAACTTTCCGTAATATTTAAAACAAAATTTTTCGTTAAGTTACTTTTAATCTCAAAACTAAAAGTAGGTTTACAAATGGTCAGCGGAAGTCTTCGAAAATCAAACAAAAACTAAACGTTAAATACGTAAAATGTAAAACAGATAAAAATAAAATTATATATAAAAATTACGCTAAATTCCTTAAAAAAAAGTAAAAAAAAAGTGTTTTATAATAAACAAAGTTACTGGCAGCAAAAAAATTTATGTCTCACAATTAATCAAAGAATGAAACAATCAGAAACAGAATATCTAATGATTAGAACACCTCGCCATAAAATATAATAAATTCAGATTCAATGATCTCTTTAAAAAATAAGATTAATTTGATATTCAAATATAGGGGACAAATGAAATATTAAAACTCCTTGACAAATTTTTTTTATTTGATAAAAGAGAGATTACGGAGGAGTTTATTAAATATTTTGTGTCTTGCCAAATCTTGCCAAAGTAGTTTTTAATGCTATCATTTTTCCGCTAGCTCTAAAATTAGTGAAAGTCATATCAAAAGCATTTGTAACTATCGTCTATTTTCACTACTTTTTTTATTCTTTAAAGTTTTAGAAAGAATTTATTAATCAACAGTTTGTTATACAACAATTAATATGGGTTTTAAAAAACACTTCTACTGAATATGCAGTTTTTAAATTTATTAGAAATATTTCTGACTGATATATATTTCTGATTTATAATATTTCTGATTTCTAAATATTTTCAATTGTGCATCCGTGGCGCAGTGGTTAGAGCGCTTGCTTTAGAAGCAGGAGATCCAGATTCGAAACGAACTCTAGACACATATTCACGTCACGGTAAGAAAGGAGGCGTGAACTTCCTAGTCCAATTCACTTCCGCGGTGCTCTGTGACAAGACCGTTAGATCTTCTTGAGGCACCTAAATAACAAAATAAAATAAAAATTATAATGGCTTTTTTTCATTTATTTGTTGTGAAAGCTTGTTACCAATGATCATGAAATTTTTTTTAATAGTTAAAGTGGTATGGAATTACTGAAAATATAATAATTTGACTAAAAAAGTTCCTCAATAATCAAAAGCAATTTGTTAATGTGTTCCTCAAGGACCTAGTTAGACTACCTAAAGCTTCTAATCTAATGACTATTATGTTTGCTGATGGTTCTATCACAACAATATTATGGCGCTCTTTAGTAAAATTAACAACTAGCCAAAATTTTTCAATAGTTTAGATTAAGCAAGTTATTATTAAATACTGATAAAATTAAATGGATTACTTTCCATCTTTATGGTTAAAAGTTCCTGCTGTCAAGTAAGTTACCTTCAATTATGTAATTAATATTTTTTAAATTTAAATCTTAATGCATCCTATTAAAAAGCAGAAAGCAGAAGAAAAAAAATAGGTTAACGTATTGAGGAGGTCAGTTTTCCAACTGGCTTGTCGTTAACTGATGGGGGCAACCTGTAACAAAGATTAATTCAAAATAAATAATAAATTCTAACTAAAGAAAGATCAATTAAAATGGTCATCGTGGGATTGATCAGTAATGATACTTTGTCGCAGGAAGTATTTAGGTGGTGTTTCACACCACCTTAATATCGAAAATAAATATAAGTTGTTTTTTTTTACCTTCAATAACTAAGTATTAAAGAATAGCTTTTAAAAAAACATAAAGTCTTTTACAAGGGAGGCAGAGTAAGCGTGAAATTCATAAGTGTGAGCTGGCATAAGTGCGAAGCGTTGCAAAAACTCGCATAAGCGCAAACTGACATATGTGCGCCAAAAAAATTTGAAAACATTGGCATAAGTGCGCCAAAAGAATTTGAAAACATTGGCATAAGTGCGCCAAAAGAATTTGAAAACATTGGCATAAGTGCGAATTGGCATAAGTGCGAACTGGCATAAGTGCAAAGCAGTTGCAAAAACTGGCGTAAGTGCTCGGAACAAATTAAAAAAAAAACATTGGCAAAAGTACAAATTGGCATAAGTGCAAACAAGTGCAAAGGAGTTACAAAAACTACCATAAGTGCGAATTGGCATAAGTGTGCCGAATAAATTTGCAAACATTGGCATAAATGCGAACTGCCATTAGTGTGAAGCAATTACGAAAACTGGCATTAATGCAGTTATACCAGTATAAGTGCGAATTGGCATAAGTGCGCCAAATAACATTGCAAATATTAACATAAGTGTAAATTGGCATTTCGCACTTATGCCAATATGCTCTTATGCCAGTTCACACCTATTCCAATATTTGCAAATTTATTTTGCGCACTTATGCCAATTCGAACATATGCCAGTTTGCACTTATGAAATTTGCGCTGATTCAGTCGTTCCCTTTTACAATATCAAAGCATATCAATATTAATTGAAAAAAAATCAAATAAACCAATAAAAATAAATTGACATAAACTATATATAGTTATGCATATAAAATAAAAATATACTGGATAAAATGTACGCAGCAAAATCGTTTTTCTTATTAAAAAAATTTTTCTTATTTTTTTCTTGAAATAAGAAAAATAAATTTTAAAGCAAAAACTTATACGCTTTAAAAATAATTTAGAAAAAACTATCTTAATTCAAGATTCTTTTTTTGCCGTTGCTTGTTTAAATTAAGAAAATTCGTTTTAATATTTTTATCATATTGACGTTAATTTTACAGTAAGAAATGAATTTCTTATTTTTAATACGAAATAATATAGAAGTAATTATTTTCTTGATTCAAGACAATTTTCATGACATAAATTTCTGAAGTTCATCTAAAAACAAGATAAAAATTTCTTATTTATAATAATAGGGGTAGAAAGTAAAATAATTTAGGAACAAACTTATTAAAACAAGAACAAATAGGCCTGAAAAAATCTTTAAGAAAAAATATCTTGTTTTAAGTTTTTATTTTGATTTTTAAAATTTATAAAACTTATTTGTAAAAATTTCTTATTTATAATAGTAGGGGTAGAAATACATACATAAATACATACATACATACATGCATACATTAAACCATTTCAAAATTGTATATAAAAAAAATAATTTTTGAACAATATTTGGGCTGATTTGATGTGGTTTGTGATCAGGAAAATTAGTTCAAAATTGCGAACTTAAATAATGTGTTTTAGGGACAGCTCACTTAACTTTACTTTTTAACAGGTCTCTATTATTTTGAAAAAAGAAGTTTTTTCAAAATAATAGGGACCTGTTATATAAAAATTTCATAATATAAAAATTTCAAAAAAAAAAGATAATTTCATACTACAATTATTATTTTAGATTTAATTGCACAAAAACTATGGTTTTTTAACTAGAAATAAAAAAAAGTACATTTTTACAAGTTTTTAATAAATATAAAAATTTTTTAATTTATTTTTTATAAAACAATTATTATTTTTGAAATTAATATATTATTTTGCTTCTTTTGAGTACCAGGTTGACCTACTTTTAAGGAACTTTTTTTCTTTAATTTTAGGACCCCATCGAAAAGTAAACTTAATTGAGATGTTACTAAATATTGGAATAATGCTTTAAAACTTTAATGACTTACTTTTTTTCATTAATTAACAACATTAAACATCTAGCCATTTAATTATTAAGAAATATTTTTTTTGAACTGGTCTAACATACATACATACATACATACATACATACATACATACATACATACATGCATACATATATACATACTCGGATCCAGTTAATAATATTATAAGGGAGGTAGGAACGGTAGCGAATTTAGGTGGCCCATTAGGGGGGGGGGGGCTTAGACCTAGTAGCCTTGACACTGCTTATGATTAAATTTTTTATTTCTACAGAAATAACATGTTATTTAAATATAAGTGATCCCAGTTGGACAATCGTTAGATGTCCTTGAGATCCACGTCCCCCGGACGACGCGTGCCGATTAGGATAACGTATAAAAAACATAAATTAATTTTTTTTTTTTTTTTTCTTTCTCTGTTTTAATATAATATAAGATTTTACAACTTTGTAATATAAAATTTCAATAAATAAAATAAGTAAAACAGATAGGGGCTCAAAGAAGATGAGGATGACAGTACGTTATCACAATCTTTTCATAGAGCCCCTATAACAAGATTTCAAAAAAATATCGTAATATGTTACAATATGCGTAATAAAATTTCAATAAAATATCGTAATAAAACGCGTAATTCGCTAATAAAATTGATAAGCAACCAACAAAAGTAGAAATAAAACAAAAACAGATTTATGAGAAATTATTCAAAGTATCATTAACCAAAAACGTTTCTTATATTTTAAAAATTTCTTTTTTTGTTAAAAACTTGAATGAACTTAACGAATTTACCGTACCTTTGAATCCTTTTTGAAAAGTATTCCATACTTTTGGACCTCGATATAGAATGCTGTACTCTGAATATTTGTTTATTATCCGAGGCAGTTTATATGTGTTGGACATATTCGCTCTAAGATTATAGCTATCATTTTTATTTATTTTAAACTTGTTATTAAAGCTTATAGGAGAGATATTGTGATTATAACGATACATGAAAATTAAATGCTGGTAGATATTTATTTCAAACACATTCATCATTTTCATATCTTTCATTAAGGGCTTAGCGTGTTCACGCCTATTTTTTGAGTAAATGATTCTGCAGGCATGTTTTTGAAGACTATAAATTTTTTTAATCTTTGCCGCTTGAGTACTTGCCCATGAAATGTTTGCATAGCTGATGAGGCTATGAATTAGCCCAAAGTAGATTAATTTAAGACTATTTTTATTGACGTAGGAGCGAACTCGATACATCAAACCTATTATTTTGGTGATTTTTGACTGGATATATATTATATGTGGAAGCCAGGATAATTTTTCATCAACAATGATTCCTAAGAATCTTATATTGGATTGCTTATTTACTAGTTTATCATTTAGAGATAGGTTAGGCAACTTGAGAGGAAGATTTTCTTCTTGTGTTTTTTTGTGAAATAGTATATACTTTGTTTTCTCAGCGTTAAGTGAGAGTTTGTTTGCCTTAAACCAGTTGTTTACTTTACACAATTCAATATTCATGTCTGCATATAATTTCTTGATATCATTGTTGGTGAGAAATAAGTTTGTGTCATCTGCAAACATGACCGAGTTCATTTTTAAAGATGCATTACAAAAGTCATTTATATATATTAGAAAAAGAAGTGGACCAAGAATCGATCTTTGCGGGACTCCACATATGACATTTAATACTCCAGATTGGACATTATTTACATATTGTTTTCTGTTTGTAAGATAGCTTTTAATCCAATAATAAGTTTTATTTATTATTCCGTAATGCCTTAATTTATCTAATAGAATGCAATGGTCCACTGTATCGAATGCTTTTGATAAATCAAGAAACACTCCTAAAGTAAATTTATTATTTTCAAAACCATTAGTTATTTGATTTACTATTTCAATGATTGCATGTTCTGTAGAGAGATTTTTTTGAAAGCCAAACTGATTTGGGTAAAAAAAATTGTTTTTAATGAAGTAATCATAGATTCTATTATAAACTACACGTTCGAAGAGTTTTGAAAATACAGAAAGTATTGATATAGGCCTGTAGTTTGAAATGTCAGAATGATCATTACATTTGTATAATGGAATTACTTTTGCCAATTTAAGTACATCCGGAAATATCCCAGAATTTAATGAGAGCTTAAGTATATGAATCAGGGGTCTATTAAGACTGTGTTTGTTTGCAATAACTATATCACTAGATATCTCATCAAATCCTGGAGCCTTTTTATTTTTAAGGAGGCAAAGCCTGCCTCTAATTCTTCATAGCCTAATTCATAATCAAGCATGGTAACGTTATTCGTGGTTTTAAGATAGGTTTTAAATGATACAGATGTTGGTACAATTTTATTTACAAGATTAGGACCAATATTTGTAAAATATTTATTGAATTCTTCTGAAATTAGTTTTTGACAAAATATATCATTATTTTCAATAACAATTCGTTTAGGAAGAGAAGGTGAATTTAGTTTATCTCTTCCCATTATGAGATTAATGATGGACCATGTTTTTTTGCTATCAAATTTGCATTTGTTAATTTGATTACTGTAATATTTTTTTTTTGCATTTTTAATGAGATCTTGATAAAAAAATTTATAATTTTTGTAATTTTTTTCATTATCATTGTTTCTATTTTTCAAAAATTTATTGTAAAGTTTTTGTTTTTTTTTTGAGCACTTTAATAACGATTTATCCATCCACGGATTAGCAATTGCTTTTGACTTGGTTGTTATTATCTCTTTTGGACAGGTTTCATTAAAGTACTCCAAAAATGTACTTAAAAAGGCATTGTAAGCTTCATTAGTATCTTTACATTTATATACGTTGTTCCATGTTTCTTGTTTTAGTCTACTTGTTAATTTATTAGTGTTACTCAATTTTAAATTTCGTTTTATTAAATGTATAATTTTTGAATGACAATCAGACATAGATTTAAAGTTTTTTATTTTTATGAATATCGGGAAATGATCGCTAATATCTGCCAAAAATATACCGGTTTCAAATGTCGTTTCTAAATAATTATTGATAAAAATATTGTCTATTGCTGTTGCAGAGGTTTTTGTTACTCGCGTTGGTTTATTAATAGTTGACAAGACATTAAATTTAAAAAGCATATCAAAAAAAGATTTTATTTTTGGAAATTTTGTGTTAGAAAGAGCATCAAGATTTATGTCACCAGTTATATATAAAGTCTTATTTTCTTTATTTATTTTCATAATCGTATTTTTGATAAAGGTTTCGAAATTTTTTATTTTTCCACTCGGTGGACGATAAACACATCCAACTAAAATGTTTCGGTATTTTTTATTAATAATTTCAATGAAAAGGCTTTCATAGTTATCATTTGAAAAGCATAGTATATTTTTTATCTTGAAAGCATACTTTTCTAAGACATAAATTCCTAATCCTCCTCCTTTTTTTCCCATTTCCTCTTGATTGACTTATTAGTTTATAAAATGGTAATATATAATTAGAATTTAATTCAAGAGAACTTTCTGTATCATGCCAAGTCTCTGAAATAGATATGATGTCGAACGTGTAGTTTAAAATATTTAAAAATTCTTTAAGTTTATCAAAATTTTGCTGCATGCTTCTAATGTTTATGTGTAATACAGAAAATGAGCCAACATCTGCTATTACTTTAAATTTAAAAGGATCAATATACGGTGTGTTAATTAAGTTCATTTGAGTTTCTTGAAAAATATTTATATTTTCTTCTGATAGGTTATTTATAAAGTTGTCCTCAAAAAAGTCTAAATTTAAATTGTAAAAATCTAATTTCTGTGGAAAAAGCGCTGCCATTTTTTAAAAATGTATAATTTAAAAATATTTAATATAATTAAAAACTAAAATACTCAAAACGCTTACTCGTTTACGCATGTCGGAATAACATCTGTGTTGCGGGTGTTTTCTCGAAATTCGTGAACAATTAGTTTGTTGTAAACAACTTTTGCAAAATAGCCATTTTGACGATGTATCTTCGCCTGATCAAAAAGTTCTTTTCGAATTTTTCGCGTGGTAAAACTAAAATCTTCATTTAGAAAGATATTAGTTCCTTTTAATTTTGTTGCTCTTTCCAAAATTGTTTTTTTGTCCTCGTAATCCCGGAGCTTCAAGACAATAGTTCGTTCTCGTTTATCATTAACTACTCCCACTCGATGAGCCCGATCAATTATAATATCTTTTTCAATACCAAGGTTATCTTTAAATAGTTGCTTTACCTTTTTCTTTGTGATTTCCCAATTCTTTTCTTCGCTATTTTCAACGACCCCGTCAATTCTTAAATTGTTTCTTCTGTTACGGTCTTCAATATCAACGCTTTTTAATTTTAACTCAATATTGTCAGAAGATATTTTACCCTGCATTTTTCGTACATTTGATAAATCATCGTGAACTTTATTAATTTTTTCCTCAACTGCTCTAGCTTTATCGTTCAATACATCGCCAACAAAATTTAATCCAGATTTCATTTCGTCGAGTTCTCGCCGAACTTCTTTAAAACTAGATTGAAAGTTATCAAACCTCTCATTTATGTTCGATAATGCTTCATGAAAAAAAGACAAAATTGTTTCTTTTTGAATATTTAGTAGCTCTCTCATCATAGCAATCGAAACTAACTCTTCTGATTTAGACATATCAATTTTTATTTAACGAATTAAAAAAATTCCAAAAAATATTTAACTGTAAGAAAACGCGTCTGTTCACCACGATGTTCGCCACGCAAAAAAAAGTAATCTTATATAAAAAAAAGTAATCTTATATAAAAAAAACTAATCTTATCCATAAACACATATACTACTGGAAAAAATTTTTGATCGCCATTTAAAAACAAGTAAAACTGATTACAAATATAACTTTTTTTTTTTAGGCACTCTCGCGTACTTAACACAAAGAAAGTGGGAATAAAGGAAGGGTGAATTTAGTTCAAATTGGCACATTTGTACATTTAACGTTTGAGTTAGCAAGTTTTAAACTTCAATTGGCATATATCAAATATCGAAGTTTTTTTTTTTTTTTACTATTTTTTGATTTTTAGATAGCGAACACACGTTTGATACGTATCCTTCCCATGCAAGAACTCTTCGGGACAGCCCGGAAAAAATATTATTATTATAGATTATTATTATCATAGATACAACTGTTACAGAATAATATTCTGTGAATGTAACAAATAATTTGTAGACTATGGCAGTCCAAATGTGTTTCAATATTGGTATCACTATGATAAGTGTTATCAAGTCTATGATAAGTGTTATCAATGTTTATCAAGTCAATTTTTAAATTGGAAGTCATTATCAGCCTCGACAACTTCTTTTGGTAGTTGATTCCAATATGTAACAATTCTACTAGCGAAGAAGAATTCTCTTTGGCAAGTGTTAATCTTGGTTTGCTTGATGATAGGGTGTTGATTATTTCTAATTGCTCCTGCAGGACCTTGGAGCTGATGCCAGTGTGGTTTAATTATTGGGACCTGCCAGTTTACTTTTATAAAGCTATTGGAAATTTTAAAATAATCAATTAGCATTCCTCTTATACTTCTATCTTTAAGGGTAGTTAAACCAAGAACTTTGAGTCTTGATTCATAATTAAGTTTACTTAAATCAGGCACTAGTTTAGTATGTTATTAGTACGTTGTTAGTATTTTGCAGGCACTAGTTTACTATGTAGTTAGTATTTGTTGAAGATTTTTCATGTCTTTTTTTCTGTAAGGATTCCATGCTGAAGAAAATGTTTCAAGATGAGGTCTTAAAAATGACGTGTACAAAATCTTGAATGATTTTAGGTTCCAATAAGTGAAAGTTCGCTTAATCATTTCAAGAATACAATTAGCTTTTGACGCGGCTTTTTGGCATTGGATTTCCCATTTTAAGTTGTTTGCAATTATAACACCAAGATCACGATCGGATATTGTTTTCTGTAATTCCTGACCATTTATATAATATTCATGTTTATAAATTTTTCTTATATACATATCTTTACATTTATCATTATTAAATTTCATATGCCAGTCTCAGCCCATTTCGCAGCTGCGTCAATGTCTTTTGAAATGAAATGCTATCTAATGGATTTTTTATGATCGCAATAAGTTTGTATCATCTGCAAAAAGCTTAATGAATTTTGTCATTACTTCTGGCATATCATTAATAAATATAACAAAAAATAGTGGTCCTAAACCAGAACTCAGTTGAATTCCGCTAAGTACATTGCATCAAAATATACAGTAACTACATTGCAATCAGAACGATAGTTATCCATAAGTACTCTCTGCATCATTTCTTTAAAGAATGAGCTACGCCATTTAAGAAGATTACCTTTGATACCATAAGCTTCTAGTTTTGTGATAAGAGCATCATGCGGTACTAGGTCAAAGACTTTAGCAAAATTGAGGAATATTGTATCAACTGAGGTACCGAAGTTTAGCGACTCAGTTATAATGTCTCTAGTAAGTTTGACAGGCAAGATTTATATCTAACAAACCCATGTTGTTGACCAGAGTGCAATTTGTTATCAATGAGATGTTTTGTGATTACTTTTTTATTATTCTTTCCATAATTTTAAATACTACAGACGTGAGCGCAATGGGTCTGTAGTTTGATGGGTTTGTTCTGCTGCCTTTTTTGAATACTGGTGACAGATTTGCTTCTTTCCACTTCGTTGGAATGCACCCTAATTCGTATGAATGTTTAAAAATAATAGATATTATTTTTGAGTAGGTATCTGAGCACTTTTTTAATAAATATGGGTAGATCCCATCAGCACCAGCTTGTTTGTATTCATTTTGCAAATCAAGTTCTGTTTTAATAATTGAGCTCTCGAAAAAATCAGTGTTGAATGGGCAGATTGATTTTGTTCTTGATTTAAAGTGAGAATATTTTTCATTATTTTGGACAGAGTTAAATACATTATAAAAATGGAAGTTGAATTGGTTGTAAATTTCTTGTCTATCAACTAAGGTTACGCCATCTTTTGTAATGAGCGAATTTTACTATTTGCACATGCGTATATTAATTTAGGATTTAGTTTAGCTTTTTTGATCAAATTGGATTCGAAATCAATTTTCTGGGCTTTTATAAGCTTCTTCAATGCTTTACAGTGATGAATATTTTTTTTTGATGGAGTTTTGTTTATTTGAGGCTAAAAATAAGCACCAAATGCTTTTTTTCATTCTTATTTGTATTTTTAAAGTATTAGTTAGCTAATTAGGTTTGTATTTAGTACACGAGATAACATTTTTTCGAGTAGAAATGAATTTTTCCATAGCTAAATTAGTTTCAGTTAATAATTTTTCATACATATCATTAATATCAGTGTCATTAGTAAGTTTTTCAAAATTTAATCTAAATATTTCGAGATACTTAAAAAGTAAGCTTTGTTAATATGGAACTCTTTTAATTCATTTCGATATACTGTAATATATTTTGTTTCAGTTATTAAGCTAAAGCTCACAGAAAAATGTAGATGATTACAACTTGTAGAGCCAAGTGGTAGTCTAATTATTGTATTGTAGATTGATTCAGGACAACTTGTAAAAATAAGATCTAAAATTTTTTTTGAAAACGTTGGTTCAATTATGTTTTGTGTTAAATAGTTAGAGTCAATAAGATATTTGAATGCACTACTGCAGGGTTCACCAGACCCTTTAAGTCTGCTGCCTTTATTACTCTTAATAATGTCAGGATGGTTAAAATCATCCATAAATAGTAGCTTAAGATTTTTATTTGTGTTGACTAGATTACAAGCTTTTTGTATTGAATTATTTATATCAATTGAGACCTCATTTGTTGAGCTAGGTGGTCTGTAAGTACATCCCATAATTAATGTTTCATGATTGCTTATTATAATTTGAGCCCAGATTTGTTCATTTTTTGCTTTGGATAAATCTCTGTCAATAATTTCTAATGAGTTCAAGTCATTTCTAATGTATATAGCTACGGCTCCACCACAACCATTATCACTGTTTTTACTGTAAAAGAGTAATATTAATTGAGTTTACTGATATAATGTTAAACCATGATTCGGTAATTGCTATTATGAGGTAATTAAATGTTGAAATAAATATGTTTAGCTCATTCATTTTATTGTTTAAAGAAGTGGCATTGCAATAGTAACATGTTATTTCGTTTAAATTAAAATGGTTGGAAGGAAAGGGAGGGCTGAGATTAAATAATTTCAATTTTTTTGAGTTCATTCCAACGTATTCCCCAATTGAATTTCTTTCCGTTGTTAACACCATACTTCTTGTTAGTTGATCTCCCGTCTAAGTCGGTTATGATATTTGGAAGGTTATGGTTGCGTAGATTTCTTTCAGCTCGCAGTTGTCTATCAAGAATTCTTTCTAATTTAGTTCTATCAAGATTAATGTACACTTTTTTATGATTTGTTATAATATTTTTTGAATTTTTTAGAGCGGCTTGTTGGGATAAATTAGTTTTAAATTCTAAAAGTATCATTTCGATTGGTTTTGGTGCTGCTTGAGCAAAATTTTTAATTGGGTTTCTTTTTATTCTTCTTCGACTTTTTACATCATTTCTAGTTAGTTGAAGCACTTCAAAAATTCTATCCATTTCAGCTATGTTATGCGCATCACTGTCATGTTCATTTTCTGGGATCCCGTTTATTATTATATTGTTTTCAATACGCGTCTTTTCCTTATTTTTTTTTGCTACCTTTGAAAGTAACAGCGCTTCATTGACTGTGTCTTCTTTTTATCAAAAAGGTTTGACCATTCGTTGATGGGTTTTTTAGGGATATTTTTTAGTTGAACAACTTCATCTTTTGCGGTAGCTAGTTTTGTTTCTAGCGTAGACACTTTTATTACTAGTAAGTTGAATTTGTTCATTTTTTTATTTTTGTTATTGGATGGCGAAGTTAGGATTTCTGCTAAGAACTATACTAATGTGACTGAGGAGATTATTTAGCGTTTTAGTTTGAAATGAAGAAAGACTATAGGAAAAAACAGAACTCATTTTTGTTTTTTTGTCAACAATTGCCAAATTTGGCGCAATACAAAAAATAAATCAAAAATTTTTTTTCAAAAAATATGATTCTCCTGCTTTCAGAAATCGATTGTAAAATAGTTGATACACTCAAGAGTTAGTAGCATAATTTTTCAAACTCATTCAGTTTATAAATATAAAATAATGTATTTGTGTATATAAATTTTCATTGGTATTACCCTTTGAGCGCGACGAGCCACTATCGTGGCTATACCGTCAGAGAGCGAAGAGGCACGTTCGTGGTTCTTCGTGCTTTGAAAAGTGGTCTTTGAAAGTATTTTGACGTAAAAAGTGGACTTTTTACGTCAAAATACCGCTGTCGTACATTTAAAATGGTAGTATTAAATAGAGCACATATTTTCCTATCTTTTGGTATATTGTTTATATATAATTAGTAATGAAAATGAGCAACAGTGAAGAAAGTTTTATGATTGACGAGAGTTGTACTAGCGAAAAATTTTTAAGCTCCTGCGATGACGGTTTATTTGATGAAGGCACATTAGTTTTCATTTAAAAGTTTACACAATATATTATAAATGTATTATTATATATATATATATTATTATTATTATTATTTATTATAAATGACCGAGTATAATAATATGAAGTTTTTTATTTTAATTTTAATGTAGATTTCAGTTCTAAAGCGATGTTGATGTAGATGATGTTGGGGGTAATGTTTTAGATGATTGGGTATTTGTTCTAGGAGATAACCATGGTCCTGGTGTTGTTCACTTTACTGGTGAATCAGGAATCTAGACCTATTGACTTGTTTTTTACTCCTGATTTTTTGCAAAATATAGTTTTTACAAATAATTATGCTGATACGTGGATTCAAAATAATCAATAACATTTGAGGTCCAAAATCAAGAGGTCATGGATGGATTAAACAGGGAAAGACTAATCTTTTAAAGATTACCTAGGAGTCGTAATCAAATTTGTCTTATCAAAAAAGCTAATCTTAAACTGTACTGGAATGTAAGTCATCCTTGTGCATCTACTCCCTGGTTTGTTTCCCGCTTGAATCGTGACCGGTTTCAACTTTTGCTTAAATTTTTTCATTTTACAGACATCCATGTGCCAAATCAACAAGCACTTAATAAAATTTATAAAATTTAGTTTTTATTTGAATATTTTAACAACAAATTTCTTTATTATTATTATCCACAAGAGACATTTCAATAGATGAGAATATGGTTGGCTACAAAGGAAAGACACCACATCTGCATCAATACAAGCCAAACAAACGTCATTCCCGATTTGGGATTAAGTTATGGTGTGTTTCAGACAGCACCAATGGTTATTTGCGTCAATTCGAAATTGGTACGTGAATAAAAGACCCAGATATAGCAGCCATTCCCTATGGTAGGACTTATAGTTTAGTTTTTCGTCTTTTGCGCCAAACTAGTTTCCTCCATCAAGGTCTTCACATAGGTATTGACATTTATTATACTTCTCCTCAACTATTATTAGATTTATATGCTCATCAGACCACTGCAACAGGCACAGTGAGAATCAACAGGAAAGGCCTACCACAAATCTGCACTAAATCAAATTTAAAAAACAAGGAGGTTTGTCAATACAGAAAAGGTCCTTTGTTGTGTGGGGCATACCAAGATGGTAAAAAAAAAACCTACATTACTATCTACTGCTGCCAAATCAGGCCGAAATGCGTAACAGAAGAGGAAATATAGCTATAAAACCAGATGTTGCTGCCCTTTACAATAAAACCATGGGCAGTTTAGATTTCGGTTATACTCAGGTCTATGTGTACTTGTCAGAGCGTAAAACAATAAAGTGGACAACAAAAGTTGCTTTTTGTCTATTTGGTAGGGAAATTTTAAATAGCTATTTATTGTATAAGCTCAATACAAATAAACTTAAGCCAATTTCAAGAATTAATTTTATGATGGCAATAGTGGAAAGTTTGGCCAGAGGTTTTTTTCTAGTGTAAGTAATTTCGAAAAGACGAACATCTAGAGAGATTGAAGTAGCTAGATGTACAATTGTCCCATACCCGTTTCCTTAACATACTGCAAATAGCAATCCATTTTTTTTTTTATTATTTTTTATTTGCCGTATATTAAAATTTACAATGAAATAAATCGTGTTCATAAATAAGAGAGCTGGAGCAAGCAGAAGACATAAACTGTCTTATCATCGAGCACCATATACATTGAAAAAATCGTCAGTTTATATACAAAAATGAAAAGTAGCTAAGTACATAATAAGAATTTTACACACGTTAGTTACAATATAAATATTAATAGAATATAAATATTAGTGTTGAAATATAACGCAATATATCAAAGATTAACAACAACATAAAGGTATTAAAGTTTTTCAACAAAAAATTAAATAAAAAGAAAACTGCAACAAAAGAGATATTTTAAATCAAAGTCATTTTTTAGATAATTTATATTATTTATGTATTTATTTTAAAAGAGATATTTTAAATCAAAGTCATTTTTTAATAAGAGACTCTTAGATTCTTTCCTGAATTGTTCCAAAGAGATGTTTTGAATTTTTTTTTTTTTGTAATGAATTTTGAAAAGTGTTTCCATAGAAACGGCCCACGGTATTGGATTTGGTAAGAACTTAGTTTTAAATTGGTTTTTGGTACAATAAAGTTGTTAATTGAAAATTTAGTAGGATACTTGTGCAAGATTTCAGTGAAATCTTGCACAAGTGAAATCTTGCACAAGCAAGACTAAAGTAACTTACACTAACGTAAGACTTAAATAACTAACACTAAAGACTAAAGTAACTTTACACTAAAGACTAACTTAACTTAACTTAACTTAAAAAGACTAACTTAACTTACACTAAAGACTAAAGTAACTTACACTAAAGTAAGAGTTAAATACAATAGGAGAAAGCCCATGTTTTATTTAAAACATGAATTGTAGAACTTGGTGTATATTAAGTTTATAGATACTTAGGGCACCAACCTTCCTTAAAAGAGGTTCGCAATGAAAAGTTCTGTGCGCACCAAATACAATCCTGCATGCGTGTTTTCGCTTACTATAAAATTTTTTTAATTTACTATAAGTAGTACTACTCCATACAATATTACAGTAAGAGATAAAACTATGAATAAATGAAAAGTAAATTTTTTTAAAGGAAGCAGTGTTTAGATATGGTTTAGTTTTATATAATATGGAAATATTTATTGAGATTTTATTTTCTATGTATTTTATATGAGGTTTCCATGACAAACTTTCATCTAGTATTACTCCTAAAAAATTAACGATTGGTTCCTTTTTAATAAATGTTTTATTGATTAAAAGATTAGGTAATATTAGAGAAACATCATCACCTTTGCTAGGTTTGGAGAATAAAATAAATTTAGTTTTTTCTACATTTAACGAAAGCCTATTACTTGTAAACCACTAGTTTATTTTTAATAGTTCTTCATTAAATATATTAAATAGAACTTTTATGTTTTTGTTGGAATAATAAAGAGTGGAGTCGTCTGCAAACAATATAACATTTAAAATATTCGATGCTAAGTATAAATTATTTATATACAATAAAAATAATAATGGTCCTAAGATTGAACCTTGGGGCACACCACATGTAATGTTTTTTTATTTTTCAATTTTTTTATAAATAATACATTGTGACCTGTTCGCCTAGTAATCTTCAAACCAAAGTAAGTTTTCACTTTTTACTCCATAGATTTCCAGTTTTTTTATAAGTATCTTATGGTTAACAGTGTCAAAGGCTTTTGACAGATCAATAAAAACTCCAAAGTTAAAATAGTCATTATTGAATGCATCTGATACATGATTAATCAGTTCGATTACCGCGTGGTTAGTTGAATTACCTTTTTAAACCCAAGTTGTTTACTGTATAGCAAACTATTTAACATCAAATAGTTATAAAGTCTTTTGTATATAATTCGTTCCAAAAATTTTGAGAAGCAAGGTAAGACGGAAATTGGTCTGTGGTTTGAAATAATAATTTCGTCACCAGTTTTAAAAATTGGAGTGATAACGGCAACTTTAAACTTTTTTGGCACAACACCTAGTTTTAATGAAAGGTCAAAAGTTTGAAATAATGACGGTTCAATGATATAGAAAACTGACTTAACAATATTTACACTAGTTTTGTCAATGTCCGCACTTTTATTACTTTTAAAACTATTAAAAGCATACCTTATCTCGCTTAGATTTAAAGTAGATTCTTCCATAATAGTATTACACGGTTTAATATAAGATTCAAACTTTATGGTACTTGGCGGAATTTTACTCGCCAAGTTATATGGTCACAATCTTGTAAAAATTAATGCAGGAAAAAAATTAAAATGTATAGCTGGGCACCCAACTCGAATCTGCACAGGTTGGCAGTGTTAATTATGTAGTGTTGTGCCTGTTTTTCTAAATATCACACAATAGTTGTGGACTAAAATCATTAAACTGGTTTTAATCTTATACAACCTACAAAAAAATAAAGTTCAAAAGTAGTTGTTTTCTCGTTTGTCTTTTTGTTATGTTTTTTGCCGATTTTTTTGTAGTTTAATTTTTCTGAACGGCGCTAAGTGGGGCAAAATTGCTTCAAAACTGGACGTTTGATAAAAATGAAAAAAGGCGTTATGAAGCATTTTTTGGTGGTAATGTATAAAAGAGTTTCCGGTATTCTGTATCCGGTATTATTCACGTACTTTTTTAGAGTAGGACTATAGAATCTATTATACAATTCATTTAACCCTGTTAAATGAATTGTATAATAGATTGATACAAGGAAAGGTCAAATGCATGATGTATTTATGATGGCCCTATTTAATAGAACTCCATCAAGTGCAGAGCTTGAAGATATGGCTAGATAATAAACATTACGTCATCCTTGTATCAAGGATCCAGAAGCAGTTAATGTTAGTATATTATATATGTACATATTTTTTTATTTTTTGCTTTTTTTATTTGAAAACAGCATTATAACATTTGCTGAACTTCAGTAACCTCTTATAATGATTTTTATCTTTATTTTTTTAATTATTTTTCTAAAATAAGTAATCTATTCATATTGATTTATATTTCGAGTGGTTTTATTTAGAATTGCTAAAAAAATCATTTAAGGAAAATTGTTTTAACAGTTAAAAAATAAGTAAAAGTATCAAACCAATTAAAAGAAAAGAGGATGATCTTCCAAAACAAAAAAAACGTAGTAAAATCAGCAAATCATTCAGTTGCAATAAATTCACTTCTTTTCAAACTAAAGTGTAGCTTTTTAATAATTTAGTACCTTTTTTAATACTTTTTAATTAGATATCAATAGTACCTTTTTTAATACTTTTTAATTAGATATCAATAGCAAAAAGTAATAGCATTTTAGTTAAGATGTATAAAGTGATATATGATATAAAAATATATTGATGAAATACGTTAAAAATATTCTGATTATACTATTTCGCTTATATTTTAAAATATTTTCAATCATTTAAGCAAACACAGAACCTCTTGAAGAAATTGTAGATAGACATTTTGTAAGTCTTCAAAAAGAATTTAAAAAGAAAAAACTTTGTATAGAATCAGTATCTAAATATCTTGATGGGAATTTTCCACGTAGAAGGCAATGGATTTTGGTGACAGAAAAAAAAAGTTAGAATTAAAATTTGACACATTGTTTTCAAGTTCATTTAGAAGTGTATTTTATATATATATATGTATATATATATATATATGAATATATATATATATATATATATATATATATATATATATATATATATATATCCGAGATCCATGAATTGGAGAATTCCGGTCCTATTTGTCTTTCATTCATGATTGTATTGGCAGAATCTTTTCTGCAACATCACAAAGAAAATACCTTCAAAGTTTCAAAGACATTAAATCCTCCTCTCGACTTAAAATCCTATTTAAGATACGTCGATGATAGCCATGCTAGATTTTCAAACATCCAAGAAGCAGAGAAATTCAAAATAATCTTAAATAAACAACACCCTGCAATACAATACACAATTGAGACAGAAAACCATAACATAACTCGGCATTTCCTAGATATAACAACAATAAATAACAGCAAAGGTAAGTATGAATTAAAAGTCTACAGAAAAGAAGTCATTACAAATATTCAAATAAAACTGCACTCGAATCACGACCCCAAAATTTTATGCGCAATATTCAAAGATTATGTTCACAGGGCATACTCCATATGCAGTGTTACACATTTAAAAAATGAGATAAACTTTCTTATTCAAGTTTTTAATGAAGATAGGTACACCGAAAGCCAACTAAAAAGTATTGCAAATCAAATTAGGAAAAAACGGTCCATAAATAACAATAGAATTCAATCCGAGAACAATGCTTTCCCAGCAGTATCATTACCGTGGATACTTTCACTATCACCAAATTTAAGGAAAATATTTAGAAAAGTAGTTTTCAAATCCTAATTTAAGAACAACATTAGCATGTAAAAATAAATCTAGATTGCCCCAAAATAGCCAGCCTGGTAAATATTTAGTTGAATGCAATTGCTCAAAAAAGTATGTAGGAGAAACAAAATTAGAAATTAGAACAAGAATTCAACAACAACAATAAAGTTTAAATGATGGCAAACATTATCAGTCAGCAATTGCAACACATAGCAAGTTTTTCTCTGAAAAAATAAACTGGGAGAAAACTAAAATTCTTAAAGTTGAAATAAAAAAGTTCGACCGTAAGGTACTAGAAGCACTCGAAATACAGAGGCACCAATGTTTCCCATCGAATGGCGGAATAAATCTCGATAATGGGCAATTTGTGAAAACTAAATTTTGGACTCCATTTTTTATATTCTTGCGTAACGAAAAAAGAAGCCATTCAACTGCTGACGTCAGTTAAATAATTTTTTATTAAACTGTTATTTAACGTTCAAAAAATTTTGTAATATTTTACGACCTGATGATAATAATAAATAAATTATTATTTGCATTAAGAGAATTCGTATTGTTTGATGTTTTCTTATTAATATATATATATATATATATATATATATATATATATATATATATATATATATATATATATATATATATATATATATATATGTATATATATATATATATATATATATATATATATATATATATATATATATATATATATATATATATATATATATATATGTGTGTGTGTGTGTGTGTGTGTATATATATATATATATATATATATATATATATATATATATATATATACATATATATATATATATATATATATATATATATATATATATATATATATATATATATATATATATATATATATATATCTTTATTTATTTATATGTGTGTGTCTATTTATGTGTTGTTTTTTTTGAATACATATGCTTTTCATTTTAGTGTGAGCATAATCCAACTGAAAATCTAAATAAAAAGATATTGATGTACAGTAGCGTGCAAAAGTTTAGAAACACCTACTTTTTTTCAGTTTTTAACGCATAACTTTTCATAAACTTTCTCAAATAACCTAAAATTTTAACCGAATATGCTCTATATTATAACAATTCAAAATTCATTTCACAAAATTTTTAAAACTCACCGGTCAATTAATTTTTATTGTTTTTTTGAAAAGGCTATCGTGCAAAAATTTAGAAACAGCTGAATTTGGATTATTATTTTTTTCTATAAAGCTGAAATATTGACTAAAACTTTCAAAATTTACAATTTTTTAATAAAATAGTTTCAATAAAAAAGTTAGTATATGTTGGCATATCCATTTGCCTTTAAAACAGCATCATAGCGACGAGGCATCGAATCAACTAAATTAATGAGAACATCCTGAGGAATATCATACCAACATTCTTTAATCAAACCAAATAAATTTTCTTTGTTGGTTGATTTTCTACCAACTAATTGCCTGCCAATGTACTCCCAAAGATGCTTAATGGGATTGAGATCTGGGCACTGTGAAGGCCATTCAAGAACGTTGACTTTTTTTGATTAAAAATATTCCTTAACAGATATAGCACAATGCTTTGGGTCATTATCTTGTTGAAAGATCCAATTGCAATTCATTTTTTCCTATGCATGGGGCAGCATAATGTTCTTCATTATGTCTAAATAAACTCTTTGGTCCATAATACCTTCTATGCGATGAATGGGACCCAGGTTGTCACGACTAAAACACCCCCAAACCATAACATTTCCTCCTCCATGTTTAACAGTAGGTAACTGATATTTTGGATTGAATCTGTCTCCTATTCAACGTCTGACATATCTAATTCCGTCACTACTGAATAACATAAACTTTGATTCATCGGAGAAAAGGACTTTTGACCAATCATTAACTATCCAACTGAGATGATCTCTCGCAAATTTTGTTCTGGTTCTTAAATTTCTCGCAGATATAAGAGGTTTCTTAACTGGACGGCGACCATACAGATTATTTTGTCGTAATCGACGTTTGGTTGTATCAACGCTACGGTTTGTGCCATGAAACTGACGCATAATTGAATTAAGTTCGACATCAGTCATGCGAGGATTATTCTTGCAAAACCTTACTAATAATCTATCAGCCTTTTCAGTTGTAACTATAGGTCTTCCAGAGCGAGGCTTGCTTTCAATAGTTTTGCGCTGACGAAACCTTTTCATAATGTGACATATTCCTGGTTTAGAAACATTGTAAAGTTCAGAAATCCTTTTGTAAGTCATTTTTTTCCCCACAGCTTTTATAATCAAATTCTTTATTTCATCTGAAACTTCCTTAGCCTTTCCCATGCTTTTAAAATATCAAATATTAAAAAACTTTACAAATAATTTCTCAATTAGTTATACTTCATTGCTTTTGAAATATCTCATGTTAATTCAAATAATAAATTTCAGAAAACATTTGACCTTATATAATGCTTTTGTTTACAAAAACCTGATCTTATTGCGGGTTATTATACTGTTTCTTAACTTTTGCACGGTAGCCTTTTCAAAAAAACAATAAAAATTAATTGACCGGTGAGTTTTAAAAATTTTGTGAAATGGATTTTGAATTGTTACAATATAGAGGGTTAGTACCCAAAAACCCAAACCCAAAAACCCACTCAAAAACCCACCAAAAACCCAAGACCAAAAACCCACTAAAAACCCAACTTAGTGGGTTTTTGGTCTTAAATTTTTTATTATTTATTGTTTTTTATTCATAAATCAATTTCCATTAACACAGCTGCTCAACAATTGTTCTAACAAAAACAAAACATGAAGTTTATTAAATCAATAAACTTCATGTTTTGTTTTTGTAATAAATAATTGAAAATTTTATTTTACTTGGAGCAATAACATTCAAACTTAAACATTTAAAACAAAGTTATCTAACAACTTAGTCATCAGCAATTGTGCATCTTGATCTTAAATGTCTGTAAATTCGTACAAGCATTTCAGCTTTTTCTCTTCCTAAACGATTCCTAATTTTGCTCCAAATAATCCCAAAAGATGAGAAAAATCTTTCAATGGATCCAGAACTAGCTGGACATGTGTGCAACTGCCGTAAAAATTTTGCAAAATTTGCAGGCAATTTGGAAGACTTAAATTCCTTCATTTCTATAATTCTCCACCAATTTGTTGATGATGTTGTGCTTTTTACACTATCGTTGAATAAATATGTTGGGAAACAATTAGCATCTTTTAGTTTAAATGCATAGTAGCCTGGCATAAATTCAGGATGGACTTTGTTTAATCAATCCTCGGCTTCTTCATCTTGACTTCTCTCCAATGTTCTTCATAAGTAAATAAGCAAAGTTATAAAAACTTGACATCTGTTTTTATTTAAAATTGATCAGATGCAATATTTTAATTTTTTTACAAATGTTTAGTTAACTTCATATTTTGGATCTGTTAAATTGGCCAGAAAATGACATGGAACAATTGCTTTCTTAAACCTCTTCAAAATATCATCTTTGTACAAAGCCAACTTTTCATTATGTATGAGGCTTTGCCAAATCTCAACTGCCTTAGACAAAGTTGTATCGTCTGCCTGCAACTACAGTAAACACAATAATTTTGTCAATAATTATGTAAATAAAGTTAATGATGGCATGGTGCCTAATATAAGTAGTTTTAGTATAGTTATTATAATTAAATTTAATACATCCAGTTACTAACTAATTTTATTAACCTTATCTAACGCAACACCAACAATTTTCAGTTGTGCATATAAATTTATTGCTTCTCTCTGTATTGACAGATTGTCAGTTAGGCTTCCTATCGAAGGATCAATGGATTTTATGTGCTCACCTCTAATTTCAACGTACAGAGAACGATTAGAAATGTATGTCTGTAAACAATCTAGTTGGGAGTTCCAGCGAGTATCATTTGGTAGCTGTGGCATAAGTCCACCTTTTTCCAATAACCATCCCTATAATACATTTATTCAAGAAAATTTAACAAAGAAATATTAAAAAATAATTTTGTTAAAATAAAGCTAGGATCTCTGTTGTCATAATTATCATTAGGCTTATATCATTAACACAGCTGTTTTATTTCAAAGTATTTTATTACAGAATATGATCAATAAGTAAATAACAATCTAGAATTCAATACATACGTGTGGTTGGTGATGATTACGAAAATATTTATGAATTGCTATAATATGCTTTACTATAGACTTCGGAGAGACATCCTTTTCAACCAAATTTAAATAATGAGCAGAGCAACCATATGTTATCAACATAGGGGCTTCAGCCTGCAAAAGTTTTCTCATTTTAGACATTTTATTTTCATTGTCAGTGCATACTGCAAATACCTAAAAAAAAAAATGCATATATATATATATATATATATATATATATATATATATATATATATATATATATATATATATATATATATATATATACATATATATATATATATATATATATATACATATATATATATATATATATATATATATATATATATATATATATATATATATATATATATATATATATATATATATATATATATATAAAGTAAAACAGCTAAACATTTAACACTTACATCTTTATTGAATGTTTCTTTAGCAACTTTGATTGCATCCTTAGCAGCTTGAGTGCAATATTCTGCTGTTATCGATTGGCTTCCATTGTCAATTGCAGAAATGAGATAGGGTTTATTTCCATTATGGATGCTATGAGCAATTATAGAATCATTTCTGAATGTACTCCAATCTTGAATTAGGGTAACAGCACAATCATCAGCAAAATCATTTGTCATTAAATTGATTACTTCTTCATTTATCTTTACTAAGAGTTCTGAAGATATCTGTTTTCTATTTGGTGGCTCATATCCAGGTCTAAGTTTTTTAAGCAGCTTGGTAAATTCAAGATTTTCTACTACATTAAACGGTATATTTGCTGAAAAAAAAAACCTTGCAATTTGTAAATCCAGTTCATCCTTCTGATTGCTTGTTGTTGTAGTAACAAATTTAGAAATGGATGTTTGCTGTTGCATCGTCATTGCAGTTGACTGAATAACTGACGAATAAGAAGAATCACTAATAAAGCTTAAGAAATCTTGCTCATTATCATCGGACAGGTTAGACTTATTTGATACTGCAGATGTAGATGGTCTTGACTCTAAAACTGATATATCACTTAATACTTCAACAGAATTATTAGCGCTTCCTTTATTCTTTCTTCTGCATTTATCCAAATGGATCTTAAATCTCTCTATTTTTTTAATTATGCTCACTTTGCAATAATTACAAATTACTCTATTTGGTTGATCACTTACTATGGTCACTTCATTCCACTCACTAGCCTTATTTCTTCCCCCTGAATGATACTTTGGCATGTTGAAGAAGTATAATCTACTTATATTTTAAATTTAACTAAAAAGATAACTCTATTTAAAGATAGATTTATACTATAAAAAAATGCAATCTGATTATTAATTAAGCTTTTGTATAATTAAGCTTTTTTATAAGAAAATATACCTGTAAAGAATGAAAAATAGCTTTATTATATTATATTATAAACTATAAAAAAGTTGTAAAGATATTTTTAAATTTGTTACTAAAGGTTTATACCAAACTTTAGCAAAAACCCAAAAACCCACCCAAAAACCCAGTTGGGTTGGGTTTTTGCTCAGAAACCCGGGTTTTTGCCAACCCTGGCACATACGGTAAAAATTTCAGGTTATTTGAGAAAGTTTGTGAAAAGTTATGCGTTAAAAACTGATAAAAGTTAGGTTTTTCTAAACTTTTGCACGCTACTGTACATTTAGTTTATTTACATTTAAGTACATTTTGGCCAAGAGGTTCTTATAATGAATGGACATAATATTTTTAAGTCTTTTAAATATTATCAGTCTCTTGCATTAATGAAATTTTGCTCTAATATCTGAGTATTATACTTAGACTATCAAAGATGTTCTGAAATTGTTGTGAAAACGTTTTTTTCTTATATTAAAAAGTTAGTATTTCTTGTTTTAAGAAAAATTAGTTCCTATGCTATGGACAAGAAATGATATTCTTGATTTTAGTTTTTTTTTTCTCAATTCAAGATTTACGATATTGCTGTGTATGAAACAAAAAAACTAAAAACAAAAAGTATACATTTTCAGTTGAAAAGATAACTTCTTTTAATTTCTGTATGAAAGAAGTAAAAGTTCATTTCAAAAACAAATCAAAATTAGACAAAACTATTTTATTTTATATTCTATTCCATAAACCGCGATGAGAAATAAATAGCTGTTTAAATTTAATTTGGCAGAAAGGTTCTTTTTCAAATGGGAAGATTGTAATTGTTTATGGGTTTTACATTATAAAGGTTTGTAAATACATTAGAAGATAAATGATTTTATATTTAAACATAAAATATTATAAATATTTAATTTTGTATACATTTAAAGCTTTCACAAAACAAATTAAGCGAGCTGTATGTTTCTGATGCGAATAAAACGATTTAAATATAGTTTTGTTCCCATTTTTTGCAGTTTAAATGGATGGACAGTTGCCAAAGTGCAATGGATAAACAAATAGTATAGTTGCTTTAATTGTTGTTTATTTAACATATGCCTCGCTTTACATATTAATCCAATTTGCAGTTTTTATGAAGGTTTTACCGATTTATTGTTTTCAGGATAGGTTTTTGTCTACAAAAGCTCCAAGAAGTTTTGTAATTTTTTCCTTTTTTATTGTTGTATTATCAATGAAAAGATTAGGTGTTGTATTTAAAAGACTTTTATTCCGGATATTGGATTATAATGTGTCCATTCTAAAAAGAAGGTTTGTGTCATCAGCTAAAAATTACAGTCGTTAAGTAAGAGGGTTTGTTAAGTTCATTTAAATATATTAAAAGTGATATGGTCTCAACTATGGATTCCAGTGGACACCACATGTTACATTTATTAATAACTGCAAAGAAGAGTCTTGGATATTAACGAGCTGCTTAAGATTACTAAGATCACTTTTTGAACCAGATTAGGGATTCATTTTTAATGCTATAGAGTTCTAATTTTTTTAATATAATGTGGTGATCAACAGTATCAAAATCTTTATGCAAATCGATGAATACTCCTAGTGTATAATGAGAATTTTTATAAGAACCAAAAATGCTGCGTGTTAGTTGGAGTATGGCGTGTTCAGTAGAATTATTTCTCTGAAAGCAAAATTAACTATTGTATAAAAGTTTAGTATCAAAAAAATAATTGTAGACTCTGTTATACATTAATTTTTCTAATATTTTAGAGAAAGCTGAAAGATAATTTGTAATGTTGCTTTAAAATAGGAGTTGATTTAAAAAATAGCAGTAATTTTTTGCATTCTTTTAGAAAATATGGAAAGAATCCCTGAGCAAAAAATCTTTTACAAATTTTAAAGAAAATATATTTTAAAGAGTCAAAGGAGTCTATTACAACATTTTGCCTTATTTTTTTTTATCTAAGCACTGCTTCAAATTTGCTGTTTGTTAGGTTTGAAAAATTTTGTACTTTGAATTATGTTGGTGATAACAACATAATTCAAAATCGTACAAAATAGTAATCGTTCAAAATCGTAAACAAGTCAGTAAAGTAACTTCTTTCGCATTTTTGCGGAGTTTTTCAAAGTGATTTTTATAACTAAAGTTATTTTTATGCTTGAATGATTTAGATTTTAGATAACAATACGGTTGTTATACAGTCATTTCATTTTCGATGATTTTTAAGTCTTTTAGTTATGTCCAAGTCCAAAGTCCAAGAAATAAATCTAAATATCTGAAAATTTCAAAAACCGAAAAAAATTTTATTAAAATTTCATTTCAACAATAATTTCTGGTTCGCATACCTTTTGTCACTTTTCTTGACATTTTAGCTTCAAATCAGCCGAATTTAAAGTTAACATTTAAATGAAATTTAATTTCGGTGTTTACGTTTACTTAACCGTGAACCCTATTCCTAACCCTCGCCCAAAATCAATATTTCACCATTTATAGCATTAACTCATCATTTAAACCACTTTATTATTACTATTATTATTATTATCAAAATTCCACGATTCTTTTTCTGCTTATAATAGAAAGGGTCTATGCTTCAGATATTTAAAAACATAGTAGATACAACAAAAAATTAGTCACTAAACTCAACATTCCACAGACTAAGCATTAATTTTCCACAAAGTAATTGGCACAACCTTTTTTAAAGATTAATTTTTTTTTAAGTAAACTCACTCATAAACAAGTTACTTCTAACCAGGGTTGTTACGACATAATATGTCTGGCAGATCTGTCGACATATTTTCTGCCGACATAAAATATGTCCCACATTTTTTCTATCGACATATTTTGAAATAACTTTATGTCTGAATTATTTTCTGCTAACATAAAATATGTCAGCAGAAAAAAATTCAGTTTTTTAAGTAAAAAATCCTTCTTTAATTTATCTTTTGGTTTTTTGAAAATCGCAAAGACTGGGAAATGTTATATCACTTCTCAAAATACCAGATTTAAAAGTGGAAAGGCAAAGTTTATGTTTTATTTATGATTTTTTCTTTTTAATTATGTTTATTTATGTAATTAAAAGACCAGATTTTAAGTTTTTATGGCATTATAATATAGGGGAGATGTATATCACAGAAATGTTTAGAATTTGAACTTATGCTTTTAAATGAACCTTAAGAAATTAAACTTTAAGAGCCCTCTGTTAGGTTTTGTGTTTTCATTTTTATTATATACATTCAAATTAATAAAAACATAAAATATGTCAGACATATTTTCTATCGACATATTTTGACATAATTTTATGTCTGAATTATTTTCTGCTGACATAAAATATGCCAGACAAATTTTCTATCGACATATTTCGACATAACTTTATGTCTGACATATTATTTTATTTCAATCTAACAAATTTATTGCGTATTTCAGCTTAATTTAAAGAGTAAAGTGAAAATAGATTAACAAATTTGTTGCTTTTTTGTAATCAGTTATGCTGCATAAAACTTTTAATTTAATCCTTATAAGCAAACATCAGTTGTTTCATAAAGGTCTTTTTCTGCCCTTTTTAGCGATGCATCATTTGATAGTATTGACTAATATTGACTAATATTTACTAGTATTGATGCATCATTTGATAGTATTGATTAGTATTGATTAGTATAGGCGGTTTCCCTAATAAGAATGTCAAAACCATCTCAAGCTGAGTTTTTATTACTGAAAGTCGTTTTTATTAGTATGACTAAACTTAAAATTATTCTTTTGATTAAAATAATAATAGAAAAAAACATTTTCAGTTATCTTTAATTAATAGTTGATCTTGAAAAATGTTTCATTATGAAAAATTGAATTCAAAAGATTCTAATAATTTATAACTAATTACGAATAATATACTTATAGTTATAATAGTTATGATATATTTAACATTAAAAAAACTGACAATTGCATTATAACTGCAAAGTTAACTTCCATAAATTTGTATAAAATGTTTTGAGTGAAATACATATTTTAATAATTATTTTTTTCGTTTTCCTTACGATTTAAAGTCAAAAATGAAGAATAATTTATTAAATGAACAAGTGAAAACTCAATTTGAAATTAATGTTAAATGTGCAAAAAATTTTACAAAGGCAAATTAAGTAACCTCAAAGATCACCTTCTTCGAAAACACAAAGAAAAAGCCGACGAAATTGAATTAGTTGAAGCTACCCCAGCCACAAGGCATCAAAATGGCAATGAAATTCAATTAATTAAACGAATCAAGCTAGAAGTTGATGTAAATCCATTAATTAGAGAAATGATTCGAATAATGATGCGCCGTAACTTGTCTTTAGCATCAGCTGATGAAATCGGACAAATGTCTTTAGTAAAAAATGCACTCAAAAAATTTAAAAATTTTATAAACCGTCAGAGCAAGAAACGCTACATTCAACATGCATGTGAAAATATTTTTTCGCTAATAAGAGAAGAAACTGAAAATGTTCTTATGTCGTTGATGTTTGATAGTGCGTCGCGATATGGAAGAAACGTGTTTGGAGTTAGTTGGAGATATATCAAGGACGGGGAAATAGTTGACAGAACCTTAGGCATAGTTACTCAAGAAGGTCGACAGTTTGGCGAAATTTTGGCTGCTCAATTGGAAAATGTGATTGGAAAAATTGGAAAATGTGCTAATGATATCTACTCAACTTGCACAGATCAAGTAAAAAATATGATGAAGGCTTAAAATATTCTCCAAAATGCACAAGATCAAATAAAAGTCATCCTTGAAATTTATGGTGATGAATTTATAGATTTCGAAGACGAGGAAACTGATATTGGCGCTTCAGAGAACCTAGAAGGGAATTATAGTGAAGCCCTCACTGTTTGCGTTGAAAAATCGGTTGAATTGTTTTGTTCAGCCATGTTTTGTGGCGCACATGTGTGTCAGCTAGTTGCCAAGGACGTAACGTCAATGTTTGAAGATGCATTGAATAATTTAAGAAAGAATGCTATTGAATCCAAAAAAGCAGAAAATATTCAAACATTTAAAAATTAGATAAAGATATTCGTCAACTAATTTTAAAATGGGCTCTTAATGAAGTGCGAGTGACATTAGACGTTGAGTTCAACATTCTTGCTTACTGGAAGAAAAATCAAAAAACAAAATGAGATCGACCCTAAGAAATTTTGCAAGTAGTTTACGGTGCAGTGTTCTCCAGCGTAAAAGCTGAACGTGATTTCTCTGGATTCGCTTTGGTTTATAGCCATCTACGTACTCGCATTTCAAATGATTTCTTAAACTCTATCATGGTGGTAAAAAGCAATCTGGATTTAATTGATAAATACAATTCGTTTAAAAAACTAGTTTACTTGTTTAAAAAACAATTCCCATTTTCTTTTAGTCAAACTTCAAAAAAAAGTCTGTTTTTCTACAAGGTCTCTTAATTTGCAATAGAATCTTTTGAGATTCAATTTTGTCTTTATAGAATCTTTTGAGATTCCATTTTTCATTATGAAAACATTTGAGGAATTGTCAATTATTTTATTGTTAAATAAATCATAACTATTATAACTATAAGTATATTATTCGTAATTAGTTATAAATTATTACCGGTTAGTCTTCTTAATATGAATTTAACGAGCTGAATATAATTTTTGCGAAATATTTCAAATTCTTCAGTTTAAATGAATTTGATTTGGCACGAAATTTTTGAAATTATGTGAACCGTTTTTTCATAGAATCTTTTGAATTCAATTTTTCAAATTACTTAAAAGTAACTGAAAATGTTTTTTTTGTTATTAATCAAAAGAATAATTTTAAGTGTATTCATACTAATGAAAACCACTTTCAGTAATAAAAACTCAGCTTGAGATGGTTTTCACATTCTTATAAAAGAAATTGCCAATACTAATCAATACTATCAAATACTATCAAATGATGCGTCAATACTAGTCAATATTAGTCAATACTAATATTGTACAGAAAAGGCAGAAAAAGACCTTTATGAAACAACTGATGTTTGCTTATAGGGATTAAAATAAAAGTTTTATGAAGCAAAAAAACAACAAATTTGTTAGACTATTTTCACTTTTACTCTTCAAATTAAGCTGAAATGCGCAATAAAATTTTTAGATTGATTTTTTCTTCAAGAATATCAAACAGCAAATATGTCAGACATAAAGTTATGTCAAAATATGTCGATAGAAAATATTTGGGACATATTTTATGTCAGTAGAAAATAATTCAGACAAATTTATGTCAAAATATGTTGATAGAAAATATCTGGGACATGTTTTATGTCGGCAGAAATTGTGTCTCAGACATATTTGACAGATAACAACCCTGCTTCTAACTTACATTTTACTCAGTTCAGTTCGTTCAAAATTAGAAAATTGTCAAGCTGATTATTGCCTTTCGATTGAAATTATTGAACAGATTTGCATCAACTACAGATTGCTGAAGCAACGTCAGATTGCTGAAAAGACTGAAAACTTGATTTGATTGAGCACACTCTAGCCATTTATATTTGACGTCAAGTATGCACCCTTCCACCATGTGGAAGGGTGCATACTTGTAAGAATTTGAAGGCAACGAGTTGTATTTGTGGTCTTCAAATTAGTTAATAAAATTAATTTTTTATTTATTTGTTTATTTTTACAATGAATCCTAAAAAAGTACCAACTAGCTTTGAAAAAAGTTAGTTGGTACTTTTTTAGGTTGAATCCTAAAAAAGTACCAACTAGCTTTGAAAAAAAAATCCTCAAAACGAAAATTTAACCGACTGAATTGTGTCAAATAGCCGACTAAATTCGTAAAAAAACGACTTTAACTTGAAAATCACCTTCTTTGGGGGGAGGGGGGGGGTGTAACACCCCTTCCCCCAAAAAATCGCCTCTGATTGCCATAAGTTAAGTAACTATTGATGAATGCAAACTAAAGCTGAGTTAGTGTAGATTTGTATAGGATTTGACTGGTTTTATATAAATATTTATAATATAAATATTTATAAATATACCAATATTTCTCGAGATATTATTGCGAACATGTTTAATATGATCTCTTCAGGATTAATTTTCATCTATTAAAACACCAAGCAATTTGTTTGGGAAAGAGCGCTCAATTTTAATGTATATATATATATATATATATATATATATATATATATATATATATATATATATATATATATATATATATATATATATATATATATATATATATATATATATATATATATCATTGGTAAGGATGTAGGAATATATTGAAATATTCGTTTAAAATGGAATAAGGAGAACTTAGTTTTTTCATGTTTAAAGGCTGTTAGCGTTAGCATTAAGCTAGTTTGATATTTATTATAGTTTTTTGATTGCTACTTGAAATAGAGAGATAATGTTACTATGAGAATAAAATAAAGTGGTGTCGTCAGCATACGAGATAGTAGTTATAGTATTTGATACTCTATATATATCGTTGACATAGGTTAAAACCGTAGAAGGCCTAAGATGGAGCTTTGTGGAACCCCACATAGGTTTTTTTGTCTGAAATCATTCAATCAAATCATCATTTAGAGATATAAACTGTTTTCGATCAGTTAAGTAACTAGTAAAACCATTTAGTAAGTTCAGTTAAGTAACTAGTAAAACCATTTATGGTACATATGGCTCCATATTATTTTAGTTTTTCTAGTAAAATCTGATGATTGACGGTGTCAAATGCAGATTGACAAATCTAGGAATATACCTAAAGTGAGTTTATTATGAGAATAATTTTTTTATTTGCTCCGCTTGAATAACTTCAACTAATTTTATAAGTGCATGCTCAGTAGAGTAAGTTGATCGAAAATCATATTGGTTACAATAGAAAAGATTGATTTCATTCAAAACTGCAAATAGCCTATTATACATAATACGCTCAATGATTTTTGTGAAAAAAAACACCGATATAGGTTGATAATTTTTCACCAGACTTTCATCTCCTGTTTTAAAAATGGGTGTAATCTTTGCAACTTTCAGTTTATCTGGAAGAATACTTGTTCTAAGCAATTTGTTCAAAATATCTTTTAAAACTTCTTAAATAAAACCATAGCAATCTCTTATTATGCTACCTGAAATAGAATCACTATCTGTTGCTTTGTTTGTGTTTAATTTTTTCATCAAATCATCAAGTTCTTCACACGTAAGTTATTTAAATGCTATGTTTTTATCAGACTTCATAAGATAGTATAAAAAATGTGCAGGAGTGTGTTTAATTTTACAGGCTGTGTCTGTATTGACAAAAACTCGTTAAATTTTGTGAACGTGTTATTTTGTAAACAAAATTTTACACTTCATTAGTGTAATGTCTATAGTAATCACACTTAGACGTTTTTTTCGCGTTACTTTTCTGTTCTAACAGCTTGCTTTTGAAGTATGTAGTTGTGGCTATTTTTTCCTTGTACACAAGTCAGAAATTTAAGGTTTAAGTTTACTATCCGAGTACCCCAAAAATGTTAACAAATATTGTAAGGGTGCATCTGGACACTTCATTTTCATATTTAGAAAAATCTGGGAGGTATCACATTTTTAGAAAATTGAAATAGAAAATCTGCTAAAAAGTCATTATTTTCGTACTTAAAAAAACTAAATATATTGACGGAACAATAAAGTTAACAGGAAAATTAACAGTAAAACATAAAATAACTTTATATTCCAAGTTTTTATGCTCTTAAATTTTGTATTTACACATCAACTTCATTAGACAGCTCTTGGACATATCTAAGTTGGTGAAAAAGGTTTAGATATGCTTGAATTATATTAGGAACATAGTATGCTTAGTAAAGTAGAACATATTGATAGAATATAAATAATTTATTAGTATTGTAATATAGTAAAATATTAGTATTGTATGTCTAATAACCTAATATATATAAATAATAATAATATAATAAATAATAAATAAAATCTTTCAAAAACTGTTTGTACTAATATATTTATGTCTTTTTGAATAAATATACAAATTTTTTTAACTAAAGATTTCAATAATGTTTATGTTTTCATGTACAATTAATGTTCAATAACTTATAAATTATTTGAACTGAACACTTCAGCAATTCTTTTGCTTCTTTCCTTATGTTTGTTGCTGTACTGCGAGACTCCAAACCTGTTTATTACACTTTTCATCTTGGAATGGCAACATTCAGATGTCTGCTCATTAAACTGCCCAAGGGAAAGGCTACTCAAATCAACAAATGTTTCCAGATGTGCTGTTACAGCATGTACTTTCCAAGTAACCGTGAGCTGTTTACCTAAAAACTAAAAAAGCTTACTATAAATATGTTTATCAATAACTTGGTTTTAAATACAAAGGGTAAAGAAAACAGCAATTACCTCTCTGCAATAGTCTTGCGCATCCTTATAGCTTTGTGTAAAACTTTTAATTAAAATTGAATAGTTTGGGTCAAGTTTATAGCCAAAGACACTATGAACAACCTTATTAAATTTTCTCATTGTTTCTAAGAGAGGATACAGTTCAACAGGCATTATCAACTCAAGTTTGTCGCAACTTTTAAGTATCTCTCTACACGTGTTTCCTTCAAATGTTCTTCATGGTAACCTTTTCGAAGGCATCCAATGCTCTTGACCCAATCTATAAATCCAGGCCAAAGTTGCATTATAAATGCTGCCACATGGTTAACAAATCCCATCAGAAGGTGAAGTTCTGGTAATGGAATCTCTCTTATTATACTTAGGGATTTGTCTTCTATCTTAAGCAGACAAGGATTAATGACATTCTAAATATATGGAAATAAATTTTTTTTATCCTATTTAAAATGATGAAATGGTAATGGATGATAAGTTTCGAAAATATTTACAATATATTTATTCATTTATACCTTATATTCTTTCATTCTTTTCACCGGAGATCCTGCAGATGAATACAGTTCATAGTAATTATTCAAAAATTGAAATGTTCTTAACTCTCCAGCAAATAATTCTGAAGAACCTTCACACCATGCACAAGCATACTTTCAATTTATAAATATATTGTAGGGTACAAAAACCTTTTCCTAATATAGTTTTTACCATGATATGTCTTATTATCTTAATATTATTTAAAACAAACACACGGAAATTCCTAGCAATATGTTGATTAACTTTATGTCAGAAGCCAATGAGTACTTGCATTCATGCAACTTTAATCTTTCCACAATCATTGTCATGTTAGAATGATTCTCACTTACCCTTTCACAATAAGATCCTCCACCTTTAATATATATATAGATATACTTACACACATACATATTTGTATATAAATATGTACAAATAATATTTTTTAAAACAAGTTTTCAAAAAGACGATAATTAAAATATCACAAGTAATATAAATTAAATAAATTAAATACAAATACCTGAATCTATTCCAACCTTTACAAATTTATTTTGTGGAACCTGCCCTCGATATTTCATTACAAAATCCGGAAATGCTGTAATATCTTCAATATATACCAAGTGTCTCTTCACTGTAGCATAGTCATTATCATTTTCTTTTTCTTGAAAGTCTAATAATTCAGTGACATAAAAGTTGGAAAGTAGTTTACTTTTTTCATCCAGGGCTTTCTCCATGTTTGACTCAAACTTTACAACGCTTTTCCTCAAATTTTTTTAACATTTCATTTGACTTCAATTGACTAAGTCCTAAGGTATTTACCAAAACTTCTACTTCATTATAAGGAATCTTTCTCTGGTCACTTTCCCGAGTACCGAGTGTAATATGAATACTTTTACCTCCTTAATATAATATAAACTGTTATTTTAAGAACGTACATAACTGCTATTTTTATTTAACAATATTTTACCTGTTCTGAGAATGGCTTGAGCTCCTAGACTTTGCCCTTGATCAGAATAAATTTCATTAAGAAGGGAAGAAGCTACTTGTTCTTTTACTTTTTTAGAAATTTTAGAAATACTCTCAGAAAGATTTGTGCTACTCTTTAAAGGGGAACATTTGTGGGGTTTACCTTTAGCAATTTCACATAAACATATTTGGCAAAGTTTCAGTGTTGAGCTAGTTCCCTTTTTCATACTTTTATTTAATAATCTATTTCTTCCTTGACTGCATATACTGCTTAATACTGAGCAATCTCTAGAGGTTTGCAAGCTAGACAAATCAGAATTTTTCCATTTTAAAGAAACTGTGTCTGCAATAGTTTTACCAGCCTTACAGAGATACAAGTTTTTCTTGCAACCTGGGCATAATCTTGTAGGGTAGGCAAATACTTTAAGTGAAAACTCAGGCTTACAGAAAACTTGAACCAGACCTTCCAAATTTTTATTAACTGGAACGCATTTGTTGTTCTTTTCAAGGCAGCAATAGCAAATGATCTTTTGAAAAAGTACATGATTTCTTTTAAAATAGTATTCTCTCTTCTCCTTAAAGAGCAGAGGAGCCATAGATTCTATATATTAGGTATCTATAATAAAATAAAAATAAAAATGTGTAGTCAAAAAGAAATATTTTTAATAAAAAATGTTTTTTTGACCAACTTTGTGTATTCTAATAATGTTTATGTATAAATATTAAATTAAAGACCTTGAAAAGTTGATATATGAACATTTTTTTAAATAAACTTCAACTTTCTGTCAGTATATTTAGTTTTTTAAAGTACGAAAATAATGACTTTTTAGCAGATTTTTTATGTCAATTTTCTAAAAATGTGATACCTCCCAGATTTTTCTAAATATGAAAATAAAGTATCCAGATGCCCCACTGACTATATTTGTTAACATTTTTGGGGTACTCGGATAGTAAACTTAAACCTTAAATTTCTGACCTGTGTGTAATGGTACTTTTTTTAAGTAAAAATCCTTCTTTAATTTATCTTTTGGCTTTTTGAAAATCGCAAAGACTGGGAAATGTTATATCACTTCTCAAAATACCAGATTTAAAAGTGGAAAGGCAAAGTTTATGTTTTATTTATGATTTTTTCTTTGTAATTATGTTTATTTATGTAATTAAAAGACCAGATTTTAAGTTTTTATGGCATTATAATATAGGGGAGATGTATATCACAGAAATGTTTAGAATTTGAACTTAGGCTTTTAAATGAACCTTAAGAAATTAAACTTTTATAGCCCTCTGTTAGGTTTTGTGTTTTCATTTTTATTATATACATTCAAATTGATAAAAACATTCATATTAAATCGAAAAAACAGATTTAAAACTCGAAAAAACTCTTATTTTTTTTTTGCCCTTTGATATATTTGGAGACATAAGACTGGTTAGAAATGAAGCATATAACTTAAAACTTGTTTTAAAATCTTGTTTATTTTTAGTAAATGTTTTATCTTTGTTTGTACGCAAAGTTCTTGGATCCCGAGAAAAAGTTTATTTCTTACTTTTTAGTCCATTCATAAAATGTTATTGTTAAAAAGTTTTTTTTATATATTTATTTTTATAGATTTAAATACTATTTATGAAAAAAAAATTATTTTTTTTTTCTTTCAGTATATCCATATAATGTCTTTGGAAATGGCAGTGGAAAAAGTAGAGCTAATTGGACAGAAGGTCAATTGCAGGCTCTCAAAGCTGCGCAAAATGGATCATTGCAAAGATACATAAAATACAAAATTCTTTGTAGAACTCAACGAAATCACTTGTGTACAGGATCCCAGAAAAAGTCTTTAGGAAGAAAAACTACGCTTGAGCAAAAGCTAGTGAGCAAAAGTTGATATCAAGAATTTTCAGATTGTCAGACATTGGCCAATAACATCAAAACTCTTGCGGGCATATGTTTTTGAGTTTGTGGAAGGAAACAATATTAACCATTGCTTCAATGTCAACGAAAAGCTGGCAGGTAGAAACTGGTGTATTAATTTCTTAACGCGTTACCTAGAAATTAGCTGCCGAAAAGAGCAATTTATGAACCCAGCAAGGGCACAAAAAATGAATCCGTTTATTGTTAGGGGCTATTTAGTCAGACTTACAGTTTATCGAATCTTATCTTTTATGGCTTGACCACTTCAATAAATATAAATCAAGTCTCTGTTAATTATTGATTGTGCTAATTGTGTAATTATTGTGTAAGTTGTGTAATTGTGTAAGTTGTGTATTGTGTAAGTTGTGTATTGTGTAAGTTGTGTATTGTGTAAGTTGTGTAATTATTGTGTAAGCTAGTTGTGTAATTATTGTGTAAGTGCTAGTTGTGTAATTATTGATTGTGAATGTTAGAATAGTTGAAAATGCAGAAAGCTTTGGGATTCATATTTTTTGTTTATCAAGCAATACTACCCATGAACTGCAGCCCATGGACAAATCTGTCTTGAAAGCTTTCGATTCCTATTGGGATTAAGAAGTCATAAAATATTTGAGGATACATCCAGACAGAAGAATAACCAAACCTTTATTTGGAAAACTTTTTAAGCCAACATGGAACAAGTGCATGTCAATTAGCAATATTACTAGTGGTTTCAGGGCTACTGGGATTTATCCTTTTAACCCGAATGCCATTTCAGATACTGCTTTTTTGCCTAGCACTGCGACAGAAATTGATGATGCATCTTTTAATATGTGCATTACTGAATCTGGTCCTTCAACAACTGCATGTCAATTGGCAATATTACTAGTGGTTTCAGGGCTACTGGGATTTATCCTTTTAACCCGAATGCCATTCCAGATACTGCTTTTTTGCCTAGCACTGCGACAGAAATTGATGATGCATCTTTTAATATGTGCATATTTGAATCTGGTCCTTCAACAACTCCAGTCGTCTAACGAGGACCTTTAACAACTCCAGGTATCTAACCCGGTCCTTCATCAGCGTCAATCATCCTACCCGGTTCTTCAAAAACTTCAGTTGTCCATCCTAGTCCTCCTTCAGCTTCAATCATCTGCCCCGGCCCTTCACCAGCTTTAGTCACCCAACTCGGTCTCTCAACAGCTTCAGTTATCCAACCCTGTCTCTCAATGGTTTCAGTCGATCAACCCAGTCCCTCAACAGCTCCTGTTGATCAACTCGAAATAAATCTTAATGTAAGTTTCACTTTAATGCCGAGTCTTGCTAAAAAAAAAATATTGCTATGGTCGGTCGACGAAAGAAGATTTTCAATTTTTCGCTTCTAGAGCTGTTAATAAAAAGAATAAAGGCAAATGAAAAGCAAATGTAAAGAAAATGTGAATGATTAGTTTTGTTCATTGTGTCAGCAAAAGTCTGTGGAATGTATGCGACAATGTTGTAAATGTAACGTAAGCAGTAAGGTGGGCCTTAAAACCCACACCAACCTTACAAATATTATTAGCTAAAAACGATTACTGTATAAATCAAGGAAGTTTTTACTTTAGGAAAATATTTAAATTAAAGTAAAGTAAATATTTACTTTAAGGAAATATTTACTTTAATTTAATTTACTTTATTATTTATTTTAAATGATTCTTGAATAACTCTTTTCTTACAAACAACTATTTATGTTAATGTTTCTTGTCGCTCCCGGTGAGAATTTAGATAAGATCTTATTTGATCCAAAAAATGATACTCTTTAAAGAGCTATTCTTAACCTTTATAACATCTTTTTCTTTTGACAGAGATTTTCTCTTTTTGTATATTGCATTTTTATAAAAACTCGTAATCTGTAAAGATTAATTTTTCTCGTATTGGCGAACTTTTTAACGGTCAGTTACTAAGTTTTTAAACTTTTTTAAAGTTTTTTTAAGTTTTTAAACTTTTAACGATCAAATAATAAAAGTAATTTTATCGAAATTTTTTAATTCAATTATCTAAGTTATCTAATGTTAAAAGTATTGTTAAAATTATCTAATGTTAAAAGTATTGAGTTTTTTATGTTATAAGAAAAATAAACATTTATTATTTAATATGTAGGTATCCGTAGAAAATATTTTCAATTATTTTAGTTTAACAGTAGGCATTTTGATAGTATAAGCTACTGTCAAAACGCCTAAAAGATGGTTGAACATGTTTTCTAGGGATACCTTCATATTAAATTATAAATATTTATTTTTCATAACCAGAAAAAACTCAAAATTTTTAACATTTTCTAAGGTATAAACTTTATATCTTAGAAAATGCTGAGATTTTTATACTATACATAAGCCAAGTCTAAACACGCTTTATATAGCAAATTGATACTTTGTTTTATAAAATGAAAATAGTACATGTATCGATTAAATAATTATAAAATTTTGTTTTGGTATTACAAATAGAACTCTAATGCAATCATTATTTTAAAAATAGTGACCGAATATCAACGTTTTGAGGTAAAAGTAGGAAAAACTAACAAAATTTAAATTAAAACAGCCATAAATCCTTAACCATTTAAACTAAAATTTTATCCAGAGTATGAGGCAATTGGCTACATTTTTACTAGTTTCCATCAAATTATACAGAGAGGTTCTCATTCTCCTGGAGTTTCTATTGGCGCAGTATGAAGTCAAAATTCCACTCAATTTAAACTTTCGATTTAAACTCCTGTCTGCGGATAAAATATTTCAAAATTTGCATCATAAGGTACCTTAATGTGTACGCTACCTTTTCATATAAGTGTTGTCATCTAGGTTGGCATTGCTTGGGTTAGCTAAGTTAACATTATCAGGATCCATGATAATTGTGTTTTGGAAACAGTTCATTTATGCATTTAACTTTCAATGCTTTTTTTAAGCTATCAATAGCAATTTCAGTTAACCAAATTTATATTTAATAAAATTAAATAAAAAATCGAAATAAAAAAATGTATGAAAGTTGAATTAAAATGACTTTATGAAAACAATTTTAAATTTCCAAACAACTCAAGTTTTCACATTTTAAAAGTAGTATTCTTTCTACTAAAATAAATTTTTTTAATTAAAATAATAAAATTAATTTGAACCGTAAGTTATTATTGTTAATTCATTTATTTTTTATTATCCTCAAGGTATTTATTATTCCTCGGGGTCAGAGCAGCGAGAATTAACAGCTACTTGATTTTTTTATTTAGTACTATAACTTCATATCACGAACTTTGAAGACAGTGCTGCTACGTGGTGAAATAGGTACGTACGGTAAAACTGTACCACAATCACATTTTCATTCATGTCTAAAATATTTAGATGGACTCTTAAGAATTGGTTGTAAAACATTCACGAGAATGTTTGACCAATGTACAGACCGATTCGAGAATATTTTACAGACCAATTCGAGAATCTTTTACAGACGAACTCGACCACATGAGCCTGTAAAACATTCTTGAGAGTTGGTCTGTAAAACATTCATATTTTTTAGACAATCATCTCAAGGCAGTCGATGGTGAATCCGCTGGTAGTGGTCATTTTCTGCAACTTTAAAACCTACATCACCCAAAAAAATTAAAACCGTGTTAATGTTTAATTATAAACAGTTTTTTTTAAACATTATTTTTGATACCAAATAATAAAATGTAAAAAAATTTAAAGTGTAGAAATGGCATTACGATGATAATTCTCGTTAACACTGACGTATTTCTTCCTTATGTTTTATAGCAATTGCCAAAAAATAATAAAACACAATGAAAACTTCATGTCTTTGATTATTTTTCATCAAAAATTTGCTTAAAAATAACGTTTTTACGAAAAAAGTTTTACAGAATGTTTTTTTAGTAATCTTATATTTTTTTATAATTATATACTAACTTTTTTAAAATTATATATTTTTCAGTTATCACAATACTAACCAATTTACGTTAATACATTTTAATTAATTTGCACTTTCATTTTCCAATTATATTGATTTTCCAATTAAATTGAGGTTTTGCTCTAAGTGCATGCTTTCTATTGTTGCTAATATTCACCGTTTGACCTCAACTTGCGTCACACCTGTGTACATTTTTTACGTAAGTTTTATTATCTACTTGTTCACGTTACGCAAATTATATGCGCAAGTCTTTTCAGTATTTACGTTTTATACCACTCATCTTTACAATCATATCATGGTAAGTCGTATTTTCATCGTATTGATTATTTATCGTTTCCTACTTACTGATGGAATAAGAGAATAACCAGTTAATAACAATATAAAAATGCGTACTCAGTTACACATGATTATAAGTACTCTTTTTTTTTAATTTATTTTCGGTTTGTTGTATATCTTATTTGGTATCTAAAACACTATTTATCTGATGATATCTGATAAGCTTGTTTAAATAGTGTTATTTATAAAAAACTTAATAAATATATATCATAACTATTGCGCATTAATACATTTCGTTCAAGATTCCAAATAAAATGTATTATATATATTTATTTTATATATTAAAATTTTAATGCTTTGCTTTCTTTTTTTCTAACATATTTCTTTCTTTTAACTTTGGCGATAACCAGCCACTGATAATCATCGTGAAATTTTATATTTTCACAGAAGATTACTATTATTATATTACTCATATTATATTATTATTACTATATTATTACTACTTATTACACCCATGTAATATTATTATTATATTATTATAGTATAAACTAGAGTTGTTAACCGGAATATTTCGTACAATTTCGGAAAAATAAAATTCTTTCGTAAGGATATTGAGAATCAGGAATTTTTTTTTTTCGTACCAAATTTTACGAAATAAATAAAACCGTCGATGTTCATTTCGCAAATGCTACTTACGAAATGTAGCCTTTCGCAAGTTGAATTACGAAATAAAACTATTTTGCTACATACGAAAGTAGCGCTTACGGAAGTCGCACTTGCGAAACGAGCTCTTTCGCTAAACGACGTTTCGAAGTCTATAAAAAAATTTTGTTGGTCAAACGGATATAATTGTGAAAAATAAAATTTTTATATACCAAAAGGTTTATAACAAAATTTTATTTTCAGTATGGCAACATATGAACATTTTAAGGTTTTATTTTTTAAAATAATGATAAAAAACCAAATTTCTTTCGAAACGAATTCTTTCGCACCGCAACTAGCGAAACAGTTCTTATCGAAAAAAAACTTACGAAACGCGGCATAATAAATATATTTAATTACGTTTTATGAATCAAATACGTATAATTAACTAAGTAATTAAAATACTAATTTTTTATATGATATTGATAAGTTTCAGTTTTAAACTTCTATAAAGGAATCAAGACTTTCATAAAATATACTTTTTAGAATGTCATTTAATGAATAAGAATTAATAATGAAGATAACTTGAACAACGTTAACATACGAATGCAATTGCGAAATCAGGAAACAATTCCTTTGTTGAAATCAAAAAAAGACCTAATTGAAGTGATAAATGCTGAAACTTAATTATATAATAAATTGCCTAAAAATAGCTCTTACTTGTTTTCAAATAGTATAATTTTGTTGTTTAGCAGGTGCAATTTTCTATTTTTTAGGTGCTCTGTTATATGCTCCTTTGCTTTTATTTCCTCAATAACAACAAGTAAATTAAAAAAAAATTTAAACACATCCTTTTCAATGATCTTTTCTTAAATGTTTTCATAAATAAATAAAAAAAGTAAGGGTAGGAGGGTGGGAAGGACATGTGTTGTCCCTTGTACCAGTGGCCCTTGAAAATGCTTTGATTTTTAACATCCCAACGTTATTGGGACTATACGACTGCTGAAAGTTTTAAAGCTTTAGCTGTTTCGGAGAGAAGTAAAAAATTAGTTGAGAGATTTTGTAGCAAAAAAACGGGTGCATACAATACGACTCTTCCCCTTGTCTTTGCGACTAGAAAATATTTTAACATAGAAGCTCAACAGGACTATACAAGTGCTGAAAGATTTAGAGCTGTAGCTAGTCTGAGAGGTAGTGATAATTTAATTGCAAGATTCAGTAAGAACTGACAACGTTCAAACAACACTTAAAGTTCAATTAAAATTTGTAATAGAACCAAATATTTTACAAAGTTTTTATAAAAGAGAATATAAATAGTAAACCTCGAATTCTGCTAAGCCAAAGGCAATAAACAACTGAGTAAAAAGTTAATCAAAGTCGCTACTTGATAAATATAAACATATTGTAGGGTGGAGTGAATTTTAGTTTTTTTTACAATTCGTTTAGCTTGGGTGTGCAAAAGTTGTCAATTCATTTCAGAAATACTCTGGAAAAATATCAATGCTCTAGGAAATTATCTCGAGGTTCCTCAAAACCTTTAAAATTTTAATGGGTCCCTAATATCCCTAATATTAGGGATATAGGGTATATATATATATATATATATATATATATATATATATATATATATATATATATATATATATATATATATATATATATATATATAAATATATATATATATATATAAATATATCACTGTATATATATATATATATGTATATAAATATATATATATATATATATATATATATATATATATATATATGTATATATATATGTATATATATATATATATATATGTATATATATGTATATATATATATACGTATGTATATATATATATGTATACATATATATATATATATGTATATATATATGTATATAGATATGTACATATATATATATATATACATATATATATATATATATATATATATATATATATATATATATATATATATATATATATATATATATATATATATATATATATATATATATATATATATATATATATAAAGAGAGAGAGAGAGAGAGAGAGAGAGAGAGAGATAGATGTGTATATATATACATATATATATATTTATATACTGCATTTTTACTTTTAGTACTTTGTGGGTACCCTTTTTGCATTATTTTTACTTTTAAAAATTACTATTTTTTATTACAGTTTATACGTTATATTAGCAAAACTCACAATATAAAACTGATCTAATCGCACAATTTTGAATTTGTTTTTAAGTAAATAGATTGTACTTCCTTTATTTAAGGTGGATTCCCCTAAAAAAAAACATCAAAGAAAAAAAAAAATCAAAAATTTTTGGGTAATTGAAATTTTTTATTTATTTGATGTATAAACTGAACCAAACAAGTATTTACGAATAAACCTTCTTTTTAGGCACTGATTTAATTAAGCCAATTATAACTAAGTATATAAATTTTTGCTTTTAGAGAAACCGTGCCGTTGGGGTAAAGTGGGACAAGTGTGAGTAGAATTAGGACAAACAAATTTAAAACAAATAAATTTAAAACAACATTTTAAACAAACACAAATTATTATATAGAAACCGATAAAATCATAAAATCACGAAATCGACGTAAAAATGTTTAAGAGCTTTCACCAATTAAAATAATTAAATGGCAACGAGAAGGAGCGGGGCATTATTATCTCTTTTTTCTGTCCCACTTCACCCCAATGTAAACACTTTTTTAAGGTACATTTCAAAATTAGGGCTTCTAGTGCTGTTTACGTTAAATATCAGTATTGAGGCACCACTCCTAATTTGAAATTTCAGGCTGTTCCGGTTCTCCCGCGTCGTACTTCTCCCCACTCTCCCCTAATTTTTAAATGTCATTCTATACTCTTTCCAATGATATATTATTTGAGGGGTCATTTGAAGTATAAAGATAAAAAATTTAGGTTTTAAAATAAAAGTTTGTATTGTTTTTCTTTGTATTTAAGTTTTTAAATTGCATTTTTTGCGGCATATGATTTTCATACAATTTCAGGTTTTTCAAATCTCATATTTTCATAAATATCAAACTTTATAACTCAAAGTTTTTTTTAAAACATTCTTCAAACATATACCTAGAAACTAAACGGAAAGAAATTAATGACTCTTTATTTGATTTCATTTATTTTAATTTTGCATTTAGATATAGGGTTTTAAAAGTGTACTTTTTTATGTTGACCGCCATCATAGGATTGATGAAGTTTCAAAGAAACTATTTAAATATATGTGATTTTAGTGAATTGTTTTGTATGTGGTTTTCTTAAATAACGTCCTCCATTTTTATAAAACGTTTTTGTTGGTTACATAAAATTTTTGACTTATTTTGCATCGACAATAATTCTATTTATCTGGTTTTGCATGGACAGAATAATTTAAGGCAGGTAAAATATTATTAAAATAGTTGCTTTTGAATATAATTGTTGAGATTATTTGTAAATATGTATGAATATTTATGGGTGATTTCACATAGTTGCGGTCGTGACATTTCTACTGCAAAAGGTAAAAATATAAGTAAGGAACTTAATAAATTTGTTATTGTTGTTGGTAATGTGTTCATTTGATCTCATACTACTATCTGAAAAATTTACCGTAAGTTTTATACTATAGTTGCATCGCTATGTCAAAATAAAATCAGTTGCGGTCATGACAGTTACAAAAACAGAAACAGAATTTGTTTAAGTAATTTTGGTTTTTGGTAAAAAACATCTTCAGTCAAATGTATTAAATTTACCGTCGAATCTTTGCATATGGCTTTATGAAAAAGCTACGCATTTTGATTAATAACTTGCCTTGCTTTAGTCTTTTGTCATGCTCTTCTTTTTATAGTTCCTCCTACCCCATCAATGGCTCTTTTTCTGTTGGCTGTTGCAAAAAAATTCCAATCGAAAGTTGGAATATTAAATGTCACTCAACAATGCTTCAGGAATTTTACCATGAAGCGGTTTTTAAATTGAGAAGATGAACCATCACTTTTGTGTATAATTAAATTGGTTGCGTAAGCCTTTAAAAAAAAATCAAAAATGTTATGCATCCCTCAAAGATAAAAATAAAAAATATAAATTGAACTGCTTAAGTAAAATACCTTTAAAGTTAATTCAAAGAAAACAATGACGCAAGTTTTGCTGTGATCATTTTTATCTGTTAAACAATCATAATTTTCAAATCTTTACCGTAAACAGCAATGAAGCAGTGAAGATTTTTATTTGAGATTGACTCCAATAAGCAATTTGAACTTGATCTTGATTAGTACAGCAATAGTTTTGGCCAAAATCAAAGTGTATTAATAATTCACCATCCATGATATTATCTAATTAGTGAGACGCTTAGTGACGTTTAAATAAATGGTGAATTGAGAAATTTCAAAAAAAACTCCGTATATGTTGCATTCAAAGACTGTTTGATCAATCCCTGCTGTAGACGATTTGTAATCTTGTCTTTGTACCAATTTACTTATCTGACTTCAATGCATTCTTCCTTTTGCGTTTTGGATCGTGGTGATGAAGATATTTCTTCGCGGTTGTAAAACTCTAGTACATGATTGAATATACTAGAAGATAAATGGATGCGTTTTTTTTATCTTTGATATATCTAGTAAAGAGATGTTCATTTCTATTGCTAACTGTTTATTGACATAATCTGCGATTTTCGTAGCGACTTTGGTAAAACCAATTTAACGCACACGCTTCTGACGAACTTGAATGATAGGTTCTTCCATTTGACTAGAAAAAGAACAAGGAATATCAATAATACCTGAGCATTTTGAAGATCTCTGTGTTTACGCCGTCGTAATTTAGCAAGCTCCTTATTTTTCAATTCTTGCTCTGGCGTAGATTGTTGGCGACGAATATTACTTCATTCTTCTATTTCTTTCAATTTAGTTTTCTTTCTCTATAATCTTTACAAACTTATTTGTGCGATTTGTTGGGCGTTGTTTTAATGGACATTGTTTTAATATTTATATGTTTCCTGTATTTTTATGTAGAATATGTCAAATAAGTTATATTTTAAATTAGTTCATAACGTTTAAATAGTTATATCGATTGTTTAAATTACTCTCTATAACACGTGTTTTAATTAAGGTTTTTCGAATTAAATCTTCTTCCTTGACGCATTTGAACATCTATACCAGCGCTGGCCAGACTTTTTAGGTCTGGCCAGCGCTGGTATAGATGTTTTACTTTACGAGAGCCGCATTCAAATACTCACGTGAGCCGAAGAGCCGCATTAAAAATTTTGTTAAGAAAATTTTATGCATTCTTTTTTTAAAGATTTTTTTGCAAAAAATTTAGATAAATAATAAGTGTTTTAAAATGCTTCATGAAGTTGAAAACTAAAGTTTTATGAAAAGAAATAAATTTTTGTGAAGAACTTTTTCTAAAAAACTTTTTGTGTACAAATTTTATGTTTACTACTAGTTTTTATGTCTTAATTTAAAAAAAATTTTACTTTAAATGTAAAACTTTACTAAATGTAAGGTTGTTTAAAATTTCAAATTATCTTGAGTGTATCGAAAAGTTCATTTCAATCAAGTTAAATAAAAATCTGATTCCCTTTTACACTTGAAAACCAGAGTTGTTAAAAGAAGTTCACATCATAAGTTTTTAAAAAAGTAACAAAATTTATAAAAATATAACAAAAGTTATCAATTTTCCAATTAGGCACTAAGATTCTGAACTTTACCGATAAGTCTTTTAAAATCTGGCTTCAAGCTTGTAGTACCTGTTCTAAGTAACTCTGACAAATGCTCAGTGGTGAGATTTGCACGATACTTTGATTTGACAAATTTCATAGTGGAAAATAAAGATTCACATGTGTTGTTGAACCAAAAATTAAAATAAATTTTATACTAATTTTTTTTAATAAGGGATACTTAACCTCAGGGACTATCTTCAAAAATTCCAATAAAGTTAGTGTTTTATGCAGCATCAGAAGATTTTGATCTTCTTGGAGATCTAATAGTTCTGTTTCAAATTGAGAAACTTCACTAATAATATCAATTAAAATAGGATTTAATATAAACCCTAAAAATGATTTAGGTGCATGGAAATCTATAAACATTTTTTGAAAGTCTTCTAGTAAATTCTGTAATTTTTCCCTGTATGATTCAATCTTATGATCATCATACTGAATTAAAGGATTAGAAATAATCATCTTTTTCATTTGAGGAAAATGGTTAAAGGTTTTTAAAGTAAGATCTTTCTGAAAAAGAATAATTTTTTTTGAAAACTAAAAATAGTTTGAGCAAGATCAGATATAATTTTTTCTTTTCCCTGAAGAGACAAATTCAGATTTTGTAAAGGTTGCATTATATCAGTCAAAAACAAAAGATCTTGCAAATAATTCATATCATCAAGAATTTCAAAAGTCTTTTTCTTTTCAATCAAAAGTGATTTAATTGTTTCTAATAATTCTACAAACTTATATAAGGCATTACTACTTGAAAGCCACAATACAGCACTGTAAAACGATAAGTCATTTGGTTTGTCAGCAAGATCCAATTCATTAATAAAGTTTTTAAACTGTCTGTGATTTTTAGCATTTGATCAAATATAATTTACAATTTCTGAGACTATTAAATGTTCTCGATGAATCAAACAATGAACTGGAATGAACTCTGGATACTTAGGATCACTTTTTAATAAACCAATAAGTCCAACATGTTTGCCAACCATTTGGACTTATTGGAGATTTATCTTGAACATCTGTTGATTCATCCAGAGGTTAACTAAATGCTTCGCAGTTTTTTAAGTCATTCAACAATTGCTACTCTCAATATCAGCACTAATTTCAGATATTCTTCTTTCATTTGTATGTTGAGAAATAGGAATCTATGAAAATCTTTGGATTTTGTTATTTTTAGGATCTATCTGAAATATTTTGCTTTACAAATTCTCCATCAGTGTATGGATGTTTTTCTCTTGCAATGTTCCATGCTATAACAAAACTTGCTTCTGTTGTAATAATTAGTTCTTTATTAAAAGATGAAGCATTTATTTGATTGTTAATTATCGTTTTGAGGAACTCAATTTTGTTTTTCCTGTAATCTGAACTTAATGGATGTTCCTTGGAAAAATTTATATGATTAGTTTCATAGTGGTGTTTAACGTTCCCTGAATTGTTATTTATTACAAATTAAACATAATGGTTTATTTTCTTTTTTAATAAATGCAAATTTTTCTGTCCAATCTTCATTAAATATTCTTTTCTCGTCATCAATTTTTCTTTTCTTAGGGTAGGGTGGGGCAAGATGCCCCCCTTAACAAACTTTAGCGTATATAATAAATACTTTTACATTTTCTTGTAATTTTTCTTTTTAATATCAAAGTCTACTTATAAGAGAAGACATTGGTAAGATAAAATAACTACTTTATTACTGGTGATAAACTTTAAAATTAAAAAAACTAATAATTGTGCAAGGAGACATGTTGCCGCAGCCGTGGGGCAAGATGCTCCAAAGAGTGCATCTTGCCCCAAACCTTTTAAACAGTTGTTAAAAATAACTATCAGTTAAAATAAAAGCTATTAATAGTTCTTTATTAAAACTCTTTACATTTTATTAAAATAACTGAAATATAAACACTGCAATTATTCTATGCAATTGTCTTGAAGATAAATAACTTTTTTTAATTTATATCACTAACATAATTGTTCAAATAACATATACATGATTATGATTCACAGTAGTAGCATAGGTCTGAATCATCTGGACCACATGAAAAGTGGTACCAAGATGTACATTTACTACATTGTGTCCAATCATCAAATGGTGGCACATTGTATGGACAAGAGCATATGGTGCATAGAGTTGTATCAGTGATAAAAATTTCAGAGGCAGAAACCATATCTTTCTTCTTTTTCATTTGTTTCTTTATGCCATTAGGTCTTTCTGCTTTCTGCTTTTCAGGCTTTTTCACCTTTTTTGTCTTCAAATTTATTGATTTCATTTTTTGCTTGATCACCTTATTAAGTGCAGCTTTTTCTTTACGCAATATGACTGCTTGTTGCTTTTTTTTTACATTGTTTTTATGCTCTTCTAGTCGCTTCTTGAAAGGTGAAGAAGTAAGGTTTTCAGCTGACTCTGTCTTTCTCTTTCGTTGTCTTAAAATAGGAATTTTGGGACGTGGAGAAATTTTTTCCAAAATATTTAAGGGAGAATTAAGGCCAAGATACTCATCAACAATTGGCAAAACTGCATCATCAACAGCCTTCAATATTTCAGCAGTAGTTGTTGTGCTCATGACATTTGCCAACTGTATAGGTGCAACAAGAGGCAAATTAGGTAATTCACTAGATTGCTGACAGATTTTCAATGGCTCAGCTTCATTAGTGAGCAAAGCTGCTTCAAAGGCTTCATCATTAAAAATAATGTCATTTATTGGGTACAAACCAGAGCATATAAAACCATTGATTGCTTTGTCAACGTTTGCAGTAAAGTTGTAGGCAGTTGCAAAAGTACCTGCCATGTCAAAAAATGAAATTCTACGCCCCTGATGTGATAACATCCAGTTGCTTGCTGCTGTATTGTAACCAACTTTCAATGGTTTAAAAAATGTACGATCTAAAGGTTGCATCTTGTGTGTACAATGAGGTGGAAGAGTTATGAGATGGATCCCATTGTCACGACAAAAGTTAATGGCCTCAAGTGTTTTGTGACTGTGATGACCATCAAGTACAATTAATTGCTTATTAGTTTTAGATGCATGAGTCACAGCAACAAAATGTGTTAACCGTTCAATGAATAAAGATGAATCAGTCCATCCACTGGAGCTAACTCTAATAATTGAGCCTAAAGGTGCACCAATAGCCAGCCTATCAGTCATTCGCTTACGGGGAAATATAAATAAGGGTGGGTCATAAGTGCCACTTGCACTCATTGCACACACAACTGTCACAGTAGCACCTCTTTCTCCACTAGTTATTTTCGAAACTTGTCGTTTGCCTTTTGTTGGAATTATTTTTCCTGGCTTATGGACATTTGTGATTCCAGTTTCATCCATATTCCAGAGCTGTTTGGCTGAAAACTTATGTTCCTCAAATAATGACTTGTATACTGAAAAAAACTGATTTACTTTTGGTTTATTGAAGCCAATAGCTCTGCTTATACTGGCTCGTGGAGTTCGAATAGAAAGTTGTGGATTGTGAGACATGAATTGCAGCCAATCCACTCCTATCGATTCCCATTTGCTTAGCAAAATCATATGCTAGGCGACGCACATCTATTGTTGTCAAGCCAAATAATGCTGTTTCCATAATCTAAACTTGTGTAACAATCTTTAATTCAAATTCTTTACTAAAAACAGGAAATTTTTTCACCCAGAGACAAACCACAAGCTACTTTTACTTTTCCATCTCGATGACGTTGTAATGTTTTTTTATTAATACTAAATTCTGATGCAACATTCTTTAGACTGCAGCCCATCTTTATTACATCTAATGCTGACTTTATTCTATCATTTGTTGCACCTCTCTGTGTTTTTCGCACATAATTTCTCACCATTATTTGTAATATTTAAATATGTATCTAAAGAAATATTAAAACCTTAAAATTTTAATTATATAAACATACCAACACATACACAGTATTATATAATTATTCAATACATTATTATTTTATACATTACATAGCATCTATAAATTAACTCTCTTTGAGTTAAATAAGAACTTACTAAAGTTACATACAAAACTTACTAAAGTACATACAAAATTACTCAAGATTATTAACAATAACACGATGTTGCAATTATTAATATGATGTTGCATGCTAAACACAGGTCCTTTTAGTAGAAATTGTATTATGCGCATGTAATAATATATGAAGTTGTATTAATACAACTTCATTCAGCTGAATGCAATGCATATTTGTAAAAGTTTTACAAATATGTATTGAATTGCAGCAATAGCATGTGATACAGCTTCATTTTACTTAGCATATACATTATAACATTTACTTAATATATAAAATTATTTTAAAAAGCTATTTATAAATATGTATAATAGTTATCAACATATAAACCAACATATAAACATTGTCAAAAGCTAAATTAGTAAACGTTTTTATGTTCTAAACACACTTTAAAAATGGTAGAAATTCCGTAAAACCACGACGCAAGAAGCCCTTTGAGGGCATCTTACCCCACGTATCCAAGGACATTTTGCCTCATCTGCAGTGAGTGCAAGTTTAATGCAAATAAAATTAATTTTATTGCTAAGTTATAAAATTTCTTGACTATATATTATTGTGGGATAAATTCTCTATAAAACAACACAAGTATTGCCAATCCAAAAAACATTCAAAATTAGAAGCAACTTACTAACAAAATACTCCAAAAAGTAATAAACCGATTTAAACCTCACCTACCAGCAATATTAAAAACATTTTTTATTCCACTATTTTGTTTTAACTTTATGAATAGTATTATAGAGGGATAAAACATTACCGTCCTATGATACTCTCACATAGCAAAAAGACTTTTTACCCCACGGGTCATCTTGCCCCACTTTACCCTACCGCTGTTGCGAAGTGAATTATTGTTAGTATTTACTTTATCCATTTCGAAAGATTAAGTTTTGCGATTGAATAAAGTAAATACGAAAAGAGCCTTAATGAAATTCCATCCCTGATCTATACGATGCATTTAAACATCGAAACATCCGTTCGGTCGCGGTCGTGACAAAAAAGAAATTGTATTTTACTTTTTTCCAGGATATTAAAATTTTTTTTTTTACATACGTATTCATTTCAACTAAAATGATTTTGCTAAATGCTTTCCAATTAAAAAAATTAAATTTATTTTGTATAAAAAAACCAAATTTGTTATAATAGTCGCGGTCGTGACGGTGAAAAACGCCTTTTTTCTTTTTGGTAACATACCAACTAATAATTGAGATAATAATAATATCACTTATTAACAAACTTATTTAATCGCTAATATTTATTCTAAGAATTAAAAATTAGAAAAAATAAAAATAATAAACGTTTAACATAACTACGTGTTAAAAAATCCATGTTTTTTATTATCATAAAATATTAAAAATGGCTACCAAATTTTAAACATCACCAACGCATGCATAAAAGTAAATAACGAAGTGAAGATATTTTTTTTAGGTGCACTAATGTGTCTGTTAATCTAATTTTAAAAAATCTATTTCTAATATTCAGTTAAAATATTTTTGAATTATGGCATCTAATATGGAGTGACCCTAATACTGCAAAAAACATTACCAATTTAAAAAAAAAGTGAATTATCTGGTTTTGCAAGTCCACTCCTCAAATAGCTTTTTTTAAATAATCTCAAATAATCTTTTTTAAACTTTTTATTTTACGCGAAAGCTTTAAATAAAATAAAAAATTAATTAAAACGATCGTTTAAAATAAACGCATTTAAATTTTTTTTTAGTGTCTTTCTAAATATCTTGAATAGATTTTTTTAAAAACACTTTAAATTATGAGTAAGTTTAATTGAAATCGTCCCGTCGCAATGGAATGATTTAATTTTTTTTTTTTTGTCTATTTTTACAAAGAATTGTTTAAAATTATTTTTTTTATAATTTGGCTTACTAATAAAATGAGTAAAAATTACTATTTTAAAAAGAATACTTTATTATTACATTTTTTTCTTCTTATGCGACTTTTTCAAAAAAATGTTTATGCAATTGAAAAATAATGTATTTTTTTCATTTCAATAATTCAATAATTTAATATCACTTTTTAAATAAACAACAGTTTAATAAAATTTGTTAATAAACGATCATTAGAAGCAATTTATAAAAGTAATTTACGTAACTTTACAAAAGATAAGTTTAAAGTAATTTATTTCAACCGCAATTAAAAACGTAATAAAAAGTAAACTTCGCCTCCAGTTTGAGTTTTTTTGAGATTTATTTTAAAGCTTACATATTTTCTTTTTAGTGATTAATTTTTTTTTTTAGTTTTTTATTTTGTTTTTCATAGTTTTCAGACTTTATAAATAAACTTAAATACGCTAAGCTAAATTGTTTAGTTTTCCTTATTTCAGCATATTTCTGAGATATTAAATCATCAAAACATCTAAACAGTCGTGGTTGTCAAGCAAAAAAAATCCTTTGTCAAGTTGTCAGCAGAAAAAATTATTTGCGTGGTCAGCAATAGCGTTCGATCGCACGCCATTCCTGTCCAAGTATTTCTAAAGATACCGTTGATAATTTTGCAGCAGCAGTATTTTCCTCTTAATGTCTTATTGGTGTAATCTTTTATTATCAATGTATCTAACAATTTATTGGTCAACTATGCTTTATTGACACCTTACAATGATCTATTTTTATTTTTGATAAAGCGTACAATTGAAGAAAAATAAAACTTCTTCGAATAATAATGAGCAATATAGTCGTTCTTCTCTTGTCTATATTTTACCATACGGACGTCGATTTATTGTTTCTCAATCTTTATTCAAGAGAAAAGTTCTAAGTTAAGATCATACTGCCATCTTACAACCTTATCTTTGCACCATGACAAAAATGCTACTAACTGTTTGTTTTTTGCATTTATTTGCTTTCATGCAACTAATGCATCTGCTTTACAAATAGGATTAATGAATCATAATACAAAACAAAAGGTAAAATCTGCTGTCGAATTTTAGATGTTTTAAATATTAACTCCTGTTTAACAAATTAAAAAATGTTTACCAATCACTACAACAACATGTAGTAATTACTACAAAGCATTGACAAAATGAGAGTAAATAAGTTAGTCACCAGTAGTAAAAATATGTATGTATGTATAACAATAACAAATAATTATTTGTTATTGTTATATATACGTACATATCTTTACAATTTTGTAATTGTAGCAGCAATAAGGTGAATTTGATAGCAAAAACCACACACAAAAAAATAATCTACCGTCACATGTTAAAGAATTGAGAAGCGAACTAAGAACCTATCACTTCTAGACCAAGAAATGTAAAGCAACCATTTAAAAAGAACTTTAAACCAAAAATAGGGTAAAACAATTTTACAAATGAGTAATTATACATATAAAAATCTCTGTCAATAACTAATCGATATAAAAAAGATAGATCATTGATAATATTAGGACGTTAAAAAAAGCAATAAATAAATCCGAATGAAATAAAAATTTAAAAATATTAAATTAAAACTCCCCACAATCAATGTCAAAAAAATTCTAATAATCTCTCCTACATTATTAGTGACTTAGTGACTTGGTGAACGCAAGTGAACTCCAAGTTGGCTTTAAAAGCATTGCGAAGTCACAAGCTTTCGCCTACGACCATACCACGGTGAACACACCCGTTCTCGTCCGATCACGGAAGTTAAGCGCCGTCGGGCCAGGGTAGTACTTGGATGGGGGACCGCCTGGGAACTCCTGGTGCCGTAGGCTTTTTTAGCTTTTCGTATTTGAAGACTTATCTTAACCTTTTGCTATGTTTAATTATTCATTTGAAAAGTTTACAAGGTCTTCATTTATGTTTTTGAATGTGTTTAAACGCGTCAAGATCTCTGTTCACTTACTTCATTGTTTCATTTTTTTTTTAGTTTCATTCAAGCTCAAAAACTACCAACACTGTCGTTTCAAATCACTAATCAAGAAAGTGTGATTTGTCAACTTGCGTACACTTTGCTCCCTCTTGTGGTCAAACATCAAATAGAAGTATCAGAAGTGTCGTTTGCTACGCAGAACATTACAAATCATTATAGAAAGCTTTGTTACAAGCTCAACAATGATATACAAAGAAAGTTGGCTCGAAAGTAAGGCCGTTGACCATCGACCCGGCTAGCGCGAATATGACGGTAAGAAGACTTTTTTTTGGTTTAGCATATGTGTACCCACTCCCGAAACCCCGAAAGAACGAAAATTTGCGTCAATATCTATTGATGCTTACCTTATTACACAGGGACTAAAAAGTTTCAGTTTGTGTTTTTTTTCCGTAGTGAGCTCGATCTCGAAATGAGGAAGTTGTTCACTTGCCCACTTTAATAATTGTGGCTCTAAAAATTTGAGCGCAACTTACCAAGCACAATTTGTTTAACGTTTCCCATCGCAGCTACAACGGAACGAATTCCAACTCTTTGATCAAGTTGCACGCTCTCTCCTACATTATTAGTGACTTAGTGACTTGGTGAACGCAAGTGAACTCCAAGTTGGCTTTAAAAGCATTGCGAAGTCACAAGCTTTCGCCTACGACCATACCACGGTGAACACACCCGTTCTCGTCCGATCACGGAAGTTAAGCGCCGTCGGGCCAGGGTAGTACTTGGATGGGGGACCGCCTGGGAACTCCTGGTGCCGTAGGCTTTTTTAGCTTTTCGTATTTGAAGACTTATCTTAACCTTTTGCTATGTTTAATTATTCATTTGAAAAGTTTACAAGGTCTTCATTTATGTTTTTGAATGTGTTTAAACGCGTCAAGATCTCTGTTCACTTACTTCATTGTTTCATTTTTTTTTTAGTTTCATTCAAGCTCAAAAACTACCAACACTGTCGTTTCAAATCACTAATCAAGAAAGTGTGATTTGTCAACTTGCGTACACTTTGCTCCCTCTTGTGGTCAAACATCAAATAGAAGTATCAGAAGTGTCGTTTGCTACGCAGAACATTACAAATCATTATAGAAAGCTTTGTTACAAGCTCAACAATGATATACAAAGAAAGTTGGCTCGAAAGTAAGGCCGTTGACCATCGACCCGGCTAGCGCGAATATGACGGTAAGAAGACTTTTTTTTGGTTTAGCATATGTGTACCCACTCCCGAAACCCCGAAAGAACGAAAATTTGCGTCAATATCTATTGATGCTTACCTTATTACACAGGGACTAAAAAGTTTCAGTTTGTGTTTTTTTTCCGTAGTGAGCTCGATCTCGAAATGAGGAAGTTGTTCACTTGCCCACTTTAATAATTGTGGCTCTAAAAATTTGAGCGCAACTTACCAAGCACAATTTGTTTAACGTTTCCCATCGCAGCTACAACGGAACGAATTCCAACTCTTTGATCAAGTTGCACGCTCTCTCCTACATTATTAGTGACTTAGTGACTTGGTGAACGCAAGTGAACTCCAAGTTGGCTTTAAAAGCATTGCGAAGTCACAAGCTTTCGCCTACGACCATACCACGGTGAACACACCCGTTCTCGTCCGATCACGGAAGTTAAGCGCCGTCGGGCCAGGGTAGTACTTGGATGGGGGACCGCCTGGGAACTCCTGGTGCCGTAGGCTTTTTTAGCTTTTCGTATTTGAAGACTTATCTTAACCTTTTGCTATGTTTAATTATTCATTTGAAAAGTTTACAAGGTCTTCATTTATGTTTTTGAATGTGTTTAAACGCGTCAAGATCTCTGTTCACTTACTTCATTGTTTCATTTTTTTTTTAGTTTCATTCAAGCTCAAAAACTACCAACACTGTCGTTTCAAATCACTAATCAAGAAAGTGTGATTTGTCAACTTGCGTACACTTTGCTCCCTCTTGTGGTCAAACATCAAATAGAAGTATCAGAAGTGTCGTTTGCTACGCAGAACATTACAAATCATTATAGAAAGCTTTGTTACAAGCTCAACAATGATATACAAAGAAAGTTGGCTCGAAAGTAAGGCCGTTGACCATCGACCCGGCTAGCGCGAATATGACGGTAAGAAGACTTTTTTTTGGTTTAGCATATGTGTACCCACTCCCGAAACCCCGAAAGAACGAAAATTTGCGTCAATATCTATTGATGCTTACCTTATTACACAGGGACTAAAAAGTTTCAGTTTGTGTTTTTTTTCCGTAGTGAGCTCGATCTCGAAATGAGGAAGTTGTTCACTTGCCCACTTTAATAATTGTGGCTCTAAAAATTTGAGCGCAACTTACCAAGCACAATTTGTTTAACGTTTCCCATCGCAGCTACAACGGAACGAATTCCAACTCTTTGATCAAGTTGCACGCTCTCTCCTACATTATTAGTGACTTAGTGACTTGGTGAACGCAAGTGAACTCCAAGTTGGCTTTAAAAGCATTGCGAAGTCACAAGCTTTCGCCTACGACCATACCACGGTGAACACACCCGTTCTCGTCCGATCACGGAAGTTAAGCGCCGTCGGGCCAGGGTAGTACTTGGATGGGGGACCGCCTGGGAACTCCTGGTGCCGTAGGCTTTTTTAGCTTTTCGTATTTGAAGACTTATCTTAACCTTTTGCTATGTTTAATTATTCATTTGAAAAGTTTACAAGGTCTTCATTTATGTTTTTGAATGTGTTTAAACGCGTCAAGATCTCTGTTCACTTACTTCATTGTTTCATTTTTTTTTTAGTTTCATTCAAGCTCAAAAACTACCAACACTGTCGTTTCAAATCACTAATCAAGAAAGTGTGATTTGTCAACTTGCGTACACTTTGCTCCCTCTTGTGGTCAAACATCAAATAGAAGTATCAGAAGTGTCGTTTGCTACGCAGAACATTACAAATCATTATAGAAAGCTTTGTTACAAGCTCAACAATGATATACAAAGAAAGTTGGCTCGAAAGTAAGGCCGTTGACCATCGACCCGGCTAGCGCGAATATGACGGTAAGAAGACTTTTTTTTGGTTTAGCATATGTGTACCCACTCCCGAAACCCCGAAAGAACGAAAATTTGCGTCAATATCTATTGATGCTTACCTTATTACACAGGGACTAAAAAGTTTCAGTTTGTGTTTTTTTTCCGTAGTGAGCTCGATCTCGAAATGAGGAAGTTGTTCACTTGCCCACTTTAATAATTGTGGCTCTAAAAATTTGAGCGCAACTTACCAAGCACAATTTGTTTAACGTTTCCCATCGCAGCTACAACGGAACGAATTCCAACTCTTTGATCAAGTTGCACGCTCTCTCCTACATTATTAGTGACTTAGTGACTTGGTGAACGCAAGTGAACTCCAAGTTGGCTTTAAAAGCATTGCGAAGTCACAAGCTTTCGCCTACGACCATACCACGGTGAACACACCCGTTCTCGTCCGATCACGGAAGTTAAGCGCCGTCGGGCCAGGGTAGTACTTGGATGGGGGACCGCCTGGGAACTCCTGGTGCCGTAGGCTTTTTTAGCTTTTCGTATTTGAAGACTTATCTTAACCTTTTGCTATGTTTAATTATTCATTTGAAAAGTTTACAAGGTCTTCATTTATGTTTTTGAATGTGTTTAAACGCGTCAAGATCTCTGTTCACTTACTTCATTGTTTCATTTTTTTTTTAGTTTCATTCAAGCTCAAAAACTACCAACACTGTCGTTTCAAATCACTAATCAAGAAAGTGTGATTTGTCAACTTGCGTACACTTTGCTCCCTCTTGTGGTCAAACATCAAATAGAAGTATCAGAAGTGTCGTTTGCTACGCAGAACATTACAAATCATTATAGAAAGCTTTGTTACAAGCTCAACAATGATATACAAAGAAAGTTGGCTCGAAAGTAAGGCCGTTGACCATCGACCCGGCTAGCGCGAATATGACGGTAAGAAGACTTTTTTTTGGTTTAGCATATGTGTACCCACTCCCGAAACCCCGAAAGAACGAAAATTTGCGTCAATATCTATTGATGCTTACCTTATTACACAGGGACTAAAAAGTTTCAGTTTGTGTTTTTTTTCCGTAGTGAGCTCGATCTCGAAATGAGGAAGTTGTTCACTTGCCCACTTTAATAATTGTGGCTCTAAAAATTTGAGCGCAACTTACCAAGCACAATTTGTTTAACGTTTCCCATCGCAGCTACAACGGAACGAATTCCAACTCTTTGATCAAGTTGCACGCTCTCTCCTACATTATTAGTGACTTAGTGACTTGGTGAACGCAAGTGAACTCCAAGTTGGCTTTAAAAGCATTGCGAAGTCACAAGCTTTCGCCTACGACCATACCACGGTGAACACACCCGTTCTCGTCCGATCACGGAAGTTAAGCGCCGTCGGGCCAGGGTAGTACTTGGATGGGGGACCGCCTGGGAACTCCTGGTGCCGTAGGCTTTTTTAGCTTTTCGTATTTGAAGACTTATCTTAACCTTTTGCTATGTTTAATTATTCATTTGAAAAGTTTACAAGGTCTTCATTTATGTTTTTGAATGTGTTTAAACGCGTCAAGATCTCTGTTCACTTACTTCATTGTTTCATTTTTTTTTTAGTTTCATTCAAGCTCAAAAACTACCAACACTGTCGTTTCAAATCACTAATCAAGAAAGTGTGATTTGTCAACTTGCGTACACTTTGCTCCCTCTTGTGGTCAAACATCAAATAGAAGTATCAGAAGTGTCGTTTGCTACGCAGAACATTACAAATCATTATAGAAAGCTTTGTTACAAGCTCAACAATGATATACAAAGAAAGTTGGCTCGAAAGTAAGGCCGTTGACCATCGACCCGGCTAGCGCGAATATGACGGTAAGAAGACTTTTTTTTGGTTTAGCATATGTGTACCCACTCCCGAAACCCCGAAAGAACGAAAATTTGCGTCAATATCTATTGATGCTTACCTTATTACACAGGGACTAAAAAGTTTCAGTTTGTGTTTTTTTTCCGTAGTGAGCTCGATCTCGAAATGAGGAAGTTGTTCACTTGCCCACTTTAATAATTGTGGCTCTAAAAATTTGAGCGCAACTTACCAAGCACAATTTGTTTAACGTTTCCCATCGCAGCTACAACGGAACGAATTCCAACTCTTTGATCAAGTTGCACGCTCTCTCCTACATTATTAGTGACTTAGTGACTTGGTGAACGCAAGTGAACTCCAAGTTGGCTTTAAAAGCATTGCGAAGTCACAAGCTTTCGCCTACGACCATACCACGGTGAACACACCCGTTCTCGTCCGATCACGGAAGTTAAGCGCCGTCGGGCCAGGGTAGTACTTGGATGGGGGACCGCCTGGGAACTCCTGGTGCCGTAGGCTTTTTTAGCTTTTCGTATTTGAAGACTTATCTTAACCTTTTGCTATGTTTAATTATTCATTTGAAAAGTTTACAAGGTCTTCATTTATGTTTTTGAATGTGTTTAAACGCGTCAAGATCTCTGTTCACTTACTTCATTGTTTCATTTTTTTTTTAGTTTCATTCAAGCTCAAAAACTACCAACACTGTCGTTTCAAATCACTAATCAAGAAAGTGTGATTTGTCAACTTGCGTACACTTTGCTCCCTCTTGTGGTCAAACATCAAATAGAAGTATCAGAAGTGTCGTTTGCTACGCAGAACATTACAAATCATTATAGAAAGCTTTGTTACAAGCTCAACAATGATATACAAAGAAAGTTGGCTCGAAAGTAAGGCCGTTGACCATCGACCCGGCTAGCGCGAATATGACGGTAAGAAGACTTTTTTTTGGTTTAGCATATGTGTACCCACTCCCGAAACCCCGAAAGAACGAAAATTTGCGTCAATATCTATTGATGCTTACCTTATTACACAGGGACTAAAAAGTTTCAGTTTGTGTTTTTTTTCCGTAGTGAGCTCGATCTCGAAATGAGGAAGTTGTTCACTTGCCCACTTTAATAATTGTGGCTCTAAAAATTTGAGCGCAACTTACCAAGCACAATTTGTTTAACGTTTCCCATCGCAGCTACAACGGAACGAATTCCAACTCTTTGATCAAGTTGCACGCTCTCTCCTACATTATTAGTGACTTAGTGACTTGGTGAACGCAAGTGAACTCCAAGTTGGCTTTAAAAGCATTGCGAAGTCACAAGCTTTCGCCTACGACCATACCACGGTGAACACACCCGTTCTCGTCCGATCACGGAAGTTAAGCGCCGTCGGGCCAGGGTAGTACTTGGATGGGGGACCGCCTGGGAACTCCTGGTGCCGTAGGCTTTTTTAGCTTTTCGTATTTGAAGACTTATCTTAACCTTTTGCTATGTTTAATTATTCATTTGAAAAGTTTACAAGGTCTTCATTTATGTTTTTGAATGTGTTTAAACGCGTCAAGATCTCTGTTCACTTACTTCATTGTTTCATTTTTTTTTTAGTTTCATTCAAGCTCAAAAACTACCAACACTGTCGTTTCAAATCACTAATCAAGAAAGTGTGATTTGTCAACTTGCGTACACTTTGCTCCCTCTTGTGGTCAAACATCAAATAGAAGTATCAGAAGTGTCGTTTGCTACGCAGAACATTACAAATCATTATAGAAAGCTTTGTTACAAGCTCAACAATGATATACAAAGAAAGTTGGCTCGAAAGTAAGGCCGTTGACCATCGACCCGGCTAGCGCGAATATGACGGTAAGAAGACTTTTTTTTGGTTTAGCATATGTGTACCCACTCCCGAAACCCCGAAAGAACGAAAATTTGCGTCAATATCTATTGATGCTTACCTTATTACACAGGGACTAAAAAGTTTCAGTTTGTGTTTTTTTTCCGTAGTGAGCTCGATCTCGAAATGAGGAAGTTGTTCACTTGCCCACTTTAATAATTGTGGCTCTAAAAATTTGAGCGCAACTTACCAAGCACAATTTGTTTAACGTTTCCCATCGCAGCTACAACGGAACGAATTCCAACTCTTTGATCAAGTTGCACGCTCTCTCCTACATTATTAGTGACTTAGTGACTTGGTGAACGCAAGTGAACTCCAAGTTGGCTTTAAAAGCATTGCGAAGTCACAAGCTTTCGCCTACGACCATACCACGGTGAACACACCCGTTCTCGTCCGATCACGGAAGTTAAGCGCCGTCGGGCCAGGGTAGTACTTGGATGGGGGACCGCCTGGGAACTCCTGGTGCCGTAGGCTTTTTTAGCTTTTCGTATTTGAAGACTTATCTTAACCTTTTGCTATGTTTAATTATTCATTTGAAAAGTTTACAAGGTCTTCATTTATGTTTTTGAATGTGTTTAAACGCGTCAAGATCTCTGTTCACTTACTTCATTGTTTCATTTTTTTTTTAGTTTCATTCAAGCTCAAAAACTACCAACACTGTCGTTTCAAATCACTAATCAAGAAAGTGTGATTTGTCAACTTGCGTACACTTTGCTCCCTCTTGTGGTCAAACATCAAATAGAAGTATCAGAAGTGTCGTTTGCTACGCAGAACATTACAAATCATTATAGAAAGCTTTGTTACAAGCTCAACAATGATATACAAAGAAAGTTGGCTCGAAAGTAAGGCCGTTGACCATCGACCCGGCTAGCGCGAATATGACGGTAAGAAGACTTTTTTTTGGTTTAGCATATGTGTACCCACTCCCGAAACCCCGAAAGAACGAAAATTTGCGTCAATATCTATTGATGCTTACCTTATTACACAGGGACTAAAAAGTTTCAGTTTGTGTTTTTTTTCCGTAGTGAGCTCGATCTCGAAATGAGGAAGTTGTTCACTTGCCCACTTTAATAATTGTGGCTCTAAAAATTTGAGCGCAACTTACCAAGCACAATTTGTTTAACGTTTCCCATCGCAGCTACAACGGAACGAATTCCAACTCTTTGATCAAGTTGCACGCTCTCTCCTACATTATTAGTGACTTAGTGACTTGGTGAACGCAAGTGAACTCCAAGTTGGCTTTAAAAGCATTGCGAAGTCACAAGCTTTCGCCTACGACCATACCACGGTGAACACACCCGTTCTCGTCCGATCACGGAAGTTAAGCGCCGTCGGGCCAGGGTAGTACTTGGATGGGGGACCGCCTGGGAACTCCTGGTGCCGTAGGCTTTTTTAGCTTTTCGTATTTGAAGACTTATCTTAACCTTTTGCTATGTTTAATTATTCATTTGAAAAGTTTACAAGGTCTTCATTTATGTTTTTGAATGTGTTTAAACGCGTCAAGATCTCTGTTCACTTACTTCATTGTTTCATTTTTTTTTTAGTTTCATTCAAGCTCAAAAACTACCAACACTGTCGTTTCAAATCACTAATCAAGAAAGTGTGATTTGTCAACTTGCGTACACTTTGCTCCCTCTTGTGGTCAAACATCAAATAGAAGTATCAGAAGTGTCGTTTGCTACGCAGAACATTACAAATCATTATAGAAAGCTTTGTTACAAGCTCAACAATGATATACAAAGAAAGTTGGCTCGAAAGTAAGGCCGTTGACCATCGACCCGGCTAGCGCGAATATGACGGTAAGAAGACTTTTTTTTGGTTTAGCATATGTGTACCCACTCCCGAAACCCCGAAAGAACGAAAATTTGCGTCAATATCTATTGATGCTTACCTTATTACACAGGGACTAAAAAGTTTCAGTTTGTGTTTTTTTTCCGTAGTGAGCTCGATCTCGAAATGAGGAAGTTGTTCACTTGCCCACTTTAATAATTGTGGCTCTAAAAATTTGAGCGCAACTTACCAAGCACAATTTGTTTAACGTTTCCCATCGCAGCTACAACGGAACGAATTCCAACTCTTTGATCAAGTTGCACGCTCTCTCCTACATTATTAGTGACTTAGTGACTTGGTGAACGCAAGTGAACTCCAAGTTGGCTTTAAAAGCATTGCGAAGTCACAAGCTTTCGCCTACGACCATACCACGGTGAACACACCCGTTCTCGTCCGATCACGGAAGTTAAGCGCCGTCGGGCCAGGGTAGTACTTGGATGGGGGACCGCCTGGGAACTCCTGGTGCCGTAGGCTTTTTTAGCTTTTCGTATTTGAAGACTTATCTTAACCTTTTGCTATGTTTAATTATTCATTTGAAAAGTTTACAAGGTCTTCATTTATGTTTTTGAATGTGTTTAAACGCGTCAAGATCTCTGTTCACTTACTTCATTGTTTCATTTTTTTTTTAGTTTCATTCAAGCTCAAAAACTACCAACACTGTCGTTTCAAATCACTAATCAAGAAAGTGTGATTTGTCAACTTGCGTACACTTTGCTCCCTCTTGTGGTCAAACATCAAATAGAAGTATCAGAAGTGTCGTTTGCTACGCAGAACATTACAAATCATTATAGAAAGCTTTGTTACAAGCTCAACAATGATATACAAAGAAAGTTGGCTCGAAAGTAAGGCCGTTGACCATCGACCCGGCTAGCGCGAATATGACGGTAAGAAGACTTTTTTTTGGTTTAGCATATGTGTACCCACTCCCGAAACCCCGAAAGAACGAAAATTTGCGTCAATATCTATTGATGCTTACCTTATTACACAGGGACTAAAAAGTTTCAGTTTGTGTTTTTTTTCCGTAGTGAGCTCGATCTCGAAATGAGGAAGTTGTTCACTTGCCCACTTTAATAATTGTGGCTCTAAAAATTTGAGCGCAACTTACCAAGCACAATTTGTTTAACGTTTCCCATCGCAGCTACAACGGAACGAATTCCAACTCTTTGATCAAGTTGCACGCTCTCTCCTACATTATTAGTGACTTAGTGACTTGGTGAACGCAAGTGAACTCCAAGTTGGCTTTAAAAGCATTGCGAAGTCACAAGCTTTCGCCTACGACCATACCACGGTGAACACACCCGTTCTCGTCCGATCACGGAAGTTAAGCGCCGTCGGGCCAGGGTAGTACTTGGATGGGGGACCGCCTGGGAACTCCTGGTGCCGTAGGCTTTTTTAGCTTTTCGTATTTGAAGACTTATCTTAACCTTTTGCTATGTTTAATTATTCATTTGAAAAGTTTACAAGGTCTTCATTTATGTTTTTGAATGTGTTTAAACGCGTCAAGATCTCTGTTCACTTACTTCATTGTTTCATTTTTTTTTTAGTTTCATTCAAGCTCAAAAACTACCAACACTGTCGTTTCAAATCACTAATCAAGAAAGTGTGATTTGTCAACTTGCGTACACTTTGCTCCCTCTTGTGGTCAAACATCAAATAGAAGTATCAGAAGTGTCGTTTGCTACGCAGAACATTACAAATCATTATAGAAAGCTTTGTTACAAGCTCAACAATGATATACAAAGAAAGTTGGCTCGAAAGTAAGGCCGTTGACCATCGACCCGGCTAGCGCGAATATGACGGTAAGAAGACTTTTTTTTGGTTTAGCATATGTGTACCCACTCCCGAAACCCCGAAAGAACGAAAATTTGCGTCAATATCTATTGATGCTTACCTTATTACACAGGGACTAAAAAGTTTCAGTTTGTGTTTTTTTTCCGTAGTGAGCTCGATCTCGAAATGAGGAAGTTGTTCACTTGCCCACTTTAATAATTGTGGCTCTAAAAATTTGAGCGCAACTTACCAAGCACAATTTGTTTAACGTTTCCCATCGCAGCTACAACGGAACGAATTCCAACTCTTTGATCAAGTTGCACGCTCTCTCCTACATTATTAGTGACTTAGTGACTTGGTGAACGCAAGTGAACTCCAAGTTGGCTTTAAAAGCATTGCGAAGTCACAAGCTTTCGCCTACGACCATACCACGGTGAACACACCCGTTCTCGTCCGATCACGGAAGTTAAGCGCCGTCGGGCCAGGGTAGTACTTGGATGGGGGACCGCCTGGGAACTCCTGGTGCCGTAGGCTTTTTTAGCTTTTCGTATTTGAAGACTTATCTTAACCTTTTGCTATGTTTAATTATTCATTTGAAAAGTTTACAAGGTCTTCATTTATGTTTTTGAATGTGTTTAAACGCGTCAAGATCTCTGTTCACTTACTTCATTGTTTCATTTTTTTTTTAGTTTCATTCAAGCTCAAAAACTACCAACACTGTCGTTTCAAATCACTAATCAAGAAAGTGTGATTTGTCAACTTGCGTACACTTTGCTCCCTCTTGTGGTCAAACATCAAATAGAAGTATCAGAAGTGTCGTTTGCTACGCAGAACATTACAAATCATTATAGAAAGCTTTGTTACAAGCTCAACAATGATATACAAAGAAAGTTGGCTCGAAAGTAAGGCCGTTGACCATCGACCCGGCTAGCGCGAATATGACGGTAAGAAGACTTTTTTTTGGTTTAGCATATGTGTACCCACTCCCGAAACCCCGAAAGAACGAAAATTTGCGTCAATATCTATTGATGCTTACCTTATTACACAGGGACTAAAAAGTTTCAGTTTGTGTTTTTTTTCCGTAGTGAGCTCGATCTCGAAATGAGGAAGTTGTTCACTTGCCCACTTTAATAATTGTGGCTCTAAAAATTTGAGCGCAACTTACCAAGCACAATTTGTTTAACGTTTCCCATCGCAGCTACAACGGAACGAATTCCAACTCTTTGATCAAGTTGCACGCTCTCTCCTACATTATTAGTGACTTAGTGACTTGGTGAACGCAAGTGAACTCCAAGTTGGCTTTAAAAGCATTGCGAAGTCACAAGCTTTCGCCTACGACCATACCACGGTGAACACACCCGTTCTCGTCCGATCACGGAAGTTAAGCGCCGTCGGGCCAGGGTAGTACTTGGATGGGGGACCGCCTGGGAACTCCTGGTGCCGTAGGCTTTTTTAGCTTTTCGTATTTGAAGACTTATCTTAACCTTTTGCTATGTTTAATTATTCATTTGAAAAGTTTACAAGGTCTTCATTTATGTTTTTGAATGTGTTTAAACGCGTCAAGATCTCTGTTCACTTACTTCATTGTTTCATTTTTTTTTTAGTTTCATTCAAGCTCAAAAACTACCAACACTGTCGTTTCAAATCACTAATCAAGAAAGTGTGATTTGTCAACTTGCGTACACTTTGCTCCCTCTTGTGGTCAAACATCAAATAGAAGTATCAGAAGTGTCGTTTGCTACGCAGAACATTACAAATCATTATAGAAAGCTTTGTTACAAGCTCAACAATGATATACAAAGAAAGTTGGCTCGAAAGTAAGGCCGTTGACCATCGACCCGGCTAGCGCGAATATGACGGTAAGAAGACTTTTTTTTGGTTTAGCATATGTGTACCCACTCCCGAAACCCCGAAAGAACGAAAATTTGCGTCAATATCTATTGATGCTTACCTTATTACACAGGGACTAAAAAGTTTCAGTTTGTGTTTTTTTTCCGTAGTGAGCTCGATCTCGAAATGAGGAAGTTGTTCACTTGCCCACTTTAATAATTGTGGCTCTAAAAATTTGAGCGCAACTTACCAAGCACAATTTGTTTAACGTTTCCCATCGCAGCTACAACGGAACGAATTCCAACTCTTTGATCAAGTTGCACGCTCTCTCCTACATTATTAGTGACTTAGTGACTTGGTGAACGCAAGTGAACTCCAAGTTGGCTTTAAAAGCATTGCGAAGTCACAAGCTTTCGCCTACGACCATACCACGGTGAACACACCCGTTCTCGTCCGATCACGGAAGTTAAGCGCCGTCGGGCCAGGGTAGTACTTGGATGGGGGACCGCCTGGGAACTCCTGGTGCCGTAGGCTTTTTTAGCTTTTCGTATTTGAAGACTTATCTTAACCTTTTGCTATGTTTAATTATTCATTTGAAAAGTTTACAAGGTCTTCATTTATGTTTTTGAATGTGTTTAAACGCGTCAAGATCTCTGTTCACTTACTTCATTGTTTCATTTTTTTTTTAGTTTCATTCAAGCTCAAAAACTACCAACACTGTCGTTTCAAATCACTAATCAAGAAAGTGTGATTTGTCAACTTGCGTACACTTTGCTCCCTCTTGTGGTCAAACATCAAATAGAAGTATCAGAAGTGTCGTTTGCTACGCAGAACATTACAAATCATTATAGAAAGCTTTGTTACAAGCTCAACAATGATATACAAAGAAAGTTGGCTCGAAAGTAAGGCCGTTGACCATCGACCCGGCTAGCGCGAATATGACGGTAAGAAGACTTTTTTTTGGTTTAGCATATGTGTACCCACTCCCGAAACCCCGAAAGAACGAAAATTTGCGTCAATATCTATTGATGCTTACCTTATTACACAGGGACTAAAAAGTTTCAGTTTGTGTTTTTTTTCCGTAGTGAGCTCGATCTCGAAATGAGGAAGTTGTTCACTTGCCCACTTTAATAATTGTGGCTCTAAAAATTTGAGCGCAACTTACCAAGCACAATTTGTTTAACGTTTCCCATCGCAGCTACAACGGAACGAATTCCAACTCTTTGATCAAGTTGCACGCTCTCTCCTACATTATTAGTGACTTAGTGACTTGGTGAACGCAAGTGAACTCCAAGTTGGCTTTAAAAGCATTGCGAAGTCACAAGCTTTCGCCTACGACCATACCACGGTGAACACACCCGTTCTCGTCCGATCACGGAAGTTAAGCGCCGTCGGGCCAGGGTAGTACTTGGATGGGGGACCGCCTGGGAACTCCTGGTGCCGTAGGCTTTTTTAGCTTTTCGTATTTGAAGACTTATCTTAACCTTTTGCTATGTTTAATTATTCATTTGAAAAGTTTACAAGGTCTTCATTTATGTTTTTGAATGTGTTTAAACGCGTCAAGATCTCTGTTCACTTACTTCATTGTTTCATTTTTTTTTTAGTTTCATTCAAGCTCAAAAACTACCAACACTGTCGTTTCAAATCACTAATCAAGAAAGTGTGATTTGTCAACTTGCGTACACTTTGCTCCCTCTTGTGGTCAAACATCAAATAGAAGTATCAGAAGTGTCGTTTGCTACGCAGAACATTACAAATCATTATAGAAAGCTTTGTTACAAGCTCAACAATGATATACAAAGAAAGTTGGCTCGAAAGTAAGGCCGTTGACCATCGACCCGGCTAGCGCGAATATGACGGTAAGAAGACTTTTTTTTGGTTTAGCATATGTGTACCCACTCCCGAAACCCCGAAAGAACGAAAATTTGCGTCAATATCTATTGATGCTTACCTTATTACACAGGGACTAAAAAGTTTCAGTTTGTGTTTTTTTTCCGTAGTGAGCTCGATCTCGAAATGAGGAAGTTGTTCACTTGCCCACTTTAATAATTGTGGCTCTAAAAATTTGAGCGCAACTTACCAAGCACAATTTGTTTAACGTTTCCCATCGCAGCTACAACGGAACGAATTCCAACTCTTTGATCAAGTTGCACGCTCTCTCCTACATTATTAGTGACTTAGTGACTTGGTGAACGCAAGTGAACTCCAAGTTGGCTTTAAAAGCATTGCGAAGTCACAAGCTTTCGCCTACGACCATACCACGGTGAACACACCCGTTCTCGTCCGATCACGGAAGTTAAGCGCCGTCGGGCCAGGGTAGTACTTGGATGGGGGACCGCCTGGGAACTCCTGGTGCCGTAGGCTTTTTTAGCTTTTCGTATTTGAAGACTTATCTTAACCTTTTGCTATGTTTAATTATTCATTTGAAAAGTTTACAAGGTCTTCATTTATGTTTTTGAATGTGTTTAAACGCGTCAAGATCTCTGTTCACTTACTTCATTGTTTCATTTTTTTTTTAGTTTCATTCAAGCTCAAAAACTACCAACACTGTCGTTTCAAATCACTAATCAAGAAAGTGTGATTTGTCAACTTGCGTACACTTTGCTCCCTCTTGTGGTCAAACATCAAATAGAAGTATCAGAAGTGTCGTTTGCTACGCAGAACATTACAAATCATTATAGAAAGCTTTGTTACAAGCTCAACAATGATATACAAAGAAAGTTGGCTCGAAAGTAAGGCCGTTGACCATCGACCCGGCTAGCGCGAATATGACGGTAAGAAGACTTTTTTTTGGTTTAGCATATGTGTACCCACTCCCGAAACCCCGAAAGAACGAAAATTTGCGTCAATATCTATTGATGCTTACCTTATTACACAGGGACTAAAAAGTTTCAGTTTGTGTTTTTTTTTCCGTAGTGAGCTCGATCTCGAAATGAGGAAGTTGTTCACTTGCCCACTTTAATAATTGTGGCTCTAAAAATTTGAGCGCAACTTACCAAGCACAATTTGTTTAACGTTTCCCATCGCAGCTACAACGGAACGAATTCCAACTCTTTGATCAAGTTGCACGCTCTCTCCTACATTATTAGTGACTTAGTGACTTGGTGAACGCAAGTGAACTCCAAGTTGGCTTTAAAAGCATTGCGAAGTCACAAGCTTTCGCCTACGACCATACCACGGTGAACACACCCGTTCTCGTCCGATCACGGAAGTTAAGCGCCGTCGGGCCAGGGTAGTACTTGGATGGGGGACCGCCTGGGAACTCCTGGTGCCGTAGGCTTTTTTAGCTTTTCGTATTTGAAGACTTATCTTAACCTTTTGCTATGTTTAATTATTCATTTGAAAAGTTTACAAGGTCTTCATTTATGTTTTTGAATGTGTTTAAACGCGTCAAGATCTCTGTTCACTTACTTCATTGTTTCATTTTTTTTTTTAGTTTCATTCAAGCTCAAAAACTACCAACACTGTCGTTTCAAATCACTAATCAAGAAAGTGTGATTTGTCAACTTGCGTACACTTTGCTCCCTCTTGTGGTCAAACATCAAATAGAAGTATCAGAAGTGTCGTTTGCTACGCAGAACATTACAAATCATTATAGAAAGCTTTGTTACAAGCTCAACAATGATATACAAAGAAAGTTGGCTCGAAAGTAAGGCCGTTGACCATCGACCCGGCTAGCGCGAATATGACGGTAAGAAGACTTTTTTTTGGTTTAGCATATGTGTACCCACTCCCGAAACCCCGAAAGAACGAAAATTTGCGTCAATATCTATTGATGCTTACCTTATTACACAGGGACTAAAAAGTTTCAGTTTGTGTTTTTTTTCCGTAGTGAGCTCGATCTCGAAATGAGGAAGTTGTTCACTTGCCCACTTTAATAATTGTGGCTCTAAAAATTTGAGCGCAACTTACCAAGCACAATTTGTTTAACGTTTCCCATCGCAGCTACAACGGAACGAATTCCAACTCTTTGATCAAGTTGCACGCTCTCTCCTACATTATTAGTGACTTAGTGACTTGGTGAACGCAAGTGAACTCCAAGTTGGCTTTAAAAGCATTGCGAAGTCACAAGCTTTCGCCTACGACCATACCACGGTGAACACACCCGTTCTCGTCCGATCACGGAAGTTAAGCGCCGTCGGGCCAGGGTAGTACTTGGATGGGGGACCGCCTGGGAACTCCTGGTGCCGTAGGCTTTTTTAGCTTTTCGTGTTTGAAGACTTATCTTAACCTTTTGCTATGTTTAATTATTCATTTGAAAAGTTTACAAGGTCTTCATTTATGTTTTTGAATGTGTTTAAACGCGTCAAGATCTCTGTTCACTTACTTCATTGTTTCATTTTTTTTTTAGTTTCATTCAAGCTCAAAAACTACCAACACTGTCGTTTCAAATCACTAATCAAGAAAGTGTGATTTGTCAACTTGCGTACACTTTGCTCCCTCTTGTGGTCAAACATCAAATAGAAGTATCAGAAGTGTCGTTTGCTACGCAGAACATTACAAATCATTATAGAAAGCTTTGTTACAAGCTCAACAATGATATACAAAGAAAGTTGGCTCGAAAGTAAGGCCGTTGACCATCGACCCGGCTAGCGCGAATATGACGGTAAGAAGACTTTTTTTTTGGTTTAGCATATGTGTACCCACTCCCGAAACCCCGAAAGAACGAAAATTTGCGTCAATATCTATTGATGCTTACCTTATTACACAGGGACTAAAAAGTTTCAGTTTGTGTTTTTTTTCCGTAGTGAGCTCGATCTCGAAATGAGGAAGTTGTTCACTTGCCCACTTTAATAATTGTGGCTCTAAAAATTTGAGCGCAACTTACCAAGCACAATTTGTTTAACGTTTCCCATCGCAGCTACAACGGAACGAATTCCAACTCTTTGATCAAGTTGCACGCTCTCTCCTACATCAAAACACTTACCGATTTTAGTATATTTGGCCTCAAGAGGCATGCCAAAAACCGATATGTGAGTCCTTCGACTCGGTTGCCTACTGGGACTTGACTTTGTAAATATATGGTGAAAACCATTAATACATAGTCCTTTTTCAAGGAGATAATTCCTTGCATCGTCAGACTTCATTACGATTTCGACGACTGTGTTTCAATGAATGAGCCATCTTTTCTATTCATTTGTGAAGTTAGCGTTTTCAATTTCAATGACAACATCGGCAATCGATGCTTTCGTTTGCAGCTTAGACAAAAGAGTTCGGTTTAGAATTTTTTTTTCAAATTTTTTAGTTTGGTTGGAACTTATTGCTGAAGCATACGTTTTTGTTTTTGATTGTGTGTTGTTTTTTTGGACTTTCGACTTCATTATCAGAAAGATCATCGTCGCTATAATTAATTACATAGTCTTCTATCGTTTCGCCATTTGCAACATCTCGCATTTTGGTCAGAAGTCTTGCCGATCTTTCATCGGATATTGCAGCAACGGTTGCTTGTTGGGTAGTATTGTTTGTAGTTTTGAAAAAAACTGTTTCCGCCTTCGTCTCTCCAGACTCCATTCCATCTTCGCCACGATAATCTTGAAAAACTGCCTACCTTATTACACAGGGACTAAAAAGTTTCAGTATGTGTTTTTTTCCGTAGTGAGCTCGATCTCGAAATGAGGAAGTTGTTCACTTGCCCACTTTAATAATTGTGGCTCTAAAAATTTGAGCGCAACTTACCAAGCACAATTTGTTTAACGTTTCCCATCGCAGCTACAACGGAACGAATTCCAACTCTTTGATCAAGTTGCACGCTCTCTCCTACATTATTAGTGACTTAGTGACTTGGTGAACGCAAGTGAACTCCAAGTTGGCTTTAAAAGCATTGCGAAGTCACAAGCTTTCGCCTACGACCATACCACGGTGAACACACCCGTTCGTCCGATCACGGAAGTTAAGCGCCGTCGGGCCAGGGTAGTACTTGGATGGGGG